>NC_061837.1:13403147-13406510 GCF_019202785.1 Penaeus chinensis
TCCTATATTTATTGATATTCTTAAATATCTGGTCAATTTGGGCAATTCCCTTTATCATAATGCCTCATTTCCTTTTGTCGTCATGGTTATCTATTTATTTTTTTCATTGTATTTTTCATTATTTAGCGATGTTGAGAGCCTTTTGTGTTTTAAACATATTCACTAAGACTTAATGTGCTCGTGTTTATAATGTCCTAATGTTTCTTCACATTTGATATCATATACCTAGCTTAGAATGATATATAATACAAGTCAAGACGTATTCCTAGCCATGCTTCATGTTTCGTCCATCAGCTGTGTTTGTGAGTAATGTACACATCGTCTGTTAGACATACCACCTCTCGGAACTGTACCTTTTGTGCGCTACTTGAAGAATACAAATATCTATCTCAATTCATGATGCACAGGGCGCTAATTGTGCAGTCCACTATTTTGGTAGATATTTGTGTTCCTGTTTCTGTGATGTATTGTGTTTGTTCCACTCGTATATGTATGTGGGAAGATTGAGTGCTTGTAAGAGTCGGTGATGATGTAAGGAACTTGCTGTTAGGTGAATTTCTTGTGCTAAGCATATGTGTTGCTTGTAAGTATTCTTATACATGATCGTAAGTCTGTGCAAGTATTCGAGTCTCCAGAAGGTCCATGCTCATCCGAATTGTATTATCATTAGGTGCAGGCATGTATTTGTGTGTAATGGACATGGCTACCATAGTGTTAACGTGCTCGAGCTTCTTAATGTCGTGTTTGGTATAGGAGTCCCATACAGCTATACAGTAATCCAGTGTTGGTCGTATCCCATTTATAAATAAAAGGTCTTATGTAGGGATCTGTATGGAAATCGTCTATGCTGCAGTGTCGTTCAGAATATCCTGCGTGATTGAGTCTGTATCAGCTCTAGAATAGAGGAAAAAAGGTTTGCGTCTTTGTCTGTTTGGCCTGACGTTTGTGGCAATGAAAACAATGTCACAGTCACTTAGTCTTAGGATAACCTTGATTAATGTTATGTCTAAAACACTGTTAGTGAAAAATAGATCCAGATGTGGCGTGTTATATTTTGTGTTCGCGTTGGAGTGAGGCCTGTTTGTGAGAGTGAGGGAGCATTTATGATATCAATGAAAGTGTCATGGACTCAGGTGATTTCACAGATTGTGTCAAGGTCTTGCTTTGGTTTAACAACAAGACCTGGTGTTAGTGGCCACTTCTGCCAGCGACGGTACTTGTGAGGGGGAAAAATTCTGTGTCGGCAGTCAGCCATATCTTAGTGTGTATTATGCTAAATCTGGTATATATGATTTGAGGATTTCATGAAGTTGGGTATTTTGTATGTGATATTTCTGAAGCTGATGTTATCAGGAGAGGGGGGAGGTAGTGGGGAAGGGGGTAGGGGAAAATAAGAATAAAGAGGAGGAGGAGAGGGGTGAGAAAAGGAAGGAAAGGGAAGGAGGACGGAGAAGGTTAGGCTGTAGTTGATTTAGGGGTCCAAGAGTCAAGGGAAGGCCTAGAGCATTGGAATGTGGAGCTCGACGATACTGATGGAGGATTGGTGCAAGAGCTTACATTAGTTGAGTGTTTGGTTTGGTGTGAGTGTTGTGTGATGGTGTGTAAGGAGGGTGCGGAGGAAGAACATGTGAAGAAGGGCTGTCCAGTGTCCAGGTCGGGCGAACGGAGTGGGGTTAAGGAATTGGACATTGTGACAGGAGATGCAAAAAACGAACTTAAGAAATTAGGCAGGCCATAACTGTCTCAGATCAACGCAACGTTATTGTTAACTAGTTCAATGTATAACTGTGTGAAGGACCCGATGCATGGCATGCTACCAGCCGACATGCTCGGATCTCCCGCAACAGTTGTCGCTCTGGATGGCCATCTGGTCCCATTTGACAGCCCTAGTACAGATCATGCACGCGTACCAAATGCCAGGGTTAATGATAGCCCTGGTATCACCGCAAAAGAGTAGCAGAAGCAGGATGGCGTATCTGGAGTGTGTTTGTGTTGGAATTGTACGCCTTGTTGCGCTACAAAATGCCAAACGGAATGCAATCTGGACATCAAAAACAGTATGTAAACATTGATGCAATTTAAAGTTTAATAGGACCGTTTGCCCCGATAACGACGATAATCGTCATTTTTAACCTTGATGGGATTGCACTTTTTACCCTTCAACCAACACCTGACTTTATCGTGGCCCCATCCTTATATACCCTCAAACGTATTTGCAAATACTGACAGTCTAAACTTACTACACCGAAAATAGCGAGCGAAAATTATAGGCTTAAGGTTACGAGTATATAAGCGAAAGGAAATATTTGGTAATGTTCCTGATGATGCACGTGTGTGTGTGTGTGTGTGTGTGTGTGTGTGTGTGTATGTGTGTGTGTGTGTGTGTGTGTGTGTGTGTGTGTGTGTGTGTGTGTGTGCGTATGCGTGTGTGCGTGTGTGTTGTTATGTCTACGATGTCGCGATATATTATGAAATGTAATCAATTTATCTATCACTATAATTAAACATTTTGAATTGAATGCTACGCAATACATCGTCCTTTACAAATTGGTACATATTATATATAACAGGTAATGTCAAGCTAAGAAAATGTCCCTAACTTTTTTTCGGTATAAAGGTATTTCGTCCCAAGAGAAAAGGGGGCTTGGGTTTCTTTTCATCCCTGTCATCAAAAGTATCTTTTTGCCAAAATTGGGAGAGGAGAGGATTGGAGAGAGAGAGAGAGAGAGAGAGAGAGAGAGAGAGAGAGAGAGAGAGAGAGAGAGAGAGAGAGAGAGATAAAGAAAAAAGAGAGAGAGAGAGAGAGAGAGAGAGAGAGAGAGAGAGAGAGAGAGAGAGAGAGAGAGAGAGAAAGAAAGAGAGAGAGAGAGAGAAGAGAGAGAGAGAGAGAGAGAGTGAAAGAGAGAGAGAGAGAAAGAGAGAGAGAGAGAGAGAGAGAGAGAGAGAGAGAGAGAGAGAGAGAGAGAGAGAGAGAGAGAGAGAGAGAGAGAAAGAAAGAGAGAGAAAGATAGAGAAAGAAAGAGAGAGAGAGAGAGAAAGATAGAGAAAGAAAGAGAGAAAGAGAGAGAGAGAGAGAGAGAGAGAGAGAGAGAGAGAGAGAGAGAGAGATAGAGAGAGAGAGAATGAGAGAGAGAAAGAAAGAGAAAGAGAGAGAGAGAGAGAAAGAGAGAGAGAGAGAGAGAGAGAGAGAGATAGAGAGAGAGAGTATGAGGATTGTAAGGAGACGTCTACTTTGCAATCAATGCAATCATCTTAACAACCATGGGATAATAGTTAACCATCGTAAGCTTGGACACACGGCAAGGCTAGGTAACCTAACGCCGCTCCAGCAAACCGCCAAGAAAGGGCTTGGCAATACGCTGA
>NC_061837.1:13406610-13414110 GCF_019202785.1 Penaeus chinensis
TGTCTCAGCTTTGACATAATAAAATAGGCTTACTGGAAATAAACACTTTTATGAACAATTTGAGGGGGGAGGGGGTCAAGTATGTTTTGTGTATGCTTGTGAAATTGTTGAAAATTGTGTACCGCCCCTTACATACATACAGATACATACACACAAACGTACGCACACATTTATATTATGTATACATACATTGTACATATATTTTTCTTTTTCTGCTCCCCCTCCCATCACCAAGGCAGTGTTTGGCGAACTACTTCGACTTGCCATCATTGTACTTGGTTGGGTCTTTATGCTGGGGTGGCTGGCCCATGATCCTGTCCCAGGAGAGTAGGCAGTTGAAGTTAAAGTCCATGTCCGGTGACTCGACAATATTTGAGGCCGATGCTTTAATCACTTGGCCACGTGCGCGCGTACACACACACGCACGCACCCACCCACACACACACACACACACACACACACACACACACACACACACACACACACACACACACACACACACACACACACACGCACACACGCACACACGCACAGTCATTTCCTTACACTAGGGTAGGATTTAATTTCATACCCTACCGCGAGCACTATGATTGAATTATTATTAGGTCTACAGTGAGGCTGTCAGCTACTATTTACCTGGTTGCCGGAGAAGGAATATCAGCATAGGAGAAATACCCAGCATATGCCAACATTTTAATAATACTGGGCCACATATCTCTTGTGTATATAAAATGAAGAGCGAAGAACCAAGAACACTACCGTGAGGAACTCCAGAAGATACACGGGAATACCAGCTAAAATACCATCAACATGGACACGCTGGTGTCTACCAGTTCCAAATTCAGTCAAAATACTCAAAACTTTATCACCAACACCAACAGACTGCAACATAAAAATCAAGCTCTTGTGATTCAAAGTTTCAAAAGTTACACTAAAACCCAGAGAGGCAAGCCTTGACTCATGAACGTTATCTGAAGCAGACTGCATTTCATGCACCAACGTCAATAGTGCATCATTGTAACCGACTCCCTTCCTTAAACCAAGTCTCTGGAAGAAACGGTCTCAAATATACAGAGATGTTTGACCAGCAAACGTTCAAAAGTTTTAGTTGACATTGGTATCACTGAAATGGCCTATTGGCAGTCGGTGGAGATTTGTAGTGGGCCCTTGAGATATAGCACTCTGATCATTTTCAGAGTGCTGGCGTTACGCCAGCACTCTGAAAATGATATTTTGTCTTTAAAATCAAAGGAAACAAGCCATTAGGGTCTACCCCACCATATCCGTTTAATTCTGATAACATACTTGACTTCAAAGGGCCTAAAAGAAAAATAGAAGCCTGGGGATAGGTAACATGAAAGAGGAAGTTCAACATCTAAATTTTGTTTTGAATTCAAGTATTTTGGTAACAAGGTAGCTTTCTCGTCAGACGATATGTAACGCTACTATCAGGCTTCGTTCAAGAAGGAATGGAGGACAACACCAAACCATTTTATGAGGCTGTGAAGCTTCTGAGAGAACTTCTTTCAAATGAGCATTATCAGATTTTGCCCCCTTATAAACAATAGTTGCTATATGGCAACTATTGTTTATAGTGCGGTCAGCAGACCAGAGATTGTTGACAGTATACTTGTCCCTATAATCCTGGAGAAATCGTTCATTTAACTATGCTTTATCATGTGAACGAGTTTTGATGGATCCAAACCTCATTATGCATGTCCAACAATAACAAGTTCAGAGCATTAACAGGACAAGGAGCATTATAACATTTTTCCAAACAGTGCTATCAAAGTCTTTGTAGACACCATCTCAATTAATTCCAGGCTTCAAGAAGATCTGTCTAGTAAGTAAAGTCTGGTATTAGGAACTCCAGCTGGATACTACAAGCAAGACTATGGTGATCGGAAAGAACCAATTACCCTGATGGACTTTACATCAATTATCCTTCTCACATCAGTCAGTAAAACATCACCAGTTCTGTGAGTTGCACCACAGACTAACTGTTCACACACAGTTTCGGTGATGAGTATTAAAATTGCCTATGAAAATAAAGTACAATTTCCTACCATTTTCTTGAATGATGTCATCGGAACCGGGGACGTCTTTAAAGACAAAACGTGTAGAAATTATCAAAACGACAACTTTATTCATATCATACTTTGTAAAACAACTAGCATTAAAACCAACCTCAGAATATATATGCAAATCTTGGTCTCGAGACAAAGAATTTCTACGTAGCAACAAGGGTTTATTAAAATTGTGTGCCTCACGTCAAATTTAGATGAAATAACTGTTCAGTCAAATTCAATGTGAAGACTGACTTTGAATATTACCAAGAAGTAAGGTGCAATACTTTGGATGGTCAAGGCCAAGATTAACCTCAACATCAGCTAACAACTAAACAATAATTCCACAAAATAACAAGACCATAAATTTAAGAAAACCAGGTTCATAGCACACCCTGACCACTGAAAACCTGCTGCGGACTGGCAGCCATTGCTAAATCGACCTTCACAAGTGTAATAAGATTAGGAGAAAGAAATTTTGAGAAAGGAAGAAAAACAAGAAATGCAGCCCAATACCTTCCTGCAGTAGGTAGGTGGCTGAATTCAGTAGTTTTGGGTGGACAACTCTGGCTACAATTCAGCGGTTCCATTGATAGTGAAACTACTCATCTGTAACAGAGGGATGCCTAAAGCCCTTATGACATGGACGCTCATATGTTTAATAGAGGATAGACAATAACAGGTGTTCAAGTATATATATATATATATACATTATTTATGTATATGTATGTGTATATATATAACCATATATGTGTGTACATATATACATATATATACATATATTTACATATACATATATTTATTTATATACATAAATATTATATATACATATATATATGCATGTATATACACATACACATATGTGCCCAACCTGGAAAGTACGCTGAGCTTCAGGTTGCGGGGTAATGCTACTACAGGTACTCCCCCTCCAGAGAGTGAGCTAAGTGAACGAGCGATATACCGGAACGTGTCACTCCATATGTCGGGTCATTCCGGAGGTCACCAGTATAGTAAATGGATATGTGGCCATCTACTATGTTAGGCTGGTGTCTTATCTCTTTGGGGAGTGACTGTGTGGGTGTGAGTGCCCACTGGTTTGGCTGGGTGATGAAGGCTGAAGTTGGAGTTCTACGGGGGAGCTGGTAGGCTCCCCAGTCGGCTAAGGACTGGGCAGTCCTTGTGTGCTGCTGCTATGCTCTTGATCTGCTGGAGGATCAGTGAATGGTGATCTCGCTAGCTGCCTGCGTGGCTTAAGTATGCGAGCGCTGTGTAAGCGTGCAGGGAACGAGGGGAGCCCGCTGTCCAATGAGCGCGGACTAGGCGGAGGACCTGGACATGCCCAACCTGGAAAGTGCGCTGAGCTTCAGGTTGCGGGGTAATGCTACTACAGGTACTCCCCCTCCAGAGAGTGAGCTAAGTGAACGAGCGATATACCGGAACGTGTCACTCCATATGTCGGGTCATTCCGGAGGTCACCAGTATAGTAAATGGATATGTGGCCATCTACTATGTTAGGCTGGTGTCTTATCTCTTTGGGGAGTGACTGTGTGGGTGTGAGTGCCAACAGGTTTGGCTGGGTGATGAAGGCTAAAGTTGGAGTTCTACAGGGGAGCTGGTAGGCTCCCCAGTTGGCTAAGGACTGGGCAGTCCTTGTGTGCTGCTGCTATGCTCTTGGTCTGCTGGAGGATCAGTGAATGGTGATCTCGCTAGCTGCCTGCGCGGCTTAAGTATGTGAGCACTGTGTAAGCGCGCAGGGAACGAGGGGAGCCCGCTGTCCAATGAGCGCAGACAAGGCGGCGGACCTGGGCATGCCCAACCTGGAAAGTACGCTGAGCTTCAGGTTGCGGGGGTCATGCTACTACAATTGATGCTCTGGAACAAGTTTATGGTGACAATGCCCCAAAGAAATCAACGCCCTACAAATGGATAAGTTGGTTCAGAAGTGGAAGAAACAAAATTGAAGATGAGCTGTGCAGTGGCAGGCCATCGTCAGTTTGTGGGAAAACATTGATGCTGTTCGTGACATGATTGAAAACCATATAAAAAATAACCACTGAATCAGTAGCAAACACACTCAACATCTCGGCGGGTTCTACACACAATTCTGTTGGAGAGTTTTGGGCTAAGCAACCTTTCTGCTCGATGGGTCCCTAGGCTGTTGCTCTTTCAATGAAAAATTTGAACAAGTGGGATGAGGACTCTGAAGCTTTTCTGACGAGGTGAAACATATCTCTACCAGCACAATTCCGAGGACAAAATTCAATCAAAGCAGTGGCTGCGCAGGGGTGGATGTGGACCAGTCAAAACAAAATTTGAGCGTTCAAGTGGAAGGGTCACTGTCTTCTGGGATGCAGTGGGGATCTTGCTGAAAATCCCCAAGAAAACAATTATATATATTATGAATGCGTATTGAGAAAACTGTCCATAAAAATCTCCTTGGAAAGCTGCATCAACGCGTTCTCTTCCACCACGGCACTCGGCAGACGAGCTGTGCTATGTGAATTTCGATGGGAAATCGTCCGACATCCACCTTACAGCTCCGATTTAACCCCATCTGACTTATATTTGTTTGCAAAGTTACCAATTTTTCGTTTCGGTTGGAGATTTAAAAACAACTGCTCTGACAAGGTTAAGATACCATGACTGAAACCGTTTTTTCCTACTGTCCTTTTTCTATGATATACATATATATACATAGAGAGAGAGAGATCTAGATACAGATATGTGTGTAAGTATGTATGGGTATATTTATATATATAAATTTACATGTATGTATGTGTGTATATACATATTTATATTAACACACAGGAAGAGAGAGATGTGTTTGTACATAGATAGATATAGATATATAGATAGATATTTATATGTAGATATGCATGTGTATGTGTGTGTGCTCTATATATACATACATATGTAAGTGTATATATGTATATGTGTATGTTATATATATTTTTATGAATGTAATTATGTATATAATATATGTGCGTGTGTGTATATATGTATGTATGTATATAATATATGTATATGTTACATCCGAATCCCAAGCTAAAGCATTTAAAACCTTAACTGACTTAACTGGCAAACCTATTCTGTCTCCATTTCATCGACAAACTGCCCTGTCTAGGACAAGGATTGGTCAGATTGTGGAGAAGACATACCTGCCTGCCTCGTGGACTATGATGCATCAGCACAATGCTACACTATTCTCCCTAGAGGCCATCCGTAAACCCTCCACCAATATTGCCAAGATTATTTTCCGTAGGCATGACCTCACCCTTGATGTTCCCCTCTGTCCGACCATATGAACCTCCCCCCGTCATTGTCGGAATTGCTGGCGTCTAGGCCACCCAAACACTACCGTTCCACAGCCCGATATCCCATATCTGCCCAACCTGGTCTTGATCGATCAGACTGTTCTGCATAATCACGCACATGTGTCAGTTGTGGTGGCCCCATAATGTATTTTTGGTGGCCCCATAATGTATTTTGCAGGGGCTGCCCTACCTACTATTTTGATTCTGAGATAGCAATTCTGAGACTCAAACTTAGTGAGGCCAGACACGCAGCATGTACACAAGGATTTCCTTTTACTTCCTACTCTGCCCCTCTCTTCTTCATACCACTTCTACCCCCTTCCCCTCCAAGTCAAAGACTTTTGCCATTCTAAAGCCAGACCCCTCAATCTCCACCACTATTCCAGACACAAATATCTACTTCCCCGGTACCTACCCCACTTTCCCCTCACTCAGGTCACTCGTCTTCTGCTCTACTACATCCTCTCCTACATCAACCTCTCCCGATGGTGGAGGTAGTTCTCGGGGTCGCAGGTCAGATATATATATATATATATTATAAGTGGATGCATCCCCCAAAAGGTCCTGAGCCTTCTGCAGCTAGGAGTTGTTCTTGTGAAAAGGCTAAATGGTGACATGCTCCCTTGGCAGGCTTTGCAAGGCCTCGCGTTAAGGTCTGGGAATGGAAGGCGTTGGATGGTTGACGGGTCGGGATAAGAGTACCTCGAAGGAACAAATAATGACAGTGGAGGCAAGAGGGAGAGCAAAGAAAGCAAAGGAAAGACAGAATCCAAAGAGTTATTCATATATATATTTGTTCATATGAATGGTGAAAACATTCTACCGTGTTCAATATTCATATACATATATGTATTTGAATATTAATATATATAGATATATATATACATTTATATATCTATATATATCTATATCTTGCTGTAAATCTATATATGTGTATATAGATAGATAGATATAAATGTGTGTATATATAAGTATCTATATATATCATTATTAATGTGTGTGTGTGTATGTGTATGTGTATGTATATACATATATATGTGCATATATGTGTGTTTGTATATATATTTATAAATGTATACTTACATTTATACATACATGCATATATATACATATGTATGTAAGTATTTATGTATGTATATGTGTGTGTACGTAATGTATGTGTGTGTGTGTATATATATATATATTTATACATTTATACATACATACATACATACATTTATATACATACGTATGTAAGTATTTATGTATGTGTGTGTGTATTTATTTATTGATTTATTTATTTATTTATTTATTTATATATATATTTATATATATTTATATATTTATATATTATATATTTATATATTTATATATTTATATATACATACATATATATGTAAGTATTTATGTATGTATATGTGTGTGTATGTAATGTATGTGCTTTTTTATGTACGAACGTACGTAGACTACTTGTGCAAAAGGCTGTAAATTTTGTGTCTTAAAGTTTAAAAAAAAAAGTAAAAAGAGTACCACGTGCCGTGACCAGGATTCGAACCTGGGTTATTGCGGCCACAACGCAATGTACTAACCACTATACGATCACGGCTGTCCAGAACGGATTGAGAAAGGGCGCATCTTAGTAGAAACTGGTGCTTCCTAATTTTGTTTTCCTCATTGATGTCATGGTTATGCAGTATTTATGTTGAGAGTAAGCTCATTATTGTTGCTATTTTATTGTTTATGGTTTGCTTTTGATATTATTTCCTTGATGTGAGTTAAGTGTACAATGAAAGATTTTGTTTTTCTTTTTATAGGAAATTTGTTGGGTTTTGTATCTTAATTAATAAATGTTATATGAGATTGTGGTAAGCTATGTTAATCATGTGCGTGTGTGTCTTATTTGTATATGTAAATATATATGATTTTATTTTTTGAGATTTACAAAATTTGACGGCTACTTTTAAAAAGCACCAGGCCATTTGGGAGTTAGGTTAGGTTGCTGAGAAAAGTTAGACAACCGTAAACAAAAATTAATCTTTGAGAGTCAAATTGCGTAAAAAAAAAAATATATATATATGTCCAGAAATGTTAGGACTCGTGTTTTTTTTCTTTTTCTTTTTTTTAGCAAATAGGTTAACGTT
>NC_061837.1:13436610-13456610 GCF_019202785.1 Penaeus chinensis
TTCTCCTCCCTCTCTCTCTCTCTCTCTCCTCTCCTCTCATTTCCTCTCTCTTCACTCTCCTCTCTTCCCCTCTCCCGTCTCTCCTCCCCTCCCTTCCTCTCTCCTCCCTCTCCTCCCTCTCTCTTCTCCTCCTCTCCTCCTCCTCTCTCTCTCCTTCTCCTCTCTCTCCTCTCTCCTCTCACTCTCCTCTCTCTCTCTCTCTCTCCTCCTCTCCCCTCTCTCTCCTCCCTCTCTCTCCTCCTCACTTCTCTCCCTCTCTCTCTCCTCCCTCCCTCTCTCTCTCTCCCTCTTCTCTCTCCCACTCTCTCCTCTCCTCCTCCATCTCCCTCTCTCTCCCTCTCTCTCTCTCTCTCTCTCTCTCTCTCTCTCTCTCTCTCTCTCTCTCTCTCTCTCTCTCTCTCTCTCTCTCTCTCTCTCTCTCTCTCTCTCTCTCTCTCTCTCTCTCTCTCTCTCTCTCTCTCTCTCTCTCTCTCTCTCTCTCTCTCTCTCCTTCTCTCTCTCTCTCTCTCTCTCTCTCTCTCCTTCTCTCTCTCTCTCTCTCTCTCTCTCTCTCTCTCTCTCTCTCCTTCTCTCTCTCTCTCCTTCTCTCTCTCTCTCCTTCTCTCTCTCTCTCTCTCTCTCTCTCTCTCTCTCTCTCTCTCTCTCTCTCTCTCTCTCTCTCCTTCTCTCTCTCTCTTACACACACACTTACTACACACTTGAAGAAATGGAAAGAAAAATGTAGATGTGGTCAGCTTTGAACACAGGAGTGTTTGAGAAACCAGCATCAGTAGGAGAGTAATTGAGATAGATCATAACTAAATATTTTAATATGGTCTTTCAGCATGGTGAGGCTACTCGTTCAGCTACAGGATTTTTCGAAGTAACTGTCGGGGATAAACTTGTCCATAGCAAAAAGGTATCTACATCACTATTTTTTTGTTCAAGCTGAGACATATAAATTAATAGCTTGCCTTAAAATCAAGCTGACTGTTGTCTATTATTAAACAAGGATCAGTTTAAAGAAATAAAGATAAATTGATAAAGTTTAACATTTGTAATTGATCATTCCTGCATTTGTACTTGGCACAGAATGGCGACGGCTATGTTGATTCGGAGAAGAAAGTCAACAAGATAATTGATGCAGTCCATGATGCACTTGGTGACTAGAGTTTACCTTCTTTGGACAGCCTGACTTGCTGTGAGTATATTTATATACTTTGCCTGTTTGTCATAAGATTTTCTGAACTATTGTCATCACTAATTAGGACTTGAATAATTGAGATTTTCTTTGAACTTTGGTTTCTAGTGAAAATTTGTTTATCATTTCAGTATTTGTTTGGAATATCATGGTTACATATTTTATAGTTTTGTGTTTTCTTGTTGAAAGAATTATGACATGTTGATATAATTTTACTTCTGTCATTCATAACTACATTTAATCCAAAATGAATATTCAGAGATTTAAAAATTCTTACAGGTGCCCTCGTAGGTCTCTTTGTGGCAGGGCTGCTGAGTATGAAACATTGTGCTGAAAACCCTCTGTTTGGATGGCACTTTGTGGAGGAGAAGAGAAGCCCTTTCAGGGTTGCCATAAAGAGGCCTGCTTGAGCACATCAAGGGAAAGTTGTCCTCCTTTACCAGTACCTTATTCAGGGATTTTCACTTTGTCTTTGGCTCATCTTGTATAATGAAATATACAAACTCATCTTGCATAATAAAATGTATTAAAAGATGTGACTGTCTTTCCCCTTTAGTTTTGGCAAGTAATTTGGTCCCTTTTCACTGTGAGGACATTTTTTTTTTTTTTTTTTTTCTTTTTTGACATGCATGGCTTTTCTTTTTTCTCTTATTCTTAGAATAAAGGTTTCTTTTTATTTCATTATTTCATTCAAGGTCCTTGTGTCTTGCAGTAGGCCAAACTATTTGTTATTTCTTGGCTTTCTCCTCCATTTTTCTCCTTTTCTTGGCTTTCTTTTCTATTTTTCTCCTCCCATCTTTTCTTAGCTTTCTTTTCTATTTTTCTCCTCCCATCTCCTTTTCTTGGCTTTCTTTTCTATTTTTCTCCTCCCATCTCTTTTTCTTGGCTTTCTTGGCTTTCTTTTCTATTTTTCTCCTCCCATCTCCTTTTCTTGGCTTTCTTTTCTATTTTTCTCCTCCCATCTCCTTTTCTTGGCTTTTTCTATTTTTTCTCCTCCCATATCCTTTTCTTGGCTTTTTCTATTTTTTCTCCTCCCATCTCCTGTTCTTGGCTTTCTTTTCTATTTTTTCTCCTCCCATCTCCTTTTCTTGGCTTTCTTTTCTATTTTTTCTCCTCCCATCTCCTTTTCTTGGCTTTCTTTTCTATTTTTTCTCCTCCCTTCTCCTTTTCTTGGCTTTTTCTATTTTTCTCCCCCAAAGCTCGATCTGTCTTCAAAAATAGGAATAACAGAATTTTTTTTTTTTTTTTTAAGTATTATTTATTTACAAAATCAATTATCAGTATATATTATTCCACTATATGCTGCATATATAATACCAGTATTATATAAATGTATACTATTACTTCCTTCTAGCTGTACATACAAAATTGGAAGCCTGAAACTTGGGTTTTACATTGGGATAACTGCTACAGTTACAGTAAATAAGAAATACAGAATAACTTCTAGAATCACATGTTTCAGAACTGTACAACTGCTGCATGTAGTTGGGTGAATTTAGTCCCATAAAATCTTTTACTACATGTGATACACTGATTCTTCATAATTTACCTAATACTTTCAAATTTACTTAACCTGTGTTACCACTGCATTGATATATTTAATGGTTATAATTTTTGTGTGTTGTATTATGCACCTGTGTAACCAAGCATATGTATGATTTATACTCTTCCACAAAATATATATATATAAATTTCTAAATTAGCATGCTTGGTAAAGACATATTCTGTTAAGGAATTTGCACCAATATATCCAAAAGCTATCTTATTTTCCTATCCTGGCACTGCCAAATATTCATTATATACAGGTCATCTATTTATATATGCATAGCTGTAACTTTGTATTAAATTCAAAGCATTTATATATATAAGAAAAACTTAAATCACTCGCAAAGCAATATTTTAAGCTAAATCTTATTATAAAACTCAAGCAGGCCTACTCAAACACTGTCTTGACAATACAATTGCACAATGCCTAGCAGACTTTGCCAGTTCCCTTGCCAAAGTCTGTGTCATTGTATACAAAGGTATACAAGGGATGGTGTCTGGCAGGGTTGTCTATCCATATATGGTAGTAAACAGTTAAACTGCCTCATCTATTGTGATGGTGTTTGTGGGGGAGGCTTAGGAGATCAACCCTGCCTTGGACCTCAGCCCTTGCCTCAACTAATTTGGCATGGTCTTTTCTTCTTCCCCTTTCCTTTTCCTTCTCTTCTTCATCCCCTTCTGTCCACTTATCTGAATCACTAACTCATTTTTACCCTTTTTACCAGAATACTTTATTGTAATGCTATAAGACCTTTCATGTCTAGCACACTTGTTTTAACTATTAACCATTCTGGGAATCCTCATACATGGCCTTATGAACCAAAAACCTTCCTTACCTGGGGCTTTGCCCCCAAGTTTCCACCCTATTGCTATATTTTGAATGCCACTAATGACCTTAGATTTTGATGTGGCAGAATATTTTCAAAAAATTAAATTCTCTAATGATTTTGCTCAACCAAGGGCATGGGCAGTCTGTTGGTTTGTCAATCAACTTTCCTCAAACAACAAGCACCAAGTGCCTGTCAGGCAATGCTCAATCATACGGAGTAGGCTTAAGCAGCTATATTCCAGCCTCATGTGAATAGTGAATAGTGCTGTGAATTAGTTCATGCTATAACAAAGTTGATATTTGAAATTTAACCTATCAACAATCTTTATTCTTGAACAACTTTACCCTTTGTATCACCTTTGTAAACGAAACTTAAGGTCATATTTAAGTCATAATGAAAATAATTAGTTCAATGTTTTTCCAGTATTTATGAAATTGAATTGTCTTTGTTTTTACTTAGATACAAAATCAAATTATACTATTTTTGCACTGCAAATTCATATGCAATATAGATGAAAGGGAAAATTAATTTTAAGTTACCAGTAAATAAAAATAAATCGCTCAGACTTGTCCGGACAAGCAGGCTTGTCCGTCGAGCAGTGTAGTTGGTAGGCTAATTCTGCCAGGCTTGCCTGTGAAAGCAGTCCACATGGCCAAGTTGATGGACAAGCAGGCATGCCTGACAATGCCAGTAGTGCAGTACAATGAAAATCATGAAACTGTATTTTGAAACAGATTTTGCTCATCAGGTGCTTGAGCAATTTGAGAGAGTGCCCATCAAATTTGACTACTGATCAGGCCTACTTGTTTGGACAGGCCTTACAAAGTCAGTGGTAGATTTGCATTGAATTCCATAGAGCACAAAAATCATCACATAGCAACTTAATTCTTTGTCATCAAGGTTTTCATGTACACAACTGAAAAGTCAGTTTATCTGAAAGGATGTGACATTAAGAGAATCATATCTGAAGATGGAATGCAGAATTATCACCTCAGCATTCATGCAACTATAATGATTTTTCTTAGTGTGTACGTAAGGTGTCTTTGGCCCTGTCCACATGATCGACCAATACCCAGTGGACTTTGCCCGTAGGGTTACCAGTTAATTTTGCTTGAAGAATAAGTATTGAGTGCCTGTAGGGCAGTGCTTAATCATGTGGACAAGGCTTAAGCAGCCATATCCAAGTCTCCAATGCACTAAATCATAAATTACACAATTTTTCTGTGACAAGTAATTTATTTTGATTTTTTATAATGGCCACACCAAAATTATAATCAGACCTCTGAAAAGGTGCCTGAATGGTACATTTCACTCAGGCTTCAAGTAATGATGGATAGAAGCATAACATTTCTGTTAACAAATGGCTAAGAATGCAAGAGGAATGTTAAAAAGCCCCTCTTAACCTAACTCCGATGGGTATCAGAAATCCCTGAGCGTCATAAACTCTGGTGATTTCTGGCAACGTCCAGACACCGGGCGCGGGAGTCTCCTACGAGTAGCAGAACTTTGCGCTCCACAGGCTCTGGCACATTGCCATGCGCACAGCCCTACCCCACAGACCAGGCAGTATGTTGTGATGCTTGTACATGTGACCCATCCATAAAGGGTTAAACCTTTAACAATGAAGCATGACTGTGCCCAGGATGATATATTTTGCCAACAAACCTCATTTGACTGCCGAAAAAAAGAGTGATGAACCTGTTACCTTTGGGGAAGTATGAATAAGGGGTGATAAAAAAAAAAAAAAAAAAAAAAAAAAATTGGGATCTATTATTACAGATTCAGATATCTTTTGTTCTATCTTGTACATAATAAAAAATATAAACATTTTGGGTGGTTAGAAAATTGCCTGGCACAGAGAACAAAGTAAATAACCAATGAAGTTATAGCGTTGATTATGAAAAAATGTGCTTTACATGTATTTTTTTTTTTATTTAAATTCTCTGCACAACTGATTCTAAGAACCTTTCCACACAATAAAGCAGTCCCTGACAGACTGACCAATTATCTGACCAAGCCTATGTTTGGTTGTACATACTGGGGTGCTGGTGTCTTAGCACAGTCATCGTATATACCCAGCAACAGAAACTATCAGGCAGATGGCCTTATCTACTGATTTCACTTGATCAACAGCACAGGCCCTCCATTGGCTTGCCAGTCAATTTTGCCCAAACAACAGGCACTGAGTGACTATTGGGCATTGCTTGATCACGTAGACTTAAAAATATGCCCTTGATATTCTAGGATGATTGCATAGCTAATCACAGATACTAATTAGTATTCACTAATATAAATTTGTTTACAAGCTGTTGAATGGAATAAGCAAAGATTGTGTAAATTTAGAATTTGCAATTACTTTTCACCACAAGAAAAATTACTTCATGAAGGCAAAGAGTATCCCTATTAACTACTTCATATGGTCACTCAGAATTCAGTAAAACTGAGGCAGCATTTTTAGATTAGATTTCATTATGCTGTATTTCCAAAATATGTCTGACAAAAATTCTTAGAAAATATTTGCTACATCCATATACATGCAAGGCATTAAGTATGTTATTTTAGCCTTGGAGTAGGGCTTGGTTTTTTTCCCTCTACCTAAAGCCAGGGGACAAGAGGATGAAGAGGCTGACACTATTATGGAAATGGGGATTCCTAGTACATTACAGTCAATACAATAGTATATGTATACTTGTATATTGGTATGCATTCATTTGCGTACAAATTGCTAAGCTAGTGCTACAATTAAAATATGCCTTCATGTTTTATTAGAGCTTCCTAAAGTTTAATATGCTAAATATCAGCATATCTTGGTTAGGGATGATGGTAAACTGGACTGAATTATGCTGTACAATACAATTTGTAGGCAGCATCAAAATCTGTACCATCTTGAAAGATTGAAGTGACTAAAGAGTACAGACCTGGATAACACGGAAACCTATTATGAACTCTCAATACAGGAATGTTAACATTTAACTATGAAGATAATTAGAAGTAATGTCAAAGATGAAGATGATTTATGTCTGACACTCCCTTTTAAGGCTTAAGACAGCATCCTTTCAAGAATTTAGATGAAGCATTGCTCTTTTGCCTGACTGGATGCCTTCCTATAACGGACATTAGTGCTCCATACTGCAAGGCACACCTGAGCTACAGTGGGGACATATATTGAGAAAGATATATAATCTATTTGCTACATCTTGCAGATTGCTAAAACTAGATGTTCTTATGTAATATCTTCATCTTGCTTTCCCTTTTCAGAGAGAGTGCACCTTAAAAAAGTCAACTAATGGCATGAACAAATATACAAATTAAGTCCAAACATAATACACTACACAAACTTGACAATCATAGGAAAACATGTTTATATAATAAAGATGATGATGAATATAGTGACAAAAAATACCATGATCACTTGCTTTTGCCACTGAAAAAAGCCCTTTGACTTATAATATATATAACTCTCATTAAAATATAATATTTGGCAATGACCTTCATTATAAGTACATATTTTTTTTTTTTATAGACAGGAAACATAATTGGGAATGTAACAGTCTTAGAGTAATACTTTGGCTTTCCATGATCCAATTCTAAGTACAATATCAACTTTGCAAACAATAAAGCACTTAAATAACTTCAATATATCTGGAAATCTATATACTATATGAGAGAGAGAGAGAGAGAGAGAGAGAGAGAGAGAGAGAGAGAGAGAGAGAGAGAGAGAGAGAGAGAGAGAGAGAGAGAGAGAGAGAGAGAGAGAGAGAGAGAGAGAGAGAGAGAGAGAGAGAGAGAGAGAGAGAGAGAGAGAGAGAATGGGGGGGGGGGGGGGGGAGTGAGTTGAGTGAGTGTAAAAATGCAGGAGTTATGGAAAGACTTAAGCTGTAGCCAGTCATATTACACATTTTCAAATATGCAGTTATTTGATTTATTGTTTAATTAGTTTTAATAATACAAAGAATACTCATAAGAGATAGCACTAAGGTTTATATGGTAGAGCACAGAAAACGTCCTGCATTTGTGTTTTCTTCATGGAAATAACATTTTGTAATTCTTACCATTCCTCAAGTCTTTGACAATATAGGATTCATAGATGATCTCCTTTTACGGAAAAAAAAAAATTGTCTTCCACTAAACAGCAAAGAAGATATAAAGACTCTTTCCACAACTTGTATATACTATATGCAAGAGCACTGTTATGCTTAAAAAATAACAAAAGGTATGGCTTTTAGCTATTTGTGTTGTAGGATCCTCCTCAGGTCAAGACAATCAAAGGTGTCCAGAGTATGTTCAGCCCTGACTATTTGCTTGAGCTATATTTATTGGTTTATTCTTGTATATTAAAAATGCTCTATTTAAAAGTAGTAAAAAAAAAAAATAATAAATAAATAAAAAAAATAAAAAGAAAGACGAGACAAAACAAAAAGCATGTAAGTGCCCTGATGAGTTGGAACCAACTTTAAACGGATATGGCGAAACTAAAAGAGCACTTGTACTTAATACTGGTACATTGTGTGTTTTTAGTGCTGGAAAGAGTTTGGAATGACAAGCTTGACCTTATATTTTTTCAATACAAATTTTTAAAATGTAAATCTTATACAAACAGCACAACATGGAAGAATGACTGATGTTGTAATGTTTGGGCACCAGAAATGCATGAGGCTACAGGCTCAGAGAATACATTGCACGTAGGAAAATAATGCGTAATGAAGTTAATAGACAGTGATTTCAACTGTCGTGTGGGCGCGTGAGTGTGAGTGTGAGTGTGAGTGTGAGTGTGAGTGTGAGTGTGAGTGTGAGTGTGAGTGTGAGTGTGAGTGTGAGTGTGAGTGTGAGTGTGAGTGTGAGTGTGAGTGTGAGTGTGAGTGTGAGAGAGAGAGAGAGAGAGAGAGAGAGAGAGAGAGAGAGAGAGAGAGAGAGAGAGAGAGAGAGAGAGAGAGAGAGAGAGAGAGAGAGAGAGAGAGAGAGAGAGAGAGAGGGGGGGGGGGGGGATAAGTGAAACTAACTGAAAATAATATCCTAAACAGTACAGTTACAAAACAGCAATTTCAAATAATAATAAAATACATGTAGAAAAAAATACCATTAAAATAAATCTGAGACTTCAACTTCTCACAACTACTGCAGAGAATCAAGCTCCTGCAGCAGGCTGTGCCCCTTCTCCCCCATCAAACGGCAGAAGTATGAGACTGCAGGCCGATTCCCCAAACTGAACAGGTGGAGGACGTACTTCCTGCAGGGAGAGTCATTCATGAGGATAATTTTTTTTTTTTTTTCCAAATGTTTAAGGTGAAACATACAAATCCGTAATAATATGTTGTAAAAAGAGTATCATAAATATATTCCCATGCACAAATATGATAAAAGAACAAGAGAAGCAAATGCAGAAGCCTAACCGATGGATGTTCTCTGCCAGGGAAGCCATGGACACATGAGCCGATATGATGGGGGAAGAGCCTGACTGAGAGCCTGTGGAACCCAAGGACGGGTTGGAGCCATGGTGCTGGCTGCCAGGCAGTGTATGCAGCTGCAAGGCAGCAGCCAGGAGCAGAGCTGCTCTCTGGTGGTAATGCTGCTGCACCAGCTGTTCTATGGCTGCAGTTATGCTTCCTACAGACAGCAAAGCACACACTCCCTGATCCTGTAGTTGAATAGTTTACAATGACTGATAATTACACACAGTTTGGATAGATGATTAATGGAGAGAGAATGAAGTAACAATTGGATATATGTTACAATTACCTTTATTTCATTTTTATTATCACCTTTTAAATTATTTATGTTTCTTTATCTAAACCTCCTATACAGGTTCTATTCTAAACATGCATGCATGAGGATAAGTCTTATTTTTACATATTTTATAGTCTCCCAAGCACATTTAATCCTCTGGGCAGATTAGGGTTCTTGTAGCTATTATTGCTATCTGATGTTATTATTTTAATCATTATCATTAATAGGTGTCATTATCATAATCATTTTTATGATATCCTATTTAATATATATATATATATATATATATATATATATATATATATATATATATATATATATATATATATATATATATATATATATATATCAATACTTATAAACCAATCATATTATCTGGTCCCTGACCTTGTTGCCTGAGTTAATAAGATGCTGTGCCCATTTTTTGATGATGTCAACTGACTCTTGCACAGGTAATGCACATTTAGCCAGCCAAACAGAGTTCTCCCATTGGCCATATGACTGGAGATATCGACATGCATCCCCTGCCTTACCAATCAGACACAGCAATTCAACACCTAAAAACAGAGAATACAACAAGATCATTAACAAAATATTTATGAGGCACTCACAGCACCTACATTACATATCAAAGAGTTGAGAACTCAAGCCCTACAGCCACCTGCTTACCTTCCCAGATATTTCCTGCAGCAATGAGGTTGGTGGCAACTAGCTTGATAGTGGACTGAGCCTGGGTAGAGTGGTGGGTTGCTGCCAGAAGGCAGGCTCTCAGGCAATCTGTATAAAACTGGTGATTTGAGGCATCTGCATCCAGTAGCAGTCTGACAGCACGGTCCCTCTCCCCAATCACAGCCAGACTCCTGCCAAGTGTTGCTCTCTGCGAACCTTCTAGGTTCTTGCTCTCGTGAATTGCCAGGCGCTCAAGTTCGTGGTGCTATCACAATCAAGTGTAGAGCCAGGTTATGTATGGAGGGAATATGACATCATAATTAGTCATTATAACCATATACACAATAAATATAAATCAGCATATCTATATTTTTCTTTTGAATGTACTACTAGGTGTCTCATAGTAACTGTTGCCCTGAGGCCTACAAAATGTTGATTCAGCTCTATAAATATCCTTTCATGTAATGTCCATATAAGTTAGTCAAATAAACTGACAATGGAATTTTTTCACTCTGGGAACAACACAACTCTGTTCTCTGAAATAATAAAACCCAAATAAGCCACAACTAAACTTCTCTACCTTGTATGTGGCAGCATCACACAGGTTGTGGTATGTGGTCTCCAGGGGATGAGTTGGAGGAAGAGCTGTAACTGTACTGGTCTCCTCACTGCCAGCACTCTTCTCTGAGGCTGAGTCTCCAAGCGCTATCAATTCAGCACTCCCAACACTGCTGTTGCTGCTGCTTGTTTCATCCTGGAAGGGGATGTAGAGATCCCGTATAAATTGCCGAAACTCTATAGAAATGTGAAAACAATATAAGGATACTGAATGAACCTACCTCTTACAGAATACTTCCGGAAATAAAATAAAGCCCATATAAATAATAATTAATTAAAAAAAGACAATACATTTAACCCAATGTTGACAGGAGAAAAAAATCCCTAAGAATTTTAGACTGGAGATTTCTGGCAACAGCCAGATACTGGGCGTGGGAGTCCACTACATCAAGCCAAATATCCTGCTCCAAGCACTCAGGTGCATTACTGCACCTATAGGCTTACCCCACAGACCAAGCAGTTTTTTATCATACTGATGCACATGGCGCATTAGCATCAGGTTAAAGAAAATGTAATTCTGCAACTTCTCTCGCTGAAGCTGACCTTTTACACATGGAATAATCTGCGTTGGAGCTCCTACATGAAAACAATAAAGGGCTTCAAGTATGAATACATTTCATGAAGCTATGAAAATGCGGTTATTATTTTGCAAAATTAGGTTTTTCAGTAACTAAAAGAAAATATAAAATATATCTCCTATTTCAAAAGACTATGAAAAGAAACCTCTTCCTCTCACCTTGGACTGTGTTAAAGCTGGCTGTGTGAGGTAGTGACAGGCAACAGTCCAAAAGTCTATTTCTCCCTGATCACCAAACAACTGTGCAACTACAAGAGCGCGATGAGCAGTGGATCCACATGTCTCCAGGAATTCACGAAGTTCCTCAGGAATTCTTGATATCCAGACTTCAATGTCTGGAAATATTTCTATATTAAGAAAAGTATACATGCTGACAGTCATTACTACTTATGCAAACAGAGACACACACAGACAAACAGATAGACAAACAGATAAATATATAATTGCACACAAACACATGCACCCACACACCCACACATGCACACAACAGCAACAATAACTCCAACTGCTAAAAAGGACTAACTCAGGAGCTGTTCAGGTGTAAATCCATCTTCGCCAGAGAAGGAGAGAGAGTACTGGGTCTGCCATGGCTGATGTGTCATTAGTGTCCTTAGGTTGAGGGATGCCTCCCCCGCAAGCAAGTATGGGGATACTATAGGGTCTGAAACAAAGAGGATGACAAACTGAGTATGCAAAAATGCTCATCTTAATGAGAATATGAACATGTACCTATTTAATTATTGTATCAAAGAAAAATAATTCCAATCATCTGCTTCATTATCTTCATCTGGTATGTGTGTAATATGGACATACAAATGTGCATAGCAATAGACAATTATAATAATATATACATCACAGGAAACAGCAGAGTTCAATTAATCTTAAATTTACCTTTTGTACAATACTGGCATATTGGAGAGTTTGAAGTCTTCAGGTTCATGTCCATAACTCGTAGACATCCATCTACTGTAGCAAGGACTGGTCTGTCTGAAGCACCCCAGTCCACATCAACCACCTTCACAATGTCACGTGGAGATTTCACTTGGCTCACAAGTACCACCTAAATCCAAATATAATATAAACCAAAATATCTGATTAGACTACATAAAGAAAATAATTATCTAGGGAATTAGTTGCCCAAACTCTACACAAATGGTTCCTGAAGATATTCTTTTCACCTTTCCATTCCCATCCCCATTCACCGGAAAGAATTGTCTCAAACTGCAGGGAAAGAACTCTCAAAGTCTTTGCTCAAATTTTCACTCTAATACGACATTCTCTTAAGAGTAAACATCCACTTACATCCCTGACGTCCCAGATATCGATGCCATCAGCAAAGAGAACCAGAAGTTTCATGTTATCTCGTCCAGGAGCGAATCTAACTTTACGAATCCAGCCACGGTGTGTTGCTATGTGGCGGGAGATACGAGTCTTCAGATCCCACACTGTCAAATTGCCATCTGCATCACTTAGGATGATTTCATGGCTCTTCCAAGCAATTGATGTGATTGCACTCATTTGAGACTGGAAATGATAATGAACTATTAATCTTCCTGACAATTCTGTATGCTTATCAGTTTGTTTCTCTAAACAGGCATACATTTAAATTTCAAAGAAATGAAGAGAAAAGAAAGAAGTACCCATTAAAATCCTACATTTATTATAGGTATGTTCTAGTGATATTCAAGAACTCAAACTGTAAATTACTCATTACTCAATTGGGCTATCCCAGTCAAGAAAGCTAATAAAATGAAACTTACATCTGGTGGGACCTTTGTTCCATCTCTGATTACATTGCCTTCCACTGAGAAGTGATAGAGCTGGCCCTCTGTGTCCGTAAACACAAATGTTTCCTTGGCAATACTTGTACGCTCATTCCCACCTGAAAAGCAGCATACACTTCATACTCTTGCTCTTTAACAAAAACTTTATTACAGTTCATCTTCAGTTACCTACCATTGTGTAAATTAATAAAAAAAAATTCTCAAATATTCAGAATATGTAAGGATATTTGATCAAATAACACATATTTCAGCCATATAGAATACAGAGTAAAAATAACTGACCAAAGTCTGCAAGAGACAACATGGACTCTGTCATTGAGGCCTCAGCTTGTGGCGCCTCCTTGGGGACTGATGACTCACTCTTCCGTGGCTCTGCATCTGGGACCTTCTGGGTCTCAGACTCTCTGCGGGCTTTCATGTGGCTGGTGGGAGACCACTCCAAGGCAGACACTCTTGGGAACCTGCGTGGCATCGTTCGTAGTGGAACCAACTTTCTGGCATCCCAAAGTTCAAAGGGATCCTCTCTAAAGACAACTATGAAATACTGCCTGAAATAAAACACCATTTGCTGAATAACAGTAATCTATTTCTTTTCATCTGTGTTTATCATGAGTTTAGCACCTGCATTTTTTTTCTCTTTTTATAAGCACAGAAATATGCCTACTGCGGCATATATAAAATTCTACTTACTTAAGGTATGAGACTCTGACCATGTCAATGCTTGTTTCATCACTCTTGTTAGGTCTGAGCGTAATAGTCCTTCCAGTGAGAATGTCGGTGTAGATCAGTTCATTGCGGACAAGGCCCTGACTGTTAGTGAGAGGCTGGTGCCCAAAGGACAATATGGATGTTAGGCTTGTCCACTCCACCCCTCTGCAAAAGGGAGAAGGAAAACATAAATTGCTTCCATTGGAAATTCTAAATTTCATTGGCAAGTTCAAGCAATTAGAAATTTCATATACTTTATACCATTTGGTTACCAATTCTCTGCAGTTCATTTGCTTTTTGGTCCCAGTGACCCAATCAGTACTCTTTTTCACTATGACATTCATCAAAAGCCATTCATTTTTACAATATTTTCCTCCCCCATATGGACAAAAGTTAATTATAATATGAGCAACAACATTTAGAAAAATAAATATATAAACAACAATAATAATAATAATAATAATAATAATAATAATAATAATAATAATAATAATAATAATAATAATAATAATAATAATAATAATAATAATAACAATAATAATAATAATAATAATAGTGATAATGACGATGAAAACTAATTCAAAAAAAAAATAATAATAACGTATTTCTTCTTTCAAAAATTTAATTGCATAAATCCAAGAAACAAACCTGACAGGGTATGTGTGCAGTGCAAATTCTCTCTCTAGCATCCCTGTGGCCATGTTAAAGATTTGGACAGCACCGCTCTGTGTGCCAGCAGCCAGCCGGGGCACATAATGGTGAATATTCCTGGTGGTAAGAGGAGGACACATGCGCACCACAAGTGGGGGTGGGGATACGGCAGGCATCAGGCCAGTCATCAGAATTCTCAGGTTCACACGGTGACCAATGTCCTAGGAAGGGAAGGGTGGGGGGAATGTTCCATTTAATAGTCTCGGACATGTCTGGGAAAATTTATTCAACTGCATGGGATAATACTAATCACAAATAATTAATTAGATAAACAGTATAGTGATTGTGATAGGGATTGGGGTGGTGGTGGTAATGGTGGGTGGTTGTGGTGGTGGCGATGATGATGATGATGATGATGATGATGATGATGATGATGATGATGATGATGATGATGATGATGATGATGATGATGATGATGATGATGATGATGATGATGATGATGATGATGAAAAGAAGAAGGAATAGGAGGAGGACGAGGAGGAGGATGGAAGAATCATAAAAAAAATCCTAGAACAATAAAATACTCTCACTTTTGCTACCATTACCTTGACATTTTCTGACAAAGCCCAGGCAGGCTTCACCATGTCTGCAAGTGATGTTTTAGGCAGACTAAGGCAAACACCCGAGGGGGAACTGGATAGGCTGAAGTGGTTGTCAGCAATGTTGAGGCCTGACTGGGGGGGTCCCTGAGGGGGTCCTACTGGGGCCGAAGGAGCCCCCGGAGTGAAAAGTGGAGTGCTAACGGCCACCCGGCCAGGGGTTGGGGTGGTTGTTACCTGCTTGAATACCACACGGCCATCACCAAGCACCAATGCTGCTCAGGAAAGAAATGCTCAACAGTTAGACCCAGTCCCACTGCATTAAAATCAGACTTTAGCTAAAAAAAGAATGGATGGAACAGTTTATGACAAATTGAATAACAGTCTATGCCAGAATGAAAACTATAAATAAATGTTACACTAATATCTGGTACTGAAGCTGCATTATTAGAAAATGACATGAATGAGGTGAGTACCACTGAACTAATAAATAGTAGCTATATTACCATAAATTAAAAATGAAGATCAGACACTTCACTGGCTTGCTTAAAACCATGATATTCATCAGTATAATACAAAAATCAGTAAATATCTATAAAACATCCATATTGGCTTTCAAAACTGCAATCTTCTCTCAATCATATTGGCTATAATCTATTCAAATCCATATGAAACTTGCTGTGATCTGTGGCAGAAGGCCAACAAGCAAGCCTACAAGCTGTAATTCGCAAGAAAAATATACATGGCAAGTTCTGATGATCTTTGTTGGAATACCTGCAACGCACCATACCTGTAGGTTTGATGTGGTGCAAAAGCCTGTGTGTCTTGTACACATTTACCTAAAGTATTTCCATAAGCTATGTGACAATTTATAATGATGTGCTTTTTCAAGAATTTGTAATTGTATTTCACCATACATCTTTGGTCATTTTGATTTTTTGTTGAGTTACCCTAGTCATTTAAAAAACAACCATTTTCTATGACAAATAATGAAAAGAAAACTAGAGAATGTTCTTTTAAATCCAAAAGGGCAAATTTCTCTTTCCATACCAGAAAAACAAAACAAAAAGGAAAGTAATATCTTTATACTTAATATGGAGAAAATAATGAAAGAATTGAAGAAGAAAAAGAAAAATGAGAAAAGAAGAGAAAGAGAGAGAAAATGAGAGGAGGAGAGGGAGGGAGGGAGGAGGGAAGGAAGGAGGGAAGGAAGGAAGGAAGGAAGGAAGGAAGGAAGGAAGGAAGGAAGGAAGGAAGGAAGGAAGGAAGGAAGGAAGGAAGGAAGGAAGGAAGGAAGGAAGGAAGGAAGGAAGGAAGGAAGGAAGGAAGGAAGGAAGGAAGGAAGGAAGGAAGGAAGGAAGGAAGGAAGGAAGGAAGGAAGGAAGGAAGATAGAAAGACAGAAAGATTCAAAGAAAGAAAGAAAGAAAGAAAGAAAGAAAGAAAGAAAGAAAGAAAGAAAGAAAGAAAGAAAGAAAGAAAGAAAGAAAGAAAGAAAGAAAGAAAGAAAGAAAGAAAAAGAAAGACTGACTGACAAAGAAAAAGAAAAAAATGAGAAAGAAAACAAAAAAGGAAATGGAAAAAGAAAAAGGAAAAGGGAGAAAAATAAAACAAGGAAAACAAAAAAATAGAAAACCATAAATAGAGAAGAAAGGGAGAAAGAGAGAAAGAAAAAAACACAACGAGAATAAAAAAACAAAATAAAGAAAGAAAGAAAGAAAGAAAGAAAGAAAGAAAGAAAGAAAGAAAGAGAAAGAAAGAAGGGGAAAGAGAGAATTAAAGAAAAAGAAAGGAATAATGAAAGAGAGAAATAGAGAAATGAAGAGAAAGAAAGAAAAAAAAAAGATTGAAAAAATAAGAATATAAGAGAAAGAGGAAGTGCATGAAAGAGAGAAAAAGTAAGGGAGAAATAAAGAGAAAAATGGAAAAGGCAAAGACAGAAAAAAAGAAGAGAGAAAAAGAGGCAAACAAAAGGAAAGACAGATATACAAAGATTACTTGTCAGCACAATATTTTACATTATCTAACTGCACCCAAAAATCGTTATTATGAAAATTTCATTATCTCCCTTATCTCATTTGGCAGCATATCTGACATGTATTTTTTATTATCCTTGATATTATCTTATCTCTAGCCAAACTGTGAATTCTGTCCCAGATATTGAACAGCTATCCAAACTTTTGATTTCAGCAGCTTCCATCAGATAATGAACATTTAATGATTGTGTTGGGTGGCTATTAACCCAATGAGCACGGGTGACAAGACTACAATGCCATGCCTACTGTAATAAAAGTTTAATATGCTGTCTTTACACATAGATGGCTCTACAAGTGCTTACTCACCAAGGAGTCAGATATTAGTCTTACCTATCTCATCTGTTTACTCTTTTCCTTCATGTTTTGAAGGCTTCATATCTATTATTTTGTTGTCTTTGATGTTATTAATATTTGATTAACAATTTAATAATCATAATATCAATAAGAATAATAACTGTCAATATTAATAGTATTGGAAAGAAAAACACATTTTCCCGCCAATTCAAGGAATTAGGAAATCAGGATCAGTCACTAGGGCCAATTGATAGACTCCTTGTTACTGAGCACATATGGAGCCATCTGTATGTAACAAAACTCACTAAAATCTAATGGGGACAGTAAGTAAAACCACTGACACTGGGTTAAAAGCAATTGCCAGTACTACATAGAACTGACACTTTGATACATATGCACAATGTATTACATTTTCCCATAACCATGAATTATGATAATGAAAAAAGGTAAACAAATTTCAATTAAACAATCATCACCCTCTCAGTGAACCAAAATTCAAGCCAAAACTGCATATTCCTTACCCATGTGTTTTTCATGCACTGGGTCAAGTGCCATGCCAATGGCTCTGCTCTGCTTATTGAGGCGAAGGGGTTCCGAGTGGCACTTGCGGTCATACATAACTTCGTAGTAATTCTCTCCAGCACCTCCATTATCTAATTTCAATGATACTAGTCAAACACCAGACTTCAATCAAATAAAATCTATACTTGAAAATTGTTTCAAACTGTGTTTATATGGAAAAAAAAATTAAATATGACACATGGATTAATTTGATGTTTTTAATATGTAATTGGAACCAAATCTAACATACCTGAATGCCAAGTGTTATCCTTGTCTGTTTCTGGTGAAGTTGCCACTGGCAGTAACCGTCTGCGGAAATGTGCAGAGACAGAACCAGAATCATGAAGGCAAAACAGAACATCTCTCTGCCAGCAAGATATTACCTGCAATCATTCAAGATTATTAGTCTACATATAGAACAAAAAAGCTGAGGTAAGTTCGTAATCAGCTGATGAAAAAATAATAAGTAACTGTCTACATACAGTAACAAATCCAAAAGGCACTACTATCATAATAAGGGGGAACCCAATGCAAGCTCCCATATAATGCATGCATCTGATTCTACTCTTTAACAGCCAATTCCATGCACCACAATAAGAAATAACATTTAGATTCCAATGCAGCCAACATATATTCATTACCTGGCAGAATGGTGACATGGCTCTGTCAATAGCAACAATGCCAACTGTCTGGTTAATGGTAAGGTCGAGCACCAAAATTTCTCGAGAATATAACAGTAAAAGCTGATCTCTCACTGTTTTGTGGTATGCCAGCTGCAAGCACTCTGTTAATTGACTTAAGTCATCACTTCTGTAATGAAAAGAATAAAAAAGCATCAGTAAAAAATAGGAATGCAATGCTCATGTCATAAAAAAGCATCCTATTATAGCAACCCCATGACTGCCCTAAACAATCTCTGTAATGCACACACTTATCTCAAACAATTACAAAGGCCCAGTATTAACTCAATGCCGCTGGGAAAATACTATGCTTTTTTTTTTGGGGGGGGGGGGGGGGGTGAAATATCTCTGCTAGTGCTTAGCCACAAAGGAGTCAATTAGTAGACTTTGTGACCTTACCTGATTTCACCTTTCCTTGAATTGGCAGCAAAAATGTTTTTTTTACAAATGCTATGAATACTGATGGTGTTATTTTTATTATAGACATTATAATTACTATAATGTTATTGACATTAGTAACAACAATATAAGATATTGTAAAATATTTTTGAAAATGGAGGAAAAGGGTAAACAGGTGAGACAGGCAGTACTCATAATTGGTTCATTGGTGACTTAGTACAAGTGTAGCCATCACTGTGTAGAAACAATTAATAAAGTAAACTCACACTGGGCATGATATGTACATGCCATGCCGGTCAGATTTGGGTTAAAAGCGTGTTATGCACAGATTCAAGAGCTATACATATATGATGTGTTCCAATTAAGAACCCATGACTTTCCACTACAAATTGCATCTCCTTGCATGTTGCAAACCCCCTACATCAATGGTTCTTAGAGGCACAGACCCCCTTTAAGAATCTGATATTTACATAAAAACTTTGCATGCAATGTATAATGTACTTTATTTATCAAGATTTGAATGTCTCAATAACATACGCAAAGTATTGTCAATCTTAAAAGTAAAAAACACACTAAATGTTCATTTTATCTGATCCTCACAGACCCCCTGAAACCCCAGCTTAAGAACTCCTACACTAGATTCAATCTGCTACATTCAGTCAAGAAAAAAACAAAATTTATCTGTTTTGCCTATATATAGGGTAAACATTTATTCTATATATTTAGCTGCACCTAAAATCTCCAATAAATAATCTGACTAAAACAAGAAAATATTATGACTATACACTTCACTGTAAATCAAATCTGCTTCTAAGCAATTCAATTTCCAGTGCGGTAGTGTAAATAAACCATCAGTCTTTAAATCAAACTTAGTATCTACAGTAAGTATGAGGGCCATCAGCCATAACTGTCATCTATGCAGAAGGATCAGTTAAAATAAATATGCAACTTTGCCATTTCAAAAGTTGATCCATACTTGGGCTTTGCCTCCCCCACAACCAGGTCCCTCATCTTGCGCCTCAATCGAGTGCTCGTCCTCTCATCTGTTAGGGAGTTTGAACTGGCTGAGGAGGGCAGGGAGTTAGCCACCTTTCCTGGGCTACTCCTGGGTGCAGACACATAAAACTTTCTCCCATTGGATGATGGG
>NC_061837.1:13466610-13494110 GCF_019202785.1 Penaeus chinensis
GTACACTTAATTATAATAGTAACGAGGAAGTATTGGTGGTGGTAGGTAGAACTGTGACTGCATGGCTGTGCTGACGAGGTTCGCGAAGACTTGGCGAGGTCAGTGAGCCGGATTGGCGAGTGTGGTGGCCTAGAGTGAGGGAACATATCGTCAGCGGCTTCACCAGGAGGGTAGCACAGGCGTGAGGGGTCAGCACGAAGTAGCAGGGTATACATGGTGCAGGTAGGTGCGATCGAAGAGGACTTGGTAGCGATGGCTTGGAGTAGTTTGTCGGCAGATATAATGGATCGGCAACAGGCGGCAGGTGAATTAGCGTTGGAGCTGTGAGGTTCTTGATCATCGCTGCCATCAGATGTAAGCGAGAGAGAGGTTGGTGCACCGCCGTTACCAGATGTAAATCGATTGACCACCGCAAGTCACCAGATGTGAGTGAGACGTGAGATGGACTTGGGCGGGTCAATGAAAGGGGTCTCAGCTTGCTGGTTTATTGCTGAAGATAGATATGAGACCCTCCCCCCCCCACCCCCGCCCAGAGACCCCCGTGTCCTCGGGTGGAGGACGAGCTGATGGAACTAGACCCTGTGTGCTTGGCCTGTCTGTCATGTCTCCCCCCCTCCCCTTCGTCTTACGCACGTACCTCTTTATGCGGCGGTTCCCTTCGAGGGTGGATGTTTATTCCTGTGCGAAAAGAGAAAACCTGCGCCCTGCCCAAGGAGAAAGGCAGCTGCTTTGACGGAGGTGTGAAGTGTACCATCCGGTCTTGCTACATATTGTTGACAATATATGTATGTATGTGTGCGCGCGCGTGTGTATGTGTGTGTATGCAGATATGTGTATAGACATGAGTGTGTGTGTGTGTGTGTGTGTGTGTGTGTGTGTGTGTGTGTGTACATACATACATATATATATATATATATATATATATATATATATATGTATATATTAACAAATACATACATATGTATGTATGTATATTTATATGTATATGAATATATATATATATATATATATGTGTGTGTGTGTGTGTGTGTGTGTGTGTGTGTGTGTGTGTGTGTTTGTGTGTGTGTGTGTGTGTGTGTGTGTGTGTGTGTGTGTGTGTGTGTGTGTGTCTGTGTGTGTATATGTGTGTGTGTGTGTCTGTGTGTGTGTGTGTGTGTGTGTGTGTGTGTGTGTGTGTGTGTGTGTGTGTGTGTGTGTGTGTGTGTGTATGTATGTGTGTGTTTATGGAATATATACGTATGGGTATATATATGAATAAAATGTATACTTTTCATATATATATAGAGATTCCCATACTACTGATTCATTTTCTCTCTTAGTATTTAGTGATGACCTGACCCAAGCGGAAAGATCAGTATATTTCAGATGTCCCGCCACAAGCCGGGTGGACATTATACGTGCTTAATGGCAACCGCGAATGACCTGTCCAGATATAAACGCTTAATTTGAAATAGCCTTCAGGCTTGTGCAGTGGTAACGTGTCGGCCTCTGATCCGATGGCTCGGCGGTGCGCGCCCCGTCTTGGCGCGATAGGTTGCCATTGTCACCTGGAGTTTACTGCTGTGGCTGGACATCACGGTGGGTAAGGACTAAGCTCAGTTGAGTCAGCAGCACTAGTTAACACTCCAATCGAATCGGCATTAGCAGGCACAGGCCGGGCCCCGTTCATAGGTAGAGCCCGGGCGAGTATCCCGTCCTTATTCGTCTTGCATAACTTCACATTTTTCATAGGCTGTCTTTCTCCTTTTTGCACTTCAGCGGGAGTAACCTGAAGTCCGTAGAGGATGTTCCTCCCACAACACTCGCTGTTATTTTGTTTTCCTTTCCTTGAATTTCTATCTTACAGTCTACACTTTGTTCCTCTGAAGGACCACTAACATTTCTACATTTCATCCTAGCGTCTTAAGGGGGAGGGGGGGGGGGGGGTCAGCCTCCTCTCCTTGCTTCTGTTCGTCCGTTTTTCTGTCTGGGTGATTATCGATACTTCCTTCCCAGAAAATCCGCATCACTATTCCGCGGCTGTTCCTTCACTTCCTGCACCTGTCGGTCGTCTTGAGGTTGATCGTTTCCCTTTGGCGACGACGCCGCATGTGGTGGACCCTGCAGCCGGACGTTGGGGACTGTAGTTGTAGCCTCCCTGTGCACCTCTGCCTCTCCCGCGAGGCTTTACCCTTTCCCCCTTTTCAATTTGGGCTCGGCAGATCCTGGAGTCATGCTTTCTACCGCAGAACCTGTATCGAGCATCCTGCTGACAGGTCCAAGACTTATGGCCCCATTGACACATGACTAGCGGCTCCACGTATGGTGCCACCCTCCTGTACCCCGCTCCAGAGATAAATACCCTCTCTGGCACTTCCCCTTTCAGGAGGGCAACGAGCTGACTCCGCTCTTCCCCCCTGGACGCGTGCCTCTTCACCCACACAAATCGTCCAACAGAAAGCCTGGGCCAGTATGGTAGGGTATCGGAAAATTATCACTTTAGTGAGCTTTCCCTTTGGGACAGTCATCGCTGTCCCCTGTCCCCTGTTCCGCCTCGCCTGCCTGTACCGTGAGATACGGCCTCCCTCTGCCTACCTTCATCCGGCCCAATTCCAGGACTTCCCTTAATTTCTCCAGGAAACTGGCACAGTTCTGTGGGAATAGCAATAGTTTCCTGCTATTCACATCAACACGATGCTGATTTCTTGCTTCGGGTCCCTCTTCTTTCTTCTTCCTTTTCTCCTCCCACCCATTCGCATCCATTCTCTTTGTCACTCATGTCCACAGTTCCTTCACTTCTTTCCCTCTTACGGGATCCACTTGCAACATTTTCTTGCCAGGTAAAACACTAGCCATGCTGACACCTGGGAGGAAGTGATAAATTGCTGGAAGGCCAGAGGCACCTCACCCGCTCCCTGTCCGGGTAAACAGGATTCAGGATATCTCTCACGACTGAGGACAGCACTAAAACACGGCCTACTTCTACGAGAGATACACCACGACTGCGACAAGTGGACAAAAGACGGGGATGAAGAAAAAGAACAGTAAAGGGGGAGAAAAAAAAAACATACATCACACAAAATTTGTTGAGGTGAGGAGTTGGGCCTGCTTCCGCCTCCTAGCCTAACGCCCTCTTCACGACATCACCGTGCAAGACTGCGGGGTAGCAGTTGGGAGTACCTTTAATTGCCCCCATTTTATCGTAACGCCATAATGTGAAAAATAAATTACACCCTTCTTGTTCTATTTCTTTCATGGATGTCTAATAGCCTGATAAGCAGTTACTGGTAAGACCCACGATTGTGTATCTTTTTTTTTTTTTTTTAAGAATAAAGCCTATGTTTTAATTTAAAGGATTATAATTTATATTTATTGAAAATTTCCTGCCGCGTCAACATCTACGGCCATTACCGGCGTATTCAAAATATAACGATAGGGTGTGGCTCGGGAGCGAAGCCCCCGGGTAAGGATTTTTTTGGTTCATACGGCGATGATTGTGGATTCCAAGATTGGTTAATGGTTAAAAGCAAAAATAAATGTGCTGGCCATGTAGCACTATAGGAAAGTACAGTATTAGAAAAGGTAGGGAGGGGGTTAAGTTATTAATTAGTTGTATTGGAAAGGGTAAAGATGGTAAAGGAGGCGATGAGTGAATGGTTCAAGGTAGGATTAAGCAAGGGGGATATGTAAGCGTCTGAGGAAGGAGAACAGATTGTCAAGGCAGAAAGTGTCAAAGGTAGGGGTGATCCCCTACATTGGGCCTCGGTCTGCGTCTCCCAAGCCCCCCCATGACAAAAACAAACAAGGAGCTGGGGGATGCTGCTTATCAAGCCAATGAAAATACGACCGACTTGTCCAGCTATGCATCAATGAATTATTTCTCAGTTTCCTCTTCGTATCATTTTGTTTATGATATGTGAATAACCAATCTGAATTCTGCTTCAGTTTCCATTCTGCAACAGATGCCACATAAGTTTTCATAAAATGAATACCTCGTATAAAGTTTGTGTGCAGCACAAACCAAAGGTGATGAAGAACAGGTTTATTTTCTCTTATTTATTATAAGAAACGAACACAATCCGACATAACAAAGAAAATTATACACCTTCACTCACTGTGAGAAACAGATATCCTTCTCTTGTGCAAATGCTTGTGATATTACAGTACTACAGAAACTTCTTTACTTCAGAAACCTCGACCACTTCATCTTCGCCACCTTTAGACAGTGACTATGCTTGAGTGTTACAGCTTTAATAGATCCCATTACCTACACTAATTCAATCACTGTAGCTCAACATATGTACAAATGGATATCGTTTACCATACATTTAGTTTTAGTCTTCTCTCCCCAAAAACACCATTGTTTGATTTTACAAATCTCCGGACAAACTTTTGACCAACCATCCACAGTCCATGAAAAAGCTCGAGCCTATGTGTACATACAAATACATTTATACATTATATATATATATATATATGTATATGTGGTGTGTATATGTGGTGTGAATATGTGGTGTGAATATGTGGTGTGTATATGTGGTGTGTATATGTGGTGTGTATATGTGGTGTGTATGTGTGTATGTGTGTGTGTTACATACACATACACAGACAAATATACATATATCATACATCTGGCTGTGTGTGCTCCCTTTTGTTTCTCTCTCGGTATAGAAAAATGCTAAACGAAGCAATGGTAGAATGTATCCCAATTATATACCCAGGGGAGAAGTTGGGGAAGAATTTTAGTCAGAAGAGGAATTGCAAAAAGCTATATCTTGTACAGTGAATACGGACAGATACAAGCACACCCCTACATAAAAGCCATGATGGAATAACATTCCATTTAAAAAAAATTCTGCTTGGAGGCCAAAGTGGGCTATAACTCAAAAAAAGATAAGTAAATATATATATATATATATATATATATATATATATATATATATATTTATATATATATATTGTATAAATGTGAACTCAATAATTAGACTGTCTTGAACTTTGAGAGGAAATGGGGGCAGCCTAGGTTGGAACCGGGTAGGAACTGGGACAGTTTGGAATAGCAAGAGGAGGACAATGAGAACCACAGACGTAGCTTGTATGAGGGAGTATTTACTAAGTCTTTTTTCCATTACACAAAAAAAGGAACAAAACAAAGGATAAAGGGGTGTTCCTATAGGAAATTGTCAGGGCACATTTCAAGAAGAATGCTTTTAAAAATCTTTGGTGTGCATTAGAAAAAGTAATATGTGATGTTTGAGCTAATATTTTGTAGAGCAATAAACAACTATTAATAAGAGGAAATATATATTTTTTCTTTGATCAACTTTCAAAACAAAATCACACATTATTAACAGATATCATTAATAGTTTCCCTTTAAATTTGTAAAAGTTGAAATGACAATAGATATACAGGTAAAAACCTCCCTAAGAATTGCAGATAATCTTAATCAATTTTTTGATGAGGTAATGATCAGTTTAGGAAGATCATTTCAAAGGTATCTGGTGAAATTTAACAAATGTCAATGTACACTTGTTATGTTATAGCAATCTTACGAATGCCCAACATTACCTGAAATGTTCTGCCTGAGTATTTTCTTAAAAGCAGGAAATGTAGAGATAAAGTCATTCCCAAGTTTACTTATTGGATTTTAAATGTCATTTCATCCACTGAAATGAGCATCATGGCCTTCTTCCCTTCATAAATAGACAGATCCTTATGTTGTTTTAAGTTTTCCTCATTCATTTTGTGAAGTAAAAGCAGCTAGTCAACATCTCACATTACTTTTCATTTTTATTGAATTATCCAAGTTCTCATACACACACAACAAACTAAAGATTACCTCAGTCATACCACATACAGCACCCTGAAAATACCTTAGGAAAACAAAAATATAAAAGCTGAAGTGTACTAGAAAAGTAAATAAATATGTAAATGAAAATGCAGTTAATAAATTCACTGAATATGATAAAAATAAATTAAAAGTGAAGTCTGATTTCCTACTTATTACTATACCCAACATTCATAATAATTTACCCAATAGAAAGATGCAATTATACATTTCTGGTTATCTGTATAGTTACTGACCTGTTTCATTGCATGATTTTGCCACTTGTCTAAGATTCAATACAGACAAGAGAAAAATGGTGTTCCTCTTGAGCAAAATGTGTTATGAATCAAAAACAATGTAAATGATTATATACACCAAATGCATTTGGGCAACGCCTTTCTCCTACCTTTACTTTTTTAAAAAATACAATACGATCTCCCAACAATTCATGGCTTAGTACCTTGCACACAGCTTGAAATTAATAAATTTCACAGTTTCACATCTTCAGCCTCAAAACAAGTCAATTTTCAATTTTTATATTTGGAATGTCAATAAGTTCTCTAGCAAATAATTCTATCTAATAAAAAAAAATTTACCCTTTAACCAATACATGACCACTGTTTTGTTCAAGAAAGATCTGCACGTTTGTATTTCAAACTGAATGTTCTATACTACCTGACTTTCCCAGAGCAGCAGCATGCATGGGATCAGAATCTTTACAATAAACCTACATGTCACTACTAAAACAGATCTACTACAATCTCTTATGAAGATAATAAATAATCTCACTCTTGATTCAAAAGAATATGCAATATTCTTGTTGTATGATAACTCTTTTAACACTGGAAAAATAGTATTTCAAACCATCAACAACATTTGCAAAATGTTTTGCTGCTTTAGTGATCTTGTAACTTCTAGTTTTGGAGATACAACTGGCCTTGGATGTAAATCAGATTTATGCTTTGCAAGATGCAACAATACCTAAAATAATTTTATCTGACTCTTACAGTATCAAACAAACAACTGGTAGAGGTCTCTCCACAAACTTCTCAGGAGTTGGGGAAAAGGAAAGGAGAGAATCAAAAGTGTAAAATTTACTTCTCTGAAATGGGCAAGAAATTCCACATTTTAAATACTTTTAAACAGACACCTAATAACTTAACAGTGTTCAAAAACAGGTATGTCACATTTCGTGACTGCTCATTGTGCAACATGACCACTTTGAAGTAGGAGGGAAGAAAGGAGTGATTAAAGTAACAGGGCCATCTATTGAATGCTGTCTCTTCTATTTTTACAGAGGTAGCCAAGGGAGGAAATCTAACTTAAATCACTGTTTTGGGAGACGATTTGGCATGGCCAGGGTACAGGACAACACAAGTCAATTTATCATACACAAGGGTCTTTTTTATTTTCTGAACACAGACCCATATGTCCTTCCTGCACATATGCCAATATAGAAGTGCATCTTGAAAACAGACTCCTGTTGTATCAGCATCAATGGACCTTGATAATTATTTTACTTGTGGTGCCAGAACTGCTGCCCAGGGAGTGTTCTATAAGACTGGTCTCATCACAACTCTACATGACTGCTCTTGTCATCTGGAAGAAGAAAAAGGATGGGCTATTAAAATGAGGTACATGTGGACTTCTAAAAATAATAAAAATAAAGATTAAAAAGGCAAAAAGTTTAGCTAAAATAATCTCTTAATCTTGGAAAGTAACTTGGCAAAATTAAAGGAAAGAAAAATGTCTATCAGATCAACCAGATGTATGAAGCAACAGCACAGTACAAAACTGTCTGTGTCAACCACCTGATCAATTCTGTAATGTTTTGCTGTTATCCAAAGCTGCATTTCTCCCAACACACCTGATGCCAGCAGGGTGGGTGAACAGCATGTGGATGATAAAAATGACTATGGCGGATGACAGATACGACCAGATGGGATTTGGGGGAGTCATCCATGGGGGACGGGGGAGAGCTGGAGAAACAAGAGTGGAATTCGAGATACAGCAGTCGAGTGCAGACCTAACAATTCTAATTGTATTCTGACTTTCTGGACTACTGTTTTGCATAGGTCATAATCTGTATGTTATCATGTAGTCAGCAACTGAATGTCTCTGCAAAGGAGAGGCCGAATGGAAGGAGTAGTAGCCTCACTGAGAAAAAGACAGAACGATAGAAAGAGAACCATGAGAAGGAGAAAGAACGAAAGAGACACCAGAGTCTTTTATCAGCTGATTGTTAATTCAGTACAGATGATCTCTAATATACTGCATTTCAAATAAAGGGTTTGTAAGTCTGAGCTGTTACAGCCTGTGTACTGGAAGAACTATGGGAAAACTAGTATTCTCTTAATTGGATTCTAATCCACATTCCATATTTATTGTACTCCCTCCCTCCCCAAACTCTAAAGGTATTTAAGGACTACATCAGAGTGGAGGGCAGACAGATCCTTCTCCTTTTTTGAGCTTTGCAACTCAACAGGGAAGAAAAAAAGAAAAAAAAAAGAAAAAAGAAAAGAAAAAGTTTATATTCAACAAACCTAAACTAGAATGAATATAAGAACCTTTTTAATTATTCAAAAACAACAATGCATATTAGTATAAACAACTGACTTACCATCTTCCTCATTTTCTACATCTATATCTTCTTTCCTTCTGTCTTCCTCACTATTATTTTCTTCCGATTCCTCTTCAAAGACATAGGGAGAGTCTGCATTCTCCTGTACTTTGGGTTCCTCCTCTGTGGGGAGATAAGATCAAAGGTGAGTTCCTCACTCTCTCTCCCCCTCTCTCTCAATAATGGTCTCATAATCCAAAATAACAGGTTAAGTAACCTATTTTCAGTTGGAAGAGTAAAACCTAAATCAAATTAAAGGCAAAATTCTTGCTGACCTCTGGGCACATTTCTACATGGCTGACGTAGAAATTCTATTCTCTTTAATCACCCACTGATGCTGGGTACATGAATTGTCCATTGTAGTTTTGTTTTATCAACAGATGGCTTCACAAACCCTCAAGTCCCTATTGCTAGGCCTACCTGCCTACCTATTTACTATTCTTTGAATTTTTTGGAAAGTTTTTTATTCCTAATGAGGTTTTCATTATCAATGTTATTATGATGATTACTGACAATCATTTTCATAATGTTATGAATTATATTGGTAGTAATATACCAATTTTCTTTCCCAAAATTCAAGGATAGGTGTATGCAGGTGAGATCTGGTAGGCTTACTAATCAAGTATGGAGTCCAAATGTAAACAAAATCAATATACTAAAATTATGGACAACATCTATACATGGGTTAATGTAATACTGGCATTCTCAATATGATGTATATTGTTGAAAAGAGTTACCAAAAAGAGTCTTGTAACTTTCATGTGTAAGGTTCCCTACATGACAGAGCATACAGTGCTCAGCAGCCCAAAAAGCATTTTCCCCTTCGCATCTCTTTGCTGACTGTAAGGGCAAGCAGGAACCACTGACAAGAACTCACCTGTAACAATTTTCTCATTTGTATCTTTTTGTTCTGTGTCTGGCTTGGTTTCCCCTCCACTTTTATTTTTTGAACTCTTTGAATTGTCTGTGTTATTCTTCTTCTTGCCTGTTTCTTTGGCCTCCTTCTCTGCCTTTGCCTTTGCCTTTGCCTCAGCGGCTTCCTTGTCCTTTTTGGCTTTGGTGATCTTGGCTTTATTCACAAGATATTTGATCTGAAAAGGGAAAAAAAAAACAATAAAAAGATGATCAACTCTATCTGGTGCTTTGTAAAAATAACAGGCAATTGGTTGATATCAATAATCATCTGCTGCATCAACTGCAACACTTTGTGCACTAATCTTACCTCACGATCCAGTGCTCCAAGCTTCTCCCCAATATCGTTCAACTTCAACTTGGGATCATCAGATAATGCCTGTGCCTGCTGTTGCTCCTCCTTGTCCTCCAGCCATTTCTGGAAGAATGAAAACATGAAAATTTCTTTCATAACTAGAATGTACTTACACATTCACCGAGATTATTTCTTGGGGCATAAAAAGTTTTGCATCTTACATACAAAGATTTTAATTTCTGGTTACCTTAGACATACCACACAGCAGACTACAAATTCCAAAGTTCTAAGTTTCTAAATGTAATTTGTCTCCATGGTTAAGGAAGGTAATGGGGGTAATAACTCAAGACTGAAGATCTCTTTGGAAGAAAATTTGTTTGACTGTATAAATCATATCCATAGAGGACAACAGAAATATACCTCAGTAAATATATATCCAACAAGAGCAATGTGGAGCAATGAGGCAGGTGGAGACATCGTGATGACTACTGCAGGACCTGACATTGCTCATCACATTTACTTTCATAAATGTGATGATAAATCATGTTTTGCTTTACTCTTAGTATTTCATCTCAATCTATTTTCTGGCTTATAAAGTATATAAAGCAACAAATATTTACATCTACCACCAATAACTTTGTGGTTGATACTACTCTAGATTACTGATATTTAGCACAAAATAGGCATTACCAGTGCTTTGCCATTTTTTCCCCTAAACCACAGGTTCTGAAAACCAACTACTCTGCATATATCCTGTCCTGTGCTTACCAGACTAGTGAGGTCCAACCTGTACTTAAAAACAAACATTTTCAAACATTCTGGCAAAACTTTACACTGACAAACCTGGGTATCCACGATAAGTTTATCCATGGTGTCGATCTCCACATCTGTGAAGAACTGCAGCTCTGGGGGTGCAACTCTGGCCCGCTGCACAAACTCGGATGACTTGTTCATCATGTCCGTCAAGGCCTAGGGAAGAGCAACATTTAAACTGGAGCCCTAGATCTGTCTCCCTTTTCTCTCTATCTATCTATCATCATGTCTCTTCTTGTTTCTATAACTATCTATCTGTCATTGTCTATCTCTTCTCATTTATCTATCTAAAAATCATTGCCTGTCTCTTCTCTTCTCTCTTTTCATCAATCATTCTCTGGCTCTTCTCTTTTCTTCTCTTCTCCTTTCTCTATTTATCTATCATTATAGAATAAAACATTTTGAATTTGAATTGAATTTAAATTATTACTATTTTTCTTCATTCCCCTCTTTCTTATCTCTATGCATCCCTCTCTATCTCTATAGGATTCATCTTCATCTATTTATCTTTCTCTTCCTTTTCTTCCTTTTTCTGCTTTTTCTCTCTCTTATCAGTTTTAGAAGATCCACTTAAAACTAGTCAGGTTAAAGCTGTCATTTCTCAGCTTTATTTGGTTAGTGTTCGAGTAATGTGTTTGAATTAAAGTAAAGGAGGAGGAGAAGGGAAAGAAAGAGAAAGGAGGAGGAGAAGGGAAAGAAAGAGAAAGGAGGAGGAGAAGGGAAAGAAAGAGAAAGGAGGAGGAGAAGGGAAAGAAAGAGAAAGGAGGAGGAGAAGGGAAAGAAAGAGAAAGGAGGAGGAGAAGGGAAAGAAAGAGAAAGGAGGAGGAGAAGGGAAAGAAAGAGAAAGGAGGAGGAGAAGGGAAAGAAAGAGAAAGGAGGAGGAGAAGGGAAAGAAAGAGAAAGGAGGAGGAGAAGGGAAAGAAAGAGAAAGGAGGAGGAGAAGGGAAAGAAAGAGAAAGGAGGAGGAGAAGGGAAAGAAAGAGAAAGGAGGAGGAGAAGGGAAAGAAAGAGAAAGGAGGAGGAGAAGGGAAAGAAAGAGAAAGGAGGAGGAGAAGGGAAAGAAAGAGAAAGGAGGAGGAGAAGGGAAAGAAAGAGAAAGGAGGAGGAGAAGGGAAAGAAAGAGAAAGGAGGAGGAGAAGGGAAAGAAAGAGAAAGGAGGAGGAGAAGGGAAAGAAAGAGAAAGGAGGAGGAGAAGGGAAAGAAAGAGAAAGGAGGAGGAGAAGGGAAAGAAAGAGAAAGGAGGAGGAGAAGGGAAAGAAAGAGAAAGGAGGAGGAGAAGGGAAAGAAAGAGAAAGGAGGAGGAGAAGGGAAAGAAAGAGAAAGGAGGAGGAGAAGGGAAAGAAAGAGAAAGGAGGAGGAGAAGGGAAAGAAAGAGAAAGGAGGAGGAGAAGGGAAAGAAAGAGAAAGGAGGAGGAGAAGGGAAAGAAAGAGAAAGGAGGAGGAGAAGGGAAAGAAAGAGAAAGGAGGAGGAGAAGGGAAAGAAAGAGAAAGGAGGAGGAGAAGGGAAAGAAAGAGAAAGGAGGAGGAGAAGGGAAAGAAAGAGAAAGGAGGAGGAGAAGGGAAAGAAAGAGAAAGGAGGAGGAGAAGGGAAAGAAAGAGAAAGGAGGAGGAGAAGGGAAAGAAAGAGAAAGGAGGAGGAGAAGGGAAAGAAAGAGAAAGGAGGAGGAGAAGGGAAAGAAAGAGAAAGGAGGAGGAGAAGGGAAAGAAAGAGAAAGGAGGAGGAGAAGGGAAAGAAAGAGAAAGGAGGAGGAGAAGGGAAAGAAAGAGAAAGGAGGAGGAGAAGGGAAAGAAAGAGAAAGGAGGAGGAGAAGGGAAAGAAAGAGAAAGGAGGAGGAGAAGGGAAAGAAAGAGAAAGGAGAGGAGAAGGGAAAGAAAGAGAAAGGAGAGGAGAAGGGAAGAAGAGAAAGGAGGAGGAGAAGGGAAAGAAAAAGAAAGGAGGAGGAGAAGGGAAAGAAAGAGAAAGGAGAAGGAGAAGGGAAAGAAAGAGAAAGGAGAAGGAGAAGGGAAAGAAAGAGAAAGGAGAAGGAGAAGGGAAAGAAAGAGAAAGGAGGAGGAGAAGGGAAAGAAAGAGAAAGGAGGAGGAGAAGGGAAAGAAAGAGAAAGGAGGAGGAGAAGGGAAAGAAAAAGAAAGGAGGAGGAGAAGGGAAAGAAAAAGAAAGGAGGAGGAGAAGGGAAAGAAAAAGAAAGGAGGAGGAGAAGGGAAAGAAAAAGAAAGGAGGAGGAGAAGGGAAAGAAAAAGAAAGGAGGAGGAGAGAGAAAAATAAGAAGAAGAAAAAGAAAAAAACAAAAATTAAGGAGAAGAATCAGGAGGGGGGAGAACAAAACAACAAAAGACAAAAACAAGGAAGAGTACAAGAAGTAGAGCAAAAAGGGGAGAAAAAAAAAAAAAAAGGTAAAGAAATAAATGAATCCTATTCCTCTGCAAACTTAGTCCAGCAACCTTAGACATGGATAAAACCCACATTTCACAAAGGAGAAGTATGCAAGAGAGCCTTAACCCTAATGGCGACGGGTCACGGCTATCGCCATCATAACAATACGCCCGATTTGAGGCATGCGGCTGTCTGCAGCGGCGCCGCGCCAAAACGCCCCGAGGCAATGATTCGGCTTGATGTACCGAATTCACGCGCTCAGAGTTGGCGCATTGCCGCCGTTCGCCAGAGCGTAGATTTTTAAAAAATTTTCTATACCCAACGCCATTGGGTTAAGAAGGAGCCATAGCCATGGGGGAACCGCGGTGACAGAAGTTGTTAATCCCTGAACCTATGTAACGAAGCCTGAGGCCTGATCTAATACAGAAATGATGCGCAAGTCCCCAGTGCCAACAAAAACAGAAAACAGCCAGAGTAAAGGAAGAATAGTAATCATCCGAGAAGAATAGAAGCCAGGAGAGAAGAAAATAAACGAGAGGAGAATGGTTATTGGTAACTTGCATGCATATCTGATATTCCTTCCTGTGCTAAACTTCTCCCTCTTCTTTTTTTTTTTTTTCAATAATATGATGAATTTACAATTGAATGGTATACTGATATGGGATATGAAAACTATATAAACTGAATAGTTTTTATTTCACTTTAGTCAAAATATTTACATACTGCTTAGGTTTTTATATCAAATGTGCTAAAAATATATATACATCTAAGCAACATCTTTACAACTATGTTATTATTTACAGCAATCATACTTAAATCTTGTCCAGCACAGGAAGGAACTAAGGGAAGGGAAGAGGGGGAAAAAAAAAGGGGGGGGGGGAGGGGAAAGGGAGAAAGTACTATCTTTCATTCCTTTGATTTCGTGAAGTGCGATTACGCAATTTTGCATCCACGGGTGGTTTGCGGTTAGTTTGCCAAGCTGAGGGATCAACAGCCCTCATGTTCCTCCTAAGAACTCTACCTCTGCCTTTGAGGTATTCTATAAAAGGGGACAAGCAAGACCAGAGGCGGGTCTGTAGTGCAAAAAAGCGTGTGAAAAAGTTATCGTGGCCGCCCTTTTCTCTGGCTTCGTGTGAACACGTGTGCAAGTCTAACTTTGATTTTTGGTCCCAGTAATGCACAACGCCTAAACAGAGTGCACAGATTAGTAAGAGAAACAAATATATCAAAATCGTTTCAGTTCTTGCCTGGACAGCTTCCGGCCGGTTGAGGTGCTCATAAACACGCTGCTTGATTGGCTCAAACAGCTTGGAGAGCTCCTTAAACTTCTCCTTGTAGACAGAAGCCTCCATATCTGCCCCTTCATCGTAGATCCACTCATCAAGCTGAGAGACAGAGAAGATAATAATAAAAAATAAAGTATATATACAATAATGATATACAATCTTCAATATTTTTTTTAATCCAAAAAAATTAAACAAAATACACAAAAAAATTAACAAAAATGAACAAACAAATTCATAATGGTGTTAAATGACATGCATGTATGCAAGTGCACATGCTAGCACACAAGACCTAAAATCTTCCTCTGTCCGCAATTTCAAAAGAAATGTTATTCTCAAACAAAATTTACCCATTACTGCCAGGTAATCACTACCTACTGCAATCTTTTACATAGATGGGCCTACAAGTGCTTAGCCATGAAGGAAGAGTTTTTTTAGTTCTCTAATTTTATAAACCCCCTTGGTTATAGGTGATATATGATGAAAGAGAGGAAAAAAAAGTAACACAAAAGAGAAGACAAGAAAGAAAGAAAAAGAAAGAAGACAAGAAAGAAAGAAAAAGAAAGAAGACAAGAAAGAAAAAGAAAGAAGACAAGAAAGAAAAAGAAAAGACAAGAAAGAAAAAGAAAAGACAAGAAAGAAAGAAAAAGAAAGAAGACAAGAAAGAAAGAAAAAGAAAGAAGACAAGAAAGAAAGAAAAAGAAAGAAGACAAGAAAGAAAGAAAAGGAAAGATGAAAAGAAAGAAAGAAAATGAAGAGATGAAAAGAAAGAAAAAGGAAGAAAAGACTTGTCATGAGTGCACTAAGCCCTTGGAGGGTGATTAGACTGAGTAGGCCTTCAGGATGGGGCTCCTGCATTCTTTTCATTGGTAAACGTGTGTGGAATGTACCATCCAAGATATATGCCTGGAAGAGTGCCAGCTCCAAGCAGGACACTTTTTCCATACTCAGGACATTATTCCTGCCCACAATGACCTGCAGTGCAGTATGTATTACAGAAAATTTAATATTAAGAAAATATTCTAAAAAATGATAGTTATAAACTATAAAGAGATGATATGGAGTGTGTGCAATGGAAATATTCTATAAACATTTTGGTACAGCCTATCAAATGAAAAATATAGACTTTGGAACATGGCAAAAAGCAATAAATGCTTATGCAGAAAAAGCAATAATAAAACTGCAAAGGGGACGTAAGCAGTCTTGACACTGTGTGGGTCAAGCTTACAAGCCACACTCTAGGGATAGGTGCCACTCAAGTAAAGCTAATGCCAGGATTTTGGGCCACGATTGGGCAGTCAAGCGCCTGGATCCAAAGGGTTAACATCAATCTTGTTATCATCATTGGTATGATTATTGACAATACTAACAGCAATAATACTAATAATGATAATAAAAACTTTTTGAAATTAAAGGAAGAGTAAACAGGTGAGACAGAACTAGTAACTGACTGTAACTGTATTCCTGCCATCCCAGAATTTGTATGTTAACACGTGTGGAAGCCCTTTCTATCCAAGAAGTATACCTACCGTTGAGCACATTTCCCTGATGGCCACCCTTTGATCATCCGTGGAGGCCTGTTCATAGTCATCCTGGTAGAGCTTGTCTTGTGCATCCAGGATGTAGCTCTCCAGGTTGTTGCGTGCAGCTTCCCTCTCATGTCGAGCACGTTCAGCTGCATTTATGTCCTCCAACCTTTGAAAAACTTCCAGTTAGGTTTCAAAGGTACTTGGAGATATAGAATGCAATTTAGACCCTAAACAGGAGGCAGAAGGTAACAAGGTGGCTCTCTCAGGTGGGAAAGATCCACCTATTTTGGACACATTACACCACCTGCTCTCCCTTATCAGGTAGTAATATTACACTATCAGCCATTGAAAGGTTAAACTACTAGAAAAGTTATAGAAAGAAAAATTTCTTCTTTTAAAAATAATAATATTACAGTTAAATATAGATGAATATGAAGATTACATACTATCCCCCCCCCCCAAAAAAAAAAAAAAAAAAAAAAAAAAAAAAAAAAAAAAATTGGTTCTTTTTAAGGTCTGGCATTCATAAATTTCCTTATATACTTGTAGTAACTTAAAGGAAGACAATGAAGGTGCAAAATAGGCAATCAAAACTAATCCAGGATCAAAGTTTTCCCAACTCACTTTTTCTTGGAAGCGGCCATTTGTTCCTCCGTCATGTCTGGGACGTCCAGATGGGTGATGGTCATGTTCAGCTCCTCCTTGACTGTGATCTGCTTTGGCTTCAGCTCTTTCTCTCCTTCCTTCTTTTTGTCTGTGCCTGATTTCTTCTCATCCTCCTCTTTCTCTTTCTTGTCTGTCTTTTGGTCATCTTTCTTGTCTTCCTTGTTCTCTTTCTTTGCCTGATTGTCGCCATCTTGCTCCTTTTCTGTGTTGTCTTCTGTCTTGTTTTCCTTGCCCTCTGCATCTTCACTTTCTTCTTTCTCTCCACCTTCCCGTTCTTGTTCTGCTCCTGATGAACAATAAATTAATAAAACATAGATAGTCTACAGAATTTGCTATCACAGGTAAATCAAAGTATTATCAAAATATCACTTTAAATAAATGATGTCACTAAAAGAGTATTTTTTTAACAATTGTTTTTTTGGGAATTTTTCTCCTTTACATCTTGCCTTTAACATAACATCTGGAAACTCCTTTCCTTCACATAAATTCACAAAGTATCTCTAAATCTATCTACAACACAAAAGAAAAAAAAGTAGAGAGGTCCCAGAAACTCCACTTCTGAAAGCAGTCACCTCCACTTCCTAGTTCACCGCTGTAGCATTGCCAATATGCAGATCACCAGTTTTATCTCTTTATCTGATAGACATACATTGTATTGGTAAGTGTTTGTATACGAGAGTTAAAACTGGTGGTTCAGATATTAGGAACACTGAAGTGGTGGTTTACTTGGAAGTGGAGGGGACAGCATGATCAACCTCCTCCTTAGGAAAAATATCAAAAATACAATAGTCAGCACATGCCCACAATGAAAGGTAATGATAAAGGGAAATCTGAATTGAAACCTCTATGACCATTCAGAGTAAGAAGATGAAATAGCTTGTGATAACAGAGCGATTACTTTGTTCCCAGTGCAAAATCACAGCCACCTCAAAGAAGTCAGGATCCTTTTGTCTTTATAATATGGAATCTACCAATACAGTCTAAATAAACAAAACATATCTATAAAGTACATATGCCTGTGGAAACATACACACACAAATTCTTTATTCAGATGTGCATGTCTTTATAATATGTATCACTTTATCTTTTTTGGTTCATATCAGTGATCGGATTCAATAGTTCATCTACTTATCAATAATTTCAACCATTTAAGCCTCCTGACTTCCCTGCCATGCCATACCCCTCACCTGCAAAGAGCTTACTGATGGTGCTACCAAGTTTTGAGAGCGTTGACTCCTCCTCTTTGGGTTTGTCTTCTTCTACCAGCACGCTTTTCTCAAATACAGCCTCCATCATGCTCAGAGCCAGCACTCCTGAGTCATCCATGTTGAAATGGGCCTGTGATATGGAAATAACTAGCTTATAAAGGCTGCCTCTTAATCTCAAAACAAAACAAAAATTTAAGATGTGTGATAAAAATAACCTAGAAAATACAATTCACATAACCAAATTCCAACAAATTCAGCAGTATCAATGATTATATACCTTGATGCCCTTGGGCTCACTGCCCTCCTGCTGATGCTTCTGGAAGGCGGAGGTAACTCCCGAGACCAGCACATGGGAGATATTCTCTGCATTAGCATTCCTGTAATGAAAGGAAATGCAAGCTTCATTAAAAGCAAGGCTCACTGGGATTTCCTAAAATGAAATCCTCTCTTTGCACACATGCACACACAAAAAAGTAGGTATTCTTCTTATTAAATCTGTACATAACTATCTTTATAACCGTGATCCTTTGTACATGACACCAAATGTCCATATGCTTTTCAAGATTCTAGTTTACCTCAAATTTAAAAACCAACATTAAAGTTTGAAAACAGGAAAAAAATTTTACAAAGAGGAAAAAACAAGAAAAAGGAGAAAAAATGAAGGTGAAATGAAAGTGGAGCAGAGGAGAGTAGAAGAGGAGGAAAAGATAAAGGATGACAAGCATAGAAGGAAGGAAGAAGGAAGAAACTAAGAGAGAGAGCGAGACAGGAAGAGGAAACGGTAATAATAGTAGAAGAGGAAGCTGACAGCCAGGATAATTCACAGATGATAATGAGTAAAAGGGAATAGAAATAGAAATAGAAAAAAAAAAAAAAAAAAAAAAGGCAGAAGTGAAGCAGACACATGAAAACTAAACTGCACTCACCTGAGCTCCTCCTTAGAGAGCTGAGAAAGGTCCCCATAATTAACATAGAAGCTAAAGTCTGCAGTATGCTTGTTGAAGGTCATAACCTTCTTCTGTGGGTAGTTGTTGCCGAATGCAAAGAGGGAGCGCTTCACCACCTTGGTTGAGGTGGAGCCATCATCATTCTCTACGTGGCGCTCAAAGTCAACCTGAACCGGGTGTATGTGGAGATCAGTAAAAGGTTGAATATTTGGTCATCACTCATGGGTGTCCCAATTACAATAAACAATCTAATCTATAACTTTTATAAGAATTCACTCGTCTAAAAATGTCTCTTAAGATACGAGGTAAAATAAGGATGCACAATTTTATGAAAATAGGAATTAACCCAATGGCGACGGGTCACGGCTATCGCCATCATAACAATACGCCCAATGTGAGGCGTGCGGCTGTCCGCAGCGGCGCCGCGCCAAAACGCCCCGAGGCAATGATTCGGCTTGATGTACCGAATTCACGCGCTCAGAGTCGGCGCGCTGCCGCCGTTCGCCAGAGCGTAGAGTTTTTTTTTTTATTTTCTATACCTGGCGCCATTGGGTTAAGAGAAAAACATCACTTTTGACTTTTTAGCATGCAAACTCAACCTTTTCTATATATGTATCATAGTCTACCTTGAACATAATTATGGAGGAGAAGGAAAGCCTGTACAAACAAAAATATGATGAACATTCAAAGGATTCCTACTTGGTCTATGTTTATAAGAATATACTATTCAGTCTCTAGAAAAAATAACTACTTTTCCAACTACATCATAATGAACTGCAGTCTATTATCCTCATGTTTTTCTTTTATTGATATAAAGATGTTACCCAATACATATAACTAGCCAGTTTTTATTAATTTCAGAGAAAGTATTTTTCACTTATTATGGGTCATTACAGAAATTATCACAATTTCCAACTTGCTTGAATCACAGAATAAACAACAACACTGTGCATGATTTAAGGATAAAAGGTGCACTGACTAGAGGCAAAACGAACACTTTATCTATGCACAAAACAAGATCACATGCTTAAAAGTATGTGCCACCTCACATCAGAAGTGCTAACATGTCTAAAACTAAAAGTTATCTTGACCCTCACCAGCAAATAAATAGAAACTTGCTTTTTAAGCTTTCACTATACCTCATTTCATATGCTTGTACAATTCCTATTAACAAGAGGCAAGTTTCATGCAGCAAAATAAAGGTAAGGTACATTTTCATATGCTCTCCTCCTGTGTCTGCCTGTCATATCATGTTCTAACCAATGCTGAGATGAGAACACATGGTGTTCACTGTAGTATTTTGTGGAATGTACTTACATATAGATGGCTCCACAAATGCTTAGCCACCAAAAATTCAATTAGTAGATCTACGGGACCTTACCTGACTTCCCCTTTCCTTGAGGTTTCAGGATTTTTTTTTCTAATGCTTTCAATATAATTGCTGGTATTATTATTATTGACATTATAATTATCACAGTTCAATAACCCTTGCTGCTGGGTGGCAAGTACATGCTATGGCATGCCTGATCTATATTCCAGTTGACATGTGAATACATGACATGGTTCACCAGTCCATTTTCTGGGAATATGTATGGTCATGCCACGCACCCAATAGCAACGACACGATCCCCAAGCAGCGGGGCCTATGCCACTATGAATACAACCCGGGAGAGGGATTTCGTATAGGGAAACCACTTGGCAGTATTGGCTTAACAATACTAAATAAAAAGTAAGATTTCCAAAAGCAAGGAAATGGATAATCAGGCAAGATAAGTAGGATTGATAATTGACTCCTTGGTGACCAAGCACTTGTGGAGCAATCTATAAGTAAATACAATTAGTAGACTAAACCTACAGTGGTCATGACATATACATACATGCCATCCCTGGTGGCATTGGGTTAATATGCCTCAATCTGTCTGTGTCTCAGACTGCATTGGTCAGTCAGTCTGTGGTATCTCAAATTTCTCTCAGTGTTCCTATGGTCTCTATTTATTGTATATACATTTCAGAGAGAGGTTATTTTGTACTGTTTACAGTGGAATAGACAGTTTCCAAAAATATGGATATATCAAAATAAACAAGGGAATAAAGAATCCCTTTGTCGTTAAGATTCCTGCTTCTCTAAATACATCCCTAAACTAAAAACTCCATAAATATTCAGCTTATTTACAGATATCTAGACATCTATAAACTGCTTTATTCACATCTATCTACCATTATTTTATTTTTTTAGACTACCTTATAAAATTTAAAGTCCACTGACCAAAGGTAAAATTTTATTTGCATATAGAGCTATATTCCTCCCATTTAATACCATTTTTAACTTCCCTTGGCACTGGTAGCTTGTCTTTACAAATATTCATTCTTGTCACAAATCAAGCAATTATTTGTACCAACACCTGATATGATAAAAGCAAACTCCACACATTAATCCAAAGATGATTTCCTCTCTCACCAAATGCAAAAACTTCTTAAGGATTCCGTCAAAGAAGCCTCCTTTCTCTCTCTCTCTCAACGAGTAATCATACTTGGCATGTATCTACATTTTAGGAAAGTGAAAAAAGGTTGAGTTTTCTCTAACCCAACTGATAAAAAAAAAAAGTTCTGATTTGATTGATTTTCAAGCAAATTACATATTCAGACCTTCTATGTTGACATGATATACATTTCTTGAGTTATCAAGTGCTACAAAAATTCAAGAAACCTCATAATTTGCAGGTATTCATGGAACCCTTTTTTTTTTTTTTTTTTTTACCATTTTCAGTATTTTGAATGCATACCAAGATATTTTTTGTTAATTATCCAAACCTCATAAGAAAATAAATTCATAAGATTCCTGTACACAAGCTGGAAATACAAACTGCATTAGTAATTTACAGGAAAATGAAAACATGCGAAAAGACAAGGGCTCCTAAAGTAACATCAACATAGCTTGCTATCCCTAGCTTAATGAACCTGCTGGTTAATATAAACTTGTAAAGGTGACTAGTTACCTCAATAGGGAAGACAACTGCTTCTTTTACATGGAACTTCTTAACCTTAAAGCCCTGACCAAGGTCAGCTGCACGATAGACTGCCCCCATTGCAGCTGCTTCATCAGCATTGATGTTTTTGCCGAGCTCTCGACCCCAAACTCCTTGCAGGATAGACTGAATTTTGGGTATTCTGGTTGCCCCTCCAACAATGATGAACTGTTAGGATGAAATAATAGGGAATTATTCAGAGAATCTCTGGCAAATCTAGAACTGAAAATATAAAAAACAATATTATTAAAATTGGAAACTTTTATAATCAATAATCTTCAGCATTCAGAATTTGCCTAGACCAAGTATTTTGCAGTTTGCCAAAGAAATGCTGCAAAAAATATTACTGAAGCTACTGCTTACTTGATCAATTGCTGAGATGTCCATGGCAGCAGAAATCAGTGCAGCATCAATGGGAGCTTGAACCCTCTCAAACAATTCTGTACACAGCCCCTCAAATTCTTCTCGATTTACATGTAGTCTGAAGTCTTCTTCATCAAGAAGTCCTTCTATCTGTATTCCAAAAGTAAGTTACAAAATTACGTTTCATATCAAAGAACATAGGGTGTATATGGAGTTTATCATGCACACCTATCCACTCATCTTGTAACAACATCACTGACCTGACTCAGATGTTCAGAATTTGCAGAAAGGACTTTCTTTAATCTGCCAGCTTCCTTCATGAGCTTTGCCAAAGCACGGGGAGATTCCAAAACATTGTTTGGAGTCTTCTTAATTTCATTGAATTTCTTGGCTAAATAATCCCGGAGGCGCATTTGCATTTCCATTCCGCCTAATGTGCGATCATAACTGAAAATTCATGGCAAACTATAAATCTTGATACATGATGCTGATTTAACAAATATATCAATTTATACATGGACTGTTATATTCCTTCCACTTACAGGAGTACCTAGATTTCCTTAAATACAAACTGAATCCTAAAATGCCATAATACAGCTTAGTTTAAACAAACTGCAGTAAAACTTACCCTAACCCTAGTACAGTGACTTGAGGATTGGTCTCTGTGTATCCTCTATCCTTTGTTTTAACCGTCTGATAAGAGACAATGGTTGCTATGGTTGAAGAGGCTCCCATGTCATAAAAGAGGATGTTATGGGCTGTGGCATTGATCTCTTTTCGTCTGAACATACCATAGTTCAGGGCAACTGCTGCATTGGTCGACATAAGGGACAGAACCTAAATCAAAATAAAGGTAATAAATAGAACAGTTTTCATTCCCTTATGGCACATGTAATGTTGGAAAATTCTTTCACATTTCCACAACCTCATGTGATGATTAATAATACCCCAAATTAGTTATCAAATTTGATAAATACAAGGGTAGCATGCCGTTGATTCTCCTACCTTCAGTCCAGCCAGCTCAGCTGCAGTCAGCATGGCTCTGCGCTCAACTTGGTTGAAGAAGGGAGGGACTGTGATTACACAGTCCTTTATCCTTTGCTCAGTGTGGGCCATTGCCATGTCTTTGGCATAGGCCAACATCTGAGCTATCAACTCCTCCACTGTGTAAAGTGTGTCACTAGAAGGGGAGAAAAAAAAAAAAAAAAAAAAAAAAATACCGATTACATAACATAATAGACAAGTAAAAATATACCTATAGCTCATGATTTGGGATCACAGTTTATCATGTGAAGACAACTTCCAGGGAGTTTATTCTACGTTTTTATAGTAATGGCAAATTTCTAGGCCTTGATTTCTGGCCACAGTCTTTTTTATGTCAAATCTTTGTGGAAAATAATAAAATTTAAAGACTTTCTTAAACTTGTTTGTATCAAAATGTTTTTCAACTATAGGAGAGTAATAACTAATTTTTACACTTATGATTTGTTGTTCACTCTTCCCTATACTTACTCATTATGTCTAAATACAACAGTTCCTCTCTCAGGATCAGCTTCAATGTTATAATAGGGGAACCGCTTTTTATACAGCTCCACAATAGGGTTGTCTATTTTCTTTCCCAGCAAGTCAAGGAGATAGAAGTAGTTATTTGCTGGGAAGCGAATGCCAGTTGTTAAGGCATCCTCTCCAAATGTTCGCTCTCCATTTCGGAAGGACAAGGCTCCAGGGGTCTTCCTTTTAGACTCTTTGTTTAGGACTATTTCCATGGGGACTCCCGGCTGAAAGAGCAATTGCATGTGCCTCATTCTTTTCTCCTAAAACTTACAAATGTGACAAGCCACAAATTATTTCAATCATGCCAAGAAGCCAGAACATCAACAGCTACTTACCGCTACAACAGCAACCTTTATCCACTCTGACCCAAAGTCGATGCTCATAATGGTGACACCACTGGAGCTTCCTATGACACCTAATAACACTAGAAGGGACAAGCCCATTGTCCATCGCACATCAGGCACCATCATTGTTGTGTCTGCAACAGAATTAGTCATTAGAGAAACTTTTTTAAGGAAACAATATATAGCAAAGTTAATTCAGCCCTGTACATGATATTCTAATGATCTAATTTTTCATTTTTACAAGTATTCTTACATGTTCCTAAAAATATCACGATGACTGAAGCTTAAATGCACTACTAGGATTATGTTTTTCCAATGGAAAGAAAAATGCAAGAAAAATACTATCATAAAAGATAGTAATAAGTGAAAAAATTGTGGAATGAAATGTAATCCAACATTGATAATGTGTAAGACTGCAAATATTTTCTGGCACTGTACCCAATATTCTCTGGAATGCCAATCTACAGAACTTTTCAAAACCCACATTATAATTGCACATCCTGCAATCTTGATTACTGCCTTGCACACTGTTATATTTGCCAACATTACACTATGTAGGCAGTATAAAAGTAAATTATAAAGAAAAAGTGTAGTTATTCACTCATGAGAATCATTAACCCAATGCCGCCAGGGAAAATTAATGAAAAGTGGGGAAAATGCTGTACTCAATGTCTCTGCACATATATGGCTCTGCTAGTGCTAAGCCACAAAGGAGTCAATTAGTAGACCTTGTGACATTACATGATTTGAATTGGCGGGAAAAACATTTTTTACTAGGGCTATGAATATCGACAGTGTAATTAGTAACAGCAAAATAAGATAAGATAAAATATTTTCCTAAATCAAAGAAAAGGGTAAACGGGCGAGACAGGCAGTACTCTTAACTGGCTCATTGGTGACTAGTACAAGTGTAGCCATCTATGTCTGAAAACAATCAAACAAATAACTCACATAGCACGTACGTACACGTCATGCCCGTCGGCATTGGGTTAACCTAATGCCACTTACATGTCATACCCAATGTGAGTTTAGTTTATTCATTGTTTTTACACAGGTGGCTCTGCAAGAGACAATTAGTAGTGCTATCTCACTTGTTTACCCTTTTTCTTAATTTTTGAAAATATCTTTTACTGCTATTAGTAAAGTTAACAACATTATAACAGCTATAATATTATCATCATAATAACAGATATCATTTGTTCAAAACAGGGAAAAAAAAAAAAAAAAAAAAAAAAAAAAAAGTGAAATCAGGTGAACTCAATTTTTACCAATTTACTACTCTCTGGTCACTAAGCATTTGCAGAGCAATCTTTTCTAGAAACATTTCACAAAACAATACTACTGTGAGCATTACATTTTCCTGGCAGCAAAAATAAAGAAAAAGAAAAACAAGTCAAAAAGACCAACAAATTTCCTTTTGTCCATCTAATTCTTAATTCAGTTCTTTTAAAAAGCAATGCCAGAAGCCACAGAGTACAAGGTGAAAAGCTTCACATAAACAGAAACTGCTGGTGTATCCAGACAGAGCAATATTGGAATTTGTGATTCTACCATTTACCTTCCCTTCTGTAGATTAGGCTAACTTCTATGTGTCATTTCAGTTCCTATACATTGCATTATATTTTATTTTTCTTCACATGACCCTTGTGTACAAAAACCTACAGAAATTCCTATACACTACCACTGAAATACCCATCATGATGAGTTGGATTTTCATGGTGGCTATAAGCATGCCTGGCTTTAAGAGGTTAACAACCAAGGAAAGATTATATCAATTCAATGCCACCAGGTCACATCCATGGGAAACAGGTTAACACTCATACTGGTAAGTTATATGGGTTACTGAAATACCAATATGATATGATACATTCTAGTAAGCTTTGCTAAAATGCAAAAATGAATAAAGTATTGGGATTCCCGGGAGAAATGCCCCAGCTTGTTTTGTTGCAGCTCCCTTCCCCCACTAATGTTATATTAGAAGGCCTAATATACCCTCCCAGGTGAGGGTATATAATAATGCCGACTAATTTACTCCTGGTGGCTGAGGACTTGTAGATCTTACTGTGTATATATATTTCACAAAAAAACACAACAAAGGGTTCTATGTGTTCCTGTAAGATTTATTTTACCATTTTTGGGAGTCTACATCTGTATATGTTCCCTAAAAAAAATCCATCTTTAACCCCTTGGTGACAGGTGAAGAAAACTAAAAAAACTCTACGCTTTGGCGATCAATGGCAACGCGTCGACTTTGAGTGCGGGAGTTCAGTACATCAAGCTGAATCACCGCCTCATAGCGCTTTGGCGCACTGCCACAGCGTACAGCCGCACACCACATTTCGAGCGGTTTGTTATGATGTCTAGAGATGTGACCCGTCGTGAAGGGGTTAACACCTTATACAATTTAGAAATACAGTGGGGCAAGGAGAGAATGTTAAGATCCCAAAAATTAAACAATATTACTTTATATTGGAACCTAAATGCTTCAGTGTTATATATATTAATAGTTAAAGTATAGACCAATGCATGCTTTATCACAAATCCTTGGATTTCAGTGATGAGACCATCATGTCATGAAAAAAATTGGCTAAGGGCCAGGGTGACGTGAATATGCTGTAATGAAAAATATATGAGAGAGAGAGAGAGAGAGAGAGAGAGAGAGAGAGAGAGAGAGAGAGAGAGAGAGAGAGAGAGAGAGAGAGAGAGAGAGAGAGAGAGAGAGAGAGAGAGAGAGAGAAACTGCTTATGCAGAAAGAGATAACACTGGAAAGGGGAGGTAAGCAGTCTTGTGTTCATTTGCTAATTCTATATATTTATCAATGTGAGTTTACTTGCTCAATTGTTTTTACACATATATGGCTACACTTGTACTAAGTCACCAATGAGCCAGTTATGAGTACTGCCTGTCTCGCCAGTTCACCATTTTCATTGATTTACCAAAATATTTTCTGTTATCTTATTTTGCTGTTACAAATGTTTATATTTTAGTGATTATAATGTTTATAATAAAAATAACAGCATCGCTATTCATAGCACTAGTAAAAAATGTTTTTCCCACCAATTCAAGGAAAGATCAAATCAGGTAAGATCACACAATCAACTAATTGACTCCTTTGTGGCTAAGCACTGGCAGAGCCATCTCTGTGAAGATATTTCACAAAAATATAAAAAATGAGCACAGCATTTTTCCCATTTCTTATTAATTTTCCCTAGAGGCAATGAGTTAACTGACACAAGTAAAGGATAATAGTGCAATCAGATATTGTGGCAAGATAAGGTATTGTTTCAGTTTCACACTGCCATATGGTACAAGGTAAAGTTTGCCTGGAATGGAGAGAATGACAGAAAAAAAGTTGTGTAACACAATAATTTATTATATATTTACAGGAAAATCTAATGACACAATCAAAGAAAGGGGAAAAATTGATACATGAAATAATCTGCACAGGCAAAGAATAACAAGATGTGAAGAATTTACGTCAAGACAAAGGCCACACAGCAAGCAAGTCCACAGCGATTGGGGTGCATGGGTATGGGAGGCAGAGCCCCTGATGGCAAAATACAGCAGTTAGGTGGGGGTCTCAGGGGCAAAGGGTAGGAAGGTTTTTGGTTCATATGGAGATTTCTGTGGATCCCATGGAATGGCTGGAGTAATTGGAACTAAAGCTCGAAGGGGTGTAGTAACATCATAAACAATTACCAATCGTCTACTTTGAATCATATAATTTACAGTGGAAAACGAGATTGACACACATTACACC
>NC_061837.1:13501610-13506610 GCF_019202785.1 Penaeus chinensis
AGGAACATTCGGAAACCGCGAATGTTCCAATGAAGGATAGTTATACTTTCGTTGATTTACTGGCAAAGATTGCAGTGCGTGTTGGAGAATTTGAAGGGGAAGGTGCTAGAGGGTGGGATAAAGAATGAGGTTGGGGAGGTGGTGTTGTATCAGGAGGGGTGTCGGGAGGTAGAGGGTCTGGGGAAGAGGGTATTTGTGACATGAGGGTTTCATGTGTGTATCCAGGAGGAAGTGGAAGGGATAGAGGGGATAGTGGGAGGGTTAATATAGGTGGGGCTGGAGTCAGGGGGAATGGGTTTTGTTGGGATGGGGTAGGAGGATTGGGTGTAGGGAGAATATGAGTAGGAGGAGGATGGATATCGGCAGTCACTTTGTGTGTGGAGGGAGCGGGAGTTGTAGAATTTGAAGGTGGATGAGTATTAGTTTGGGACTCGATTATGTAGTTCTAGATATCTTCAAGAGTTTCTGTAGTGGAGTTGGTTGGGGAGTTTTGTGAGATAAAGGTTTTCTTGAGAGGGGGGGAAGAGAAGTCTGGTGTCTGAAGAATAGGGGCAAAGGAAGGTGGAGGTGATTGTTGGGTAGGGGAAGAGGGGGTAGAACGTTTATTCTGTCTGCTGCGGGTAGTGCGGGGAGGGAGAGGGGGAGGTGTTGGGGCTGTAGTAGAGATTGGAGTGTCTGGATTTAGGATGGTAAAATAATTTGATTGGGTAGAGATTGGAGTGTCTGGATTTAGGATGGTAAAATAATTTGATTGGGTAGAGATTGGAGTGTCTGGATTTAGGATGGCAAAAGAATTTGACTGGGGAAGGTAGGAGGTAGAAGATTGAAAGTTAGATGGAGGGGGTTTTGGTTTAGGAGATGGGGGAAGGAGCTAGGGGGGTAGGGGGAGTGGCAGAGTGAGCGACATTACTAGAGTAGGGGGTAAGAGAAAAACCACCTCGTCGACGAGCCTCCTGTCTGGCTTCACGTAGACTGAGTCCAAGTCTGAATCTGAGAGTTGCTACCTCAGACTCAAATTTGTAGGTGGGGCAGCCTCTATAAAATACATTATGGGGGCCGCCACAGTTTGCACATGTGCGTGATTGGGCAGAGCAGTTTGATCGAGTATGGCCAGGTTGGGCACATAGAGGGCATCTGGCTGTGGAATGACAGTGTTTGGCTGGGTGTCCTAAACGCCAACAATTTTGGCACTGACGAGGAGGAGGTTGATATGGTCGGACAGGTAGGGATTCCCCACCTATGTAAACATTAAAGGGAAGGTCATGTCTACGGAAAGTAATTTTGGCAATGCTAATGGATTTCTTACGATTTCCTCTGGGAGGAATGGAGTAGCATTGTACATATGTTGCTTCATAGTCTGTGAGACAGCGAGTAAGTCCTCTCCACAATCTGACCATTCTTTGTCATAGATTGGGCAATCTGTTGGGGAGATAGAGACAGTTCCGGTGCAAGTATTGAGGGTTGGATGAGGTTCTGTAGGGATGGGATTACCACATAGATCAGTTAGTTTTGTTAATGCTATAGCTTGGTTTTCAGTTGTTACTATGACGAGACGGGAGTAGTCGGGTCGGCTACGGAAAGAGACTTTGCCTACTTGTTTTTGGAGGCATTGCTGGAAGAGGAGGGTGTTTTTAGAGTAGGGAGATGTGGGAGGGATCACGAAAAATCGGTCCCATTTGGCTGGGCTAAATAGAGTATTTAGGATTCTTGAAGAGGTGGGGGTAGTAGAAGTGCGGGGACGTGTGGAGGAGGGAGTAGTGTTGAGGGGGGTAGTGTTATGGGGAGGTGGGCAATAAGGTTGTAAGGTAGTAATAAGGGGAGATGGTTGATGAAGAAGGTTATGGGAGTAAAGGTGTTGAAGTTGAGCATGTTGGGAGAGTAGAAATGTCTCCTGGGGGTTGGTTGTTGATTAGGGTTGATACTGTACTAGTATGCATTGATAAGGGGGTAGTTGTTGCAGTGTTCGGAGCCGTGGTCAAAGGAGAGCCGGGATTGGGGCTATTTGATAAAGGGGCAAGCCTCATTGCCCCTAAGAGTGGGGTTACGTCTTCATTATTGGCCATGGTAAGCCTGGAGTATGTTGGGGAAAAAAAAAAAAAATAGTCCACCCCTCAGGGTCCCCTTGAAGGGTTAGGGTCAGGTTGGCAGGGGAATACCGTGCCCATGGTTCCCTCAGGCCGTTCAGGACTGACAAAGTCAGCCTTTTATCCTTTCAGCACGGCTCTCACACCTTAGGAGGTGGATAGTAGAAGGGATTGGTGAAGAAACTGAAACGAAAAGTATGAGTGGGAAAAAAGACCATGCAAAATTAGTCCCAAGGTTGAGGAGTTCCCCATCATTGGGTCTCAGTCTTCGTCTCCTAAGCCCCCCCACGACAACAACGGGCAAAGGATTGGGGGGGGGGGGGTGTCAAGAAAGGACTAAATAATATAACATTTATCTTCATTACCTTCTTCAATGCCTTTTATTAATATGTACAGCAAATAGATTTTCCCCATATAAAATATCTCAATTCAACATTATATTGAGAAGCAAATGAACAATAAACCATTTGATAAATCATATAATTGAGCATGACCATCACTTTCATGTGTCACTACCACTTGCTATGGCCTCAATGTACATGAGTAACACAGATATTAAAAACAAAGTACCTATAATCTGTTTCCTTGTATCAGTTCCAGTAACTGTAAAGCTTCATTTATCATCTGATATGATTATTTCTCAGCTAGAAGAGAATAATTTCTAAGAACATGGACAGATAATCTGTAATTTATTTATAATTAATTCAATTTTTGGTTTCAGATATAGCATACAAAAATATCATAAAATAATGACAATAAAAATGTTTACATAATATATATATATATATATAAATATATATATATATAAATATATATATATATATATATATAAATATAAATATATATATAAATATATATATAAATGTATATATAAATATAAATATATATATAAATATATATATAAATGTATATATAAATATAAATATATATATAAATATATATATAAATATATATATAAATATATATATATAAATATATATATAAATATATATATAAATATATATAAATATATATATATATATATATATAAATATATATATAAATATATATATAAATATATATATAAATATATATATAAATGTATATATAAATATAAATATATATATAAATGTATATATAAATATAAATATATATATAAATATATATATAAATGTATATATAAATATAAATATATATATAAATATATATATAAATATATATATAAATATATATATAAATGTATATATAAATGTATATATAAATATAAATATATGTATAAATATATATATAAATGTATATATAAATATAAAATATAAATATAAATATAAATATATATATAAATATATATATAAATATATATATAAATATATATATAAATATATATATAAATATATATATAAATATACATATATAAATATATATATATATATATATATAAATATATATATAAATATACATATATAAATATATATATATATATATATATATATATATATATATATATAAATATATATATAAATATATATATATATATATATATATAAATATATATATATATATATATATATATATATATATATAAATATATATATAAATATATATATAAATATATATATAAATATATATATAAATATATATATAAATATATATATAAATATATATATAAATATATATATAAATATATATATAAATATATATATAAATATATATATATATAAATATACATATATAAATATACATATATATAAATATATATATATATATATATATATATATATATATATATATATATATATATATATATATATATATATATATATATATATATATATTATATATATATATAAATATATATATATATATATATATATATATATATATATATAAATATATATATAAATATAAATATAAATATATATATATATATATATTATATATATATATAAATAAATAAATATATATATATATATATATAAATATATATATAAATATAAATATAAATATAAATATAAATATATATATATATATATATATATACATATATAAATATATATATACATATATAAATATATATATATAAATATATATATAAATATATATATATAAATATATATATATAAATATATATATATAAATATATATATAAATATATATATAAATATATATATAAATATATATATAAATATAAATATATATATATATATATATATATATATATATATATATATATATATATATATATATATATATATATATATGAACAAAATAATCACCAAGAAGACAACAGTCTGATCAAGTTTAACTGAAATAATTCCTAATGAGACAAAAATCATAGAATATCACACAGTGTTTGCAACTGTCTTATCATCATCTTCATTAAATGAAGATAACCCAAGGTTTGACATAATAAACACATATGCAGTCTAAAATACAAAAGTTAATGCAACTGAGGACACAGTATGTTACTGAGAGAAAGAAGAGGTTTGAGTGAGCCTATTGTAAAGGACAGGACAATACAAGAAGTGTTTACATTTAGATAATATCTTTGCAAGCAAAGAGGAGAGTTTCATGATTTTACAAGAGAAGAATAAGTAATTTTGTATAACCAGAAGGTATAATTATTATGCTTTTCTAAACAACTCTTAACAGACAGTATCAATTTAAATGTATGTTATTATCACTATTTGTGGGAGAGAACTTGCCAAGTCTAGCTCCCAAAGTCTAACTCCCAGTTCTTTAACATTCCAGTTGCATGTCATCTCAAGTGATGACCTGAAAGGTACACACAGTGGGCTCGAATCTGCTCTGCTCTTGTAACTCAAGTCCCAAATCTGGACACATACTTGCTACATGAGTCAATCAAAGCTCTGGACAGAGAAGCATTCACAAAAAAGAAAAGAAAAAGAAAAGGGAAAAAAAAAAGAAAATAAAGAGGCA
>NC_061837.1:13519110-13521610 GCF_019202785.1 Penaeus chinensis
CTTTGAGAAACTGATTTCAGTCTGGCAAACAAAAACCCTAATGCACTATATAAGCAACTTATTGAGTCCATGCAATAACTTTTACACTATGTACATAAGTTCCTCACTCACTCTCTGTTTTGAGTAATCATTACGAAGAGGGAGTTATTTTATTAATTATGTGTCATATAAGAGTAAGAAAATCCTTTACACAAAAATCAATTACAATCTTTTAGAAGATAGAAAAAAATAATTCAATATAAATACAAGGGGAAAAAATCATGCTAAGCCCTTTAATGGCCATATGGCCATAAGCTTATGATGAGTAATAATCATGAGAATTATAAGGAAGATCAATTAAATATTAATCAACCCATTGGATCCGGGTGACATGGATGTCTTACAATATCTGGCCAAGGGGCGAGTCACAGCAAAGTCTAATCACGGAAAAAAATCTGGGTAAGGGGTGGGTGATGGAAATCGCTGCCAAATGTTGGTTGATGGGGACATCTACACATAAGTGCTTAAAGCACCTGGACGTGAGATTGACTCAGCGGGCTCAGAGGTTTGTTCATGAGCTACTACAGGATTTCCACTGGTCGATGAAGGTGAAGTATAATATCTGTCAATAATGCCTCGGAGAGTACTGTTTCCAGGAAAGACACTATGTCCATGTGTAGGAACCTATTCCTGCCTACTGTTACCAGCTGTGTAGTCTGGAAAATTGAATGATTTTAAAATACAAAAAATAATAGTGTTACTTATTGTTACGGTTACCATACAGAGTGTAGACTTCCTGGAAATATCATACAGAGTCTGCGCAACATAAATGTTTTATTATCTCGATAAAGCTTAACAAACAACAAACATAGACCTCATAAAACAGCAAAACAGCAAAACACGTGTCTGCAGAAAATGGGCAAATAGCACTACAAAGAGGTGGCAAGAAGTCTTAATATCACACGTCAGTATTCTTTTGGCCAGGCCTGCAAGCCATAAACCCAGGACAGTTGACACTCAAGGAAGCCTCATGCCTGAATTTCAGTCCACATACGTGCCACAAGGCACCCAGATCCAACAGGTTAATACAGACATTCTGTTAATCAGAAAAAAGAGACAAAGGGAAAAAGGGGTACAAACAACACTTACCATTTTTCAGCTTTCTGGCACAGTATGGAAGAAGGTCAAATCAAACAACAGAAAAAAAAAGTACAATGAAACCAAACCCACTAAAGAAATAAATAACAACCTCACCTTGAAAACGCTTGATATTTTACTGTCAGCAAATATATGGACCTAGTTAATACGTAGCATTACTGCCACCACCTACTGGCAGACCTTTCAATAAGATCATTGCTACCTTCACTGTCACCACCTACCCCGAAATAAACTCTGGGTTTATCTAACACTTGCTTGCACTGCCATTGTCTGCTCTTGAAGAAAATATGACCAAACCTCACACCTAGCTTTTCCGGACTAAACAACTGTGAATATTTTTGACACAAACTTGATCCTCTTGAAATGCACACAAACTAAGAATCTACAGAAATGCATACATAGCCATATAGTTACACCTCAGTATCTAACATTTTGGCAATATGGAATTTGTTCTCAGTCAAAGATACCAATTACCTAATTCAATATACAGCTGACCCTTCACACTCCTATACCCTAAGCCAATATCAAAATCAATGAATGTCTTCTGCAGATACTGCTAATACTATAGCTGAACTATGATAGTTACATCAATCCCAGGACAATATTATCAAGTTACATCATAAACAAAATTATGCTGTTGAAAAAAAAAATGCACAAATACATCATAACTGTCTAAAAAGTTAATGAAAATAAGTATATGCTAAGAGTTATCTGCAGATGTGTGCACGTGTTTGAACATGTGCTGTAATATACAAATATATACTGTATACATTATGTGCCTAAATTTTACATGATTATACATAAATCTCTCTCAATATAATTACACTAATTTCATATAATCAAAAGGGCCCCTAACAAGATTGACACTTCAAGAATAGAGTAATCCCACTATGGCTTTAACAATCCTCAGAAGTGTCTTTTCCTTTTATTTAAGAAAGAGCAACCTACCCCAAGACAAAACAGACTGAAAATCCATCTTTCATATCATGAGCTTTGTTTCCAGTAGTCCTCAATGGTTTTAGTTACCTGCACTCCTTGTCCTTGAAAAGCAAAGCACTGACTTACCTGTACTGGCCAAGGTCTGCCATGGCTGGGTCGAGGTACTGTGAGCGAAGGTGCTCTATCTGTTTAGAGGCTTGGCGAAGACCCTCTGTGGCCATGGTGGAAGCCATGTTCGAAGCCAAGCCCAGACGACTGCTACTGTTACTGTAACACCATATGTCTGAGGCTACAGTGACAACTGATACAATACCAATGGCTATCAGATCAGGAGAGGCTATCATCACCTACATGGCTAAGGCATACAGCAAGACTTGAGGGGAATTGATATGCATTAGTAATAGGAATGATAAAATTAGTTTCC
>NC_061837.1:13544110-13559110 GCF_019202785.1 Penaeus chinensis
AAATTTTATATATTCTTTAGACTATGACCACTGTGCACAATACATTTCTGATTTGTTTTAGTTACTTTCAAAATTGGCCCAATAAACCACTGTCTCAAACAACTAAGTCATCTTTACTTCTCTATATAATGTTCAAGGTTTGTAAATTAGATTTTATGGTTCAGAATTGAAGAAAAATAATAATATCTGAATAAAATGTTATTAAACAGAAAAATATTTCATATTGGGTTTACCCTGGCAAATGGCAAGCATTTCACTTTCCACTGTGCATCATACTCTGCTACTTAATTGATATCTAACAAGCTTAGAGGAACTTACAAAACCAACTTATAAAACACAAGAACCATACAGAGGCTATTATTCTCACAGCAGCTTTTCTCCAAACAGTCAACTACAACATCCAACCTTATTTTGAGCATTCTTTATTTGGTTTGGATTTGGTTTATAACTGGGAAGGCTCCCATTTTTGTTCCTATCACATTTTAAATATACTTTTTATGCAAGATAACTTGCTTTATGGAATATAAATTGCCAGTAGACCCAACACACACAACAGAATGTGTCCCTCATATCCTCATAGTTGCCCTTAGACAGATGACTTTTTTAAAAATCAAACAATTTAGATTTAACATATTGAATGTTTCTAAGGATGTAAACTGCAAGGTAGTATGAAATGATGCTGCAACTAGTAGCACAAATTAGTTATTAACTGTGAATTAAAAGTCTGCCATCCAGTTGTATAGTTCTACCTGCCATGTGAGACAAATTTGGATATCATTGTACAATTATTTTCATCACATGTTACTATCATATGGGATTTTAAGAACACGGCAATATGGACATGAACATTTACAACTGCTTCTTTAAAAGAGAAAAAGCTATTTTTTCAAGAGGAAACCAATAGAATTATGCTATGGGATGACTGCAGAAAGAGTAAAGCCCAGCTAGATTGTTGTCTAGCATACATATACCCTCTCCTTTCACTAGTGGTACACAGGAACTATTGCAGCACTAAACTAGGTAAACTAAGTAACTATCAAAGTGTGGAAAAAAACCCGACCAATCCAGTTCCACTAGCTGTTAGACTGTTAGAGACTAACTGAAAAATTGACTCTACATAATGATTGTATATGTAATTCCACCTATGTGTCAAATGCCTTACTGACCTGCGGTTGGAGGCGCACCGGGAGAACTCACACTCTCACTTGTCTCACTGACAGAGCAGTAGCCTGGATCTGAAGAGCAAAGTTATAAATCGTTCATTCTTAATGGACATTACTTTTCTTCCAGAAAATTTCTTTACCTTTAGTTTACAAGCATAGAAAAAACATTATTCTGGAAAAATCAGTAGAATTTTTACTTCTCAACTATGTTGGGCACATCCTAATGGCCTCTTTTACTAGCATAATAGCATCTTTGAGGAGACATAACAAAATAAAACAACAATGCCATTTGTGACATTTAGTGGCAAAGGTGAAATATGTGGAATGATTTCAGTGGCAAAGGAGAGTGTGGTAATAATACTCCAAGCTCATGGAACTCTATGTCGGTGAATATTAAGAATATTAATAAATTCCAGGCACCCTGTAATGAGGACTGCCAATACTACAACAATTGCCCAAAAACTCCAGTCCAAATATTACACCTACTTCTTAACTGTTGTTATCAATATTTTATCTTTTCATGTTTTTGCTACTCATAGGTTTTATTTTTATGACACACAAAGTCTGTATTAGTTTGCGGCTACTTGAATATAATCAGAGAACATAAGAGGCAACCTGTCACCATATGCAATAAACAAAGTATTCACATATAATCAACAAAGCAAGAATTTTTGAGCCTCAAGTTGGGGGGGGGGGGGGGGGGAGAGAGAGAGAGAGAGAGAGAGAGAGAGAGAGAGAGAGAGAGAGAGAGAGAGAGAGAGAGAGAGAGAGAGAGAGAGAGAGAGAGAGAGAGAGAGAGAGAGAGAGAGAGAGAGAGAAGAGAGAGAGAGAGAGAGAGAGAGAGAGAGAGAGAGAGAGAGAGAGAGAGAGAGAGAGAGAGAGAGAGAGAGAGAGAGAGAGAGAGAGAGAGAGAGAGAGAGAGATGAGAGAGAGAGAGAGAGAGAGAGAGAGAGAGAGAGAGAGAGAGAGAGAAATCATGAAAAAACACACACACACACACACACACACACACACACACACACACACACACACACACAAAAAAAAAAAAAAAAAAAAAAAAAAAAAAAAAAAAAAAAAAAAAAAAAGAGAGACCCCTGTATCTTATTTTTTTTGTAATTTATATAATGCATATCACTGACCTAATGCTGCAAATACATCCTGTTAAAGTTTTAGCTTCTTGTAAGCTATACATGTTTCATCCCAATACCAAAAGAATTATGGAGTTAGAAAAAAAAAAAATCCTTTTTTTCTTCTTCTCTAAGTAAGTACTTCAAAATTGATAAAAAGGTGGATGAATAAGGCCTTTTAAGACTGGTAAGAGCAAGCATCATACCTGAGCTGAGGGTGTCGGTCTTCGTATGAGGTGCAGGGGGGTGAGAGTCAAGGGAGGCACCGCTCTCCAAGGACACTCTTGAGGCACTGTCAGCATCTGCATGGGGTTGAATCCAATAATCAAGGGGTTAGGGATGCACTGCAATGCTTTATTATGAAAATAATTGGTATAATAAACCAAATGTATGCTAAGATAAAGAACTTAAGTTATAGATATGCCTGAATTAGTACATGAACTTGGTTACTTATTGTACATTACTTCAGCAGTTAGAAAATTAAAATAAAATTCATATGGCATTCAACAATTCTGAATATTCCACTTAGATGAGGCCTACCTAACTCAACTAGTTAAGCTTTAAGATAAAAGGAACCTAACCTGTTAGGCACTTGTCCACCTCATCCAAAGATAATGATGATTTTCTTCTTTGCGAACGTTCTAGACCTGAACGTTTGAATGCTGCAACACCAATGACGACATTCCTGCAAAAAAAAGGAAAAGAGCATAAAATAAGACAAACAAACCAATTCTCCTAAAGCCACACATCAGCCTTGCTAACAGAATCTGCTTCATGGAACACACTATGTGATAGTGAGTGAACAATGAGTCACCTGAGTTTTTTCCAGAAGAGGTTAGAATGAGTCCACTTGCTCTCCATGACTGCTCTGTTGTAGTAGCCATAGGTGATGGCATTGGGTGTGATGCCATGCTGCCTCATCTCACACAGGACCTTCACCGCAAGGATGGGCTGTGAGTATAACCCACACAGCTGCATCATTACCCGGTAGCTTACCTGCAGAGGAAACAACAAAAAGTTTAGTGACATGCAACTATTCTGAAAGATGTAATGCCTAAATAAATATACAAACTGGTCAAATTTAGCACTAAGATGCTCTCTTATACTCTTTACTCTTTCTCACACACAAATGCTTGCTCTATTTCTCATTCATTAGTCTCTTTCTCCTTCCTTGTCTCTCTATTCACCTCGTCTGCCTGTGAGAGGTTGAGCTTCTGCATGTTGGTTAGGATCTTGAAGGCAAGTTGCAGGAATCTGGCCTTATGGTGCTGTGTTGTTGCAAAGGCTGGGAGATGCGTGAACCAAAGGCTAGGACAGAGGGAGGTAACTGTCACTTTAATTTTGTATTGAAAGTAGGAGGAAAAATATAACATCTATAAATCAGTGAATATTATATATAAACAATGCTGCAAACACAAGAAGGAAAATATTTGAAAAAGACAAAAACACAATGTGGACACTTATTGGAAATCAATATTTTTTTCTGGAATGTGAGGGAAATAGTGAAAACTAGAGTAGATTTTTCATGAAAAAACTTTGTCTACATGAAGTGATACATCAATGTGAGGTAATATTCCTAATCCATTGTCAAATAAAAAAAAAAAAAAAAAATAAAAGCAAATCAAAACAGCAATACAATTGCAGCATGCCTATCCCACCTAAGATAAACAGCCTTACTGGTAGCTTACCTGTAACACGTAGATAGTAAACACTTGGCCCATAATATGGGTGTCTGCGCATGCCTTAAGGCAAGTTTCTGTGCCGACTTGACCTCATGCTTTGTGCGGCGGGCCAGAGGAGAGGCAGGGGTGGCTTGTGGCTGCTTAACTTGGGGAGGAAGGACTGGCTTTGGTTCCAGCAATGGAAAGAGCTCGGGTTTTAACTTGGGAAATCCCTGATTGGAAAAAAAATGAGAGGCATGCTATGAAAAAATCCTTCTGAATTCCTTATAAAAAGAGGAAAACAAACAACAAAGAAAAAAAAACCTGATGTGACTCATATAAAACATGAATGTCCATTATGTTATATCTATCAAAAGCCTATGTTACATATTTGCCTTTATGTGAGGTTTGATAGGCAACAAGGAAAAAAAAAAAAAAATTGACAGCTTACAAGCTGAAATGTTTTTCTGTAGTTGTCATTAAAAATTATCATCATGCAGGAGATCAGCAACTAGAAAAAAAGGCTGTACTGCATGTGTTCAGAACAAATGTCACTTTTCATTTTTTTTAAATAAACTTTAAACAAAAACAAAATACAACAGAATGGTGGCAATAACACTCTGACTTTCCTACAAAATGGTCCAAGCTAATGCTGGGAAAAAAAAAAAAAAAAACATAGAAGGGCTCTACATAAAGAAGAGTGAGCCATCTCCCTGCATTACCTTCTTACTCTTGACACTGTAATGTCTCTTGCAAGAGAACTCTTTTCTGGGTCAAACAACCCTATGACATATCGTGGATTTGTGGAACGTCTGGAAAGATTAGGGAAGAATCTTGGTCTCAAAACTAGAACCAGAACTTACATTGTATGTATAGGTCATGCCCTCAGGGAGACTGATGGGCTCTGGCGGTGGGAGAAACAAGGTGTGCTCACTCTGGGCCGGCTCTAACTCCAGCAGTTTGATGGTGGTGTCATCTTCTAAGACCTGGGATAGTAAAGAAACAAATAAGAAATGTACATTTTTAAATCACCAATTTCTTTCCCTTACTTTCTTAATCATTATTAATCATCTCCCTGCTTCTCTCCTCTTTGATAATCTTACTACTAAATTCCTTCTAGTAGCTAACATTCCTGCCCCACAACTACTCAAACCACCAACCTTTTCTGCACAGTCATCAAAGAAGGCCAGAGAGGCATCCTTGTCTGACACAAAAGATCGTTCTTCAATGAACTTGCTGAACATCTGGGTATTAACCATCAGCTGGTAAAATTTGTGATAGTTCTTATCTCTTGATTTGACAAAGGCTGAAAAACAAGAGAAAGGATGATTATAGATTCAAATACTCTGTAACCTATTATCCCATTTAGTTTTGTTTGATTTATTTTGTCTACACATAGATGGCTTTACAATTACTTTGTCATCAAAGAATCAATCAGCAGGTATACCAAAACGTTTACCCCATTTCTTGAATTATCAGAAAAATGTTTGCATTATTACCTTATTATTAACAACATGTAAGTCAAAAATAAAAACTATTCTTTAAGAAAATTCAGTGCACATAAACATACAGTCCTGGTGTCAACTGCTAATTACAGTAAATTAAATATTTTTCAACCATCTTACTTTTTCTGATAATCTTTGTTTGGTATTAACATTACAAATTTATTAGTTGTAACTTTTTAAAATTTCTCCTTTAGATTGCATAATAAATTACATTACAGTAAATTCCCGACACTTTTTTGAATTAGTTAAATTCTATTTTCTTGTAAGTCAAATATGGAAATAGCATAACAAATGAAAAGCTATAATGCAATGTTGGTGATTAAATTACTATAGATATGTATATCTTTTTTTGAGAAATTTGATAGCCTTTGCCATGGTATAAGCATATTTGAAATTTGTTGAGCCTGGCAGGCTATAAGATTAATCAAATTATGATAAGAGCCCTCAGTGCTTTACTGATCAACACAACTGGGTCTGTGCAGAGTTAGCTGCTTAAGGGAAAAATCAGAAGCATGGAAAACAAAAAATTATCCAGCTCTCTATGCACTTAGCTGCGGCATAACCAACATCTTACATAATGATGCCAGAGGCTTTATGCCTACTTTTGAGGGCCCATGAAAGGAGTGGTCTACCATATGGTGATGGGATATAATAGGAAGTCATCCTAGTGTAAATGGGTTTAAACATTTTTGCAAGGTGAAAAAAGTGAAAACATGTCTCCAGTAGTGACCAAGTAACCCTATGTAGGAATATTTGAGAATTTGGAAAAATTTGGGCATACACTAGAATATACTTCTAAGAGCTTACTAAAACCCCTTTGTAAAACATTATTTCAATTTTCTTAAAAATACATATATATGAGTACACATTTTCAGAAATGAAAATGCATACATATGCTGAGATAAAAATTTTGTCTGAGAAAAAACAAATTTCACAGGACACATGAAATCTTTTTGCTGGCCATGTTCCATGTTCAGCTGTATATCTATTCCAAATTAAACATATAGTTAAAACCCCTCTGAACTCAACAGGACAGGTCCTCTATATAAACCTGACATAATTCTATTATGCAACCATAAATCATATCAAATGCAAATTTTAGTGCATCTAGTCATTTTACTATTTGCAACATGATTTTGCATTTCTTTTTTTTGAGTCCAATCTACCTAACATTACAATAATCCATTCAGAATGGCCTTCTGGCACTCATTTACCGTCTATGTCAAAGAGTGAGGAGGTGTCACATGCTGCCCCTGCTTTAGCGGAGACTATAGGCAGGAGGTAGTGACTATAACCCTTCAGGATGGTTGCTGTGAAGCGCAAAAAAGCCTCCTGAATTTCCACATCCAGTTGTTGCTGAAAAGAAGTTTGGAATCTGATATCAAGAAATCCAGAAAGACCTTCACTCATAATTGTAGTATTTTTGTAAGTATTTCAAAATAATACCTAGTATTGCTCAATTTCTATTATATATATTTTATAAAGCTTAGAGCAGATGTGGCATGTTATATAAATTAGTATACTAAATGACAAATTCAATAAAATCATTAACCTATTGGATCCAAATGCTTCACTGCTGTCATGTGGCCCAAAATACGGGCATTAGGCTAAAGTGAGCAGATACACTATGGGTGTGCAACTTGTAGGTCGGGTGCAAACAAATACTAATTTGTGGTGAGAAGAGCATGTCTCCCCTTTGAAATATTATTTTTTGGCATAAGCATTTTTAGCTATTCTGCTTTTTTCCAGTGTCTATACTGTCATATGATTTGCTTTACCCAGATGGTAATAGACTGTTTTCCTTGCACAATAATAACAGTGAGTAACGTTTTATGTGTCAATTTTTTTATTTTTCATATCAAATTTTCTATAAAACAATTGTGCCTTCATTCATGATGACAATTTTGTGCACCCCAGCAAAATATTTCTTTGAGGGTATTTCATGTGACCTGCGTCAAAAGCTAAATTTTTTCATGACGTGATGGTCAAGTCATACAGATCGTAGGGGTTAAAGATATATATAAAATGATAATTGAGATATCAATTAATTTACTGAAACTTGAAAAGTGCTGTACTATTAAAAACTATTTCATAATTAAATATGAAAGGAGTTTCTAAACAAAAAACTACAACTCATCTAAATCAACAAAAGACAATTCTTACTCCCATACCTCTTTTCTTTTTATCTTGAAATCTGTGTCAATGCCAGACTCTGTCTTCTGAGCCTTCAGGTGCATCTGGAGCAATTTCTCAAATTTGTAGATTTTCTCACAGAGGCTTTCTAGTGAGGCACGCAGGGTGCGTGCAGGACGCCGAGGAAGGAGTTTGGTTATGAGGAACTTCTTGTCGTCTGGTCTAAAAGTCAGAGAAAAATATTGATATTCACATTATCTTTTTATAAAACTGATAATCTACCATCATAACTATATCTTTCTAAACATAAAATAACATTATTTTTAATCAATTCCTCTGATCAAAATACAGAGGAAAAAAAAAAGTAAAAGAAAACAAAGGAGGGGACAGGGAGAGGAAGAGGGAGTGGGGGGGAGGGAGGGAGGGAGGGAGGGAGGGAGGGAGGGAGGGAGGGAGGGAGGGAGGGAGGGAGGGAGAGAGAGAGAGAGAGAGAGAGAGAGAGAGAGAGAGAGAGAGAGAGAGAGAGAGAGAGAGAGATAGAGATAGAGAGAGAGATAGAGAGAGAGACGGAGAGAGAGAGAGAGAGAGAGAGAGAGAGAGAGAGAGAGAGAGAGAGAGAGAGAGAGAGAGAGAGAGAGAGAGAGAGAGAGAGAGAGAGAGAGAGACAGAGAGACAGAGAGACAGAGAGAGAGAGAGAGACAGAGAGAGAGAGAGAGACAGAGAGACAGAGAGACAGAGAGAGAGAGAGACAGAGAGACAGAGAGAGAGAGAGAGAGAGAGAGAGAGAGAGAGAGAGAGAGAGAGAGAGAGAGAGAGAGAGAGAGAGAGAGAGAGAGAGAGAGAGAGAGAGAGAGAGAGAGAGAGAGAGAGACAGAGAGAGACAGACAGAGACAGACAGAGAGAGACAGAGAGAGACAGAGACAGACAGAGACAGATTGAATTTGAAAAGTGAACCACACTACATTCTACTTACACAGACATGGCTCCCGTATCCAAATCGATGCAGATTACATCGGTTGGAGGGTGATAGAGATCAAAGAAGCGCGAGTCAAGGCCAAGGAGGAAAGGGATGGGGGCATTCAGGAAATCAGAGAGACCCAGGGGGCACAGGGGGATGTAAGGGCACTGCCAGTGGAATGGAAAGATAATCTGCAAAGAAAAAAAAAAACATATATTAGTGACCTGAAAGAGAAACACTGCTTTACAAATCAAACTGAGCTTTGCAAATGTCATTTCTCTTCCCATTCTTCTTTCATTTCACAAATGTCACCCCACTCCCTGACTTAAACATACAACTATTATCTCCCTATCATTAAGATAAACAAAAAGAAAAGGTATGCTAAATTTATCACTTTCAGGAGAAGTCTCATCTTACATCATAAGAACCCATTCCTCCATATTCCTTGGTGCTTACCATGGTGATAGCCTCTGCCACAGCTGTGAGCACATCTGGCCTGAGGGAGTGCAGGAGAATCTTCTGTTCAGTGAGTGCAAAGAGGAGCACAAGGAGGCAGCCTTCAGGACGCAGAGTCATCACCAGTTGACGGAACTTTGCTCCACTGGAAAGTCACAAGTCATATTTTCATTCCTTACACCCATGCTTCCATGCAATATGTAAAATGTTTGAGATTAAGAAATTGATAGACAACTTTTAAAAGCATTTTCACATAATTCAATAACAAAGCTTTTCAGATTCAGAAAAATGTTTACCTGAGATTAATGGGCAAATCCTCTGGCTGGGCAAGGGAGATGCGCTCTCTGGCATCTAACTGGATGAGTATTCTTGGCTTTCGAGCACTTGGAAATGGAACACACTCCACAAAATGGTGTACATACCTAAAACAAATGAACAAATAAAAAATATATTAAGATATAAGGAGGTGCCAAAGAGGCTGGTGATGAATGAATGGATGGAACATGTTCAAATAACATCAGCATTTTTAAAATAATTATCATCTCCAACTTATCAACTTATTAGCAGTCAATAACAACCCAGTCAAGTGCACCTTCCACATAATGGGAATGATGATGATGATGATGATGATAATAGTTAAACAGAAAATACAGATTATTCAGGAAATACTAACATATAACAAAAAAATAAAAAAATAAATGAGAACTATCTATATATGATAATTTTTAGTATGAAAAGCTAGTTTCTGTAGGTGTGGTGTTAATGACACATATCTTAAATATATCTGGAGCCTTGTATTCTATAAAGGGTGTGAACTTGTGAAATCAAAAGTAAAATAATGATAAATTTTTAGTATTCATAATACATAGTTTGTATAATATATCTTTTAGTTATGTAAATCAATGAATCATAAATTGCAACAACCTCATTAACATGAATACTAGCTCCAAATTGATGGTTGTTAATTGCACAGGTCATAAGTAGGGGGAGGCTACGATTACAGACAGGCCTATATGAATATTTAGTTATATTTGTTTTTCAAATTGAATCACACTTACAGACCAGTTGAAAAAATACAAATACAAACACAAACACAACACAACACAGACAGACAGACAGACAGACAGACAGACACACACACTCACCTCTCTATGGGTACAAGATGTGGTCCAGTATTAGCCATAGTGTGCAGATATCTCAAGAACTTATCAAAAGTATCAAAAAACGGCCACCGTGAGAGGATGCAGATGCACTTGTTGGTATGCACTATGTTGTTCCTCCCAAAGTGCTCATTCAGCTTGAGGGCCTCCCTCTGCTCATCTGTAAGGAGCTCATGGGGGTATTTCTCATAGAAGGAGACAGCTGCTCCATACACCTTCTCCACAGCTTCTGTGTTTCCACACCCAGCCGTGACTGTGAGAACAAAGGTAGAGAAGATTGGCTGTGGCTGAGCAGACTTAGCTGGCCATGACTCTAGGGTGGCCCCCATGGGTAGACAAAAAAGGGCCAGGTCTGTGGGGATGGGGAACCCCGGGTAGTGGTTGCTGGGGTAGTGGTCCAGGATCCCTGCCATGTATGCGATATAGTTGGACCTATGCATCGATTTCTTGTAGCAGACATAGATGTCAGACCCAACCTGGAAAAGATTACAGAAGTTTGTGCATAAAAGTATTATAAAGAAATATCATGAATATCTACAACAGCTTAACCATATCTTTGCAATATGTTACTGAACCTCAGACACCACTCACCATGGTCCCCTTATTGAGGTTGCGGTCTATGGTGCAATAGGAGTGAGGAGCCTGCTCCCCCCTGCTTGTCATGATTACACAGATGTCTGAGACGACCAGTTCATTGCAGGCAGAGCGCTCACTTGCTCTTCTTTAAATGGAATTAGAAAGCAATTCAGATACTTTTCTTCATGTAAGAAATTACAATACATGAAAACTGTCCAAGTACCTTTGCAATCTTTAAATTATACATAATCTCTGGTATTGCATATAGGATTTTCTACATCCATTTTTTTGAAAATTGGATAAGAATTGCATTTGTTCTCAAAGCATTCACAAAAAAGTAGCAAACAAGATTGGCAGTTGATTATTTGACATCTGAGTAAAATATAAATGGCAGATAAACAAAAAATTCACCTGTATGTCATGTATGTGGTCTGTCCTGAGGGATTGATGTTTGCACTTCGACCACTTGGCGTGAACTCCACAATCTGGGAGTCGGCCATGACTCTTTCCCGACCTTCATAGAGAACTCTGCAATGAATTTATATGTCATGATATGGACAAAAATCCCTCTCAAGTTCTTTTAACCCGATAACAATGGGCATGGCATGTATATACATGCCATGCCCACTGTGAGTTTACTTTATCAATTATTTTTACACATAGATGGCTACACTTGTACTAAATCACCAATGAGCCAATTACGAGTACTGCCTGTCTCGCCCGTATACCCTTTTCCTTGAGTAACGAAAATTTTATTTTTTATTTTAATTGATCTTATTTTGCTGTTATTAATGTTTATAACAGTATAGTAATTATTATTTTATAATAAAAATAACATCGTCAATATTCATAGCATTAGTAAAAAATATGATTTTCCAGCCAATTCAAGGAATGGTGAAATTAGGTAAGGTCACAAGGTCTTCTAATTGACTCCTTTGTGGCTAAGAACTAGCAGAGCCATCTATGTGCACAGACATATCACAAAATATATAAAAAAAGGAGTAAAGCATTTTCCCCATTTTTTTATTTATGTGGCTAAGAGATATATGACTTACATCCCAAGCATCATTTAGATATAACAAGAATTTTCTATTCTTATAAATAAAAGTAAAAGTCAGTTCAATACTGGAACCCAACTTATACAATGTGAAACCACTGAACAAGTAACATACCCGACATCGACAAGAGGTTGTTTGTCTCGCCCTCTTCTGTAGCAGAGAAATATTTCTGAGGCACGGAGAGCTCCATGGTTAACATTGGCGACAAAACCAGTGGGTGTTGTCTCAATACATGTGAATCCTGGAAATGAATGAATGAATGCATGTGTATCTTAGAAAATAGTGAAAAAATGTATATGAATCTTGGAAGTTAATGATGAAATGCAAATAAATCCAAATGATTAATGATTAATGAATCAGGGTATGTATTAGAATTTCAGGAATGCCAATTACTTACCTCAGTGACAGAGATGGAGATATACTTGTAATAAATTATACATAATCTAATTTAATAAAACCAACAAAGTTTAATGACTTTCAATTTGCAAACTACCTAAATAATCAACATCTTTCTTCATAAATAATGCTTATCTGTGTAGGAAGCTGAAAATGACAGGAAATATCACAAATTCTGCTATCTTATCAGAGCAAACAATAAGCACCTGTCATCCCCCTCCCTCTTCCTCTTCTTATCTTGCACTTACCATCTGGAACGACCTCGCCCAGAGAGCGGTTGATGACGGCAATGTCTGTGATGGGTGGAAGGCTGTGTGTGGACTTGAGAGTTGCGCCGTCGCAGGAAAATTCTCTTAGTGGTGTTGGGTTGGCAGGAAGCCCAGCAACCACAAAGTACTCTGCCACACGCCTCTCTTCCATTCTGAGAGGGGGGGGGGAAAAAATTCTAGCTTTTACTTTACAGGTTATGCTACTCAAATTAAAAATTAATATATATAATACTCCACAGGCAAAATAAGAGAAAAATCTTGTGTAAGATAAAAGTCTTCTGTTATCATCTTAAAACGAAAATTAACATTTACACAAATATTATTTCTTCAGCTTATTCAATAAATAACACTAAGGGAAGGTAAGGGAAAAAGACCGAAAGAAAGAAATAAAGAAAGAATAAAGAAAGAAAGAAAGAAAAAGGGAAATGAGGTAAGATTGATAGGAGCAATGAGGGTAAGAAGGTTAGGAGACAGGATGAAAGAAATGAGAAGGGGGAAGTTTGGGGGGAAGGAGAAAAAGGAGTGACAGAGGGAGAGAGGGAGGGAGGGAGGAAGAGAAGTGAGAGAGAGAGAGAGAGAGAGAGAGAGAGAGAGAGAGAGAGAGAGAGAGAGAGAGAGAGAGAGAGAGAGAGAGAGAGAAGAGAGAGAGAGAGAGAAAGAGAGAGAGAAAGAGAGAGAGAGAGAAAGAGAGAGAGAGAGAGAGAGAGAGAGAGAGAGAGAGAGAGAGAGAGAGAGAGAGAGAGAGAGAGAGAGAGAGAAAGAGAGAGAGAGAGAAAGAGAGAGAGAGAGAGAGAGAGAAAGAGAGAGAGAGAGAGAAAGAGAGAGAGAGAGAAAGAGAGAGAGAAAGAGAGAGAGAGAGAGAGGAGAGAGAGAGAGAGAGAGAGAGAGAGAGAGAGAGAGAGAGAGAGAGAGAGAGTGAAATGAGGAAGAGGAAAAGGAGTGACAGAGGGAGAGAGGGAGGAAGGAAGAGAACAGAAGGAAGAGAGAGAGAGAGTGAAATGAGGAAGAGGAAAAGGAGGGGGGGAGGGCAGGTAAGAGAGGAAAGCAGAAGGGAAGGCTAGGAGAAAAACTGAGCAAAAATGGACAGAGGAGAGGAATGATAATTTAAGTGTGAAAAAGACCATAACTTAGTGGTATCAAAATACTTATGAAACTCTTAATCAGAAAATCATAACCTATGACCCATATGCCTATGTAATCCCATGATCACAATAAGGCTTCATCCCAGACAATCCCTTCCCTTTCAATCATAAGGTTAAAATATCTGCAATCTTCTAAATCCAACTGTTTGGAAAGCATTATATCTGATATAACTTGATAATTTACATATTGGTATAGATTTTATCATAATGTTAATAAAAAAAGTTATAGAGAAGGAATGACATTAGTACTTCAGTGCAGACGTTATGCATTACTGTGACAAATTCCAAATCTACATAACTTTCATGAATTCACAGCTACTACTACATGTGTTAATCTTATTTCACTTCCATAAGAAGTGTTGTCTACTATACTTTGCTAAATATGTGATAAATGATTTGTAACAGATGGGTAATACACTGCTACATGCTGTCATTATTTGCCTTAAAATGAGTAAGATACCTATGGATTACAAAAATAAATGGTTGCAGTCTCTAAATCAATGACTGCATCTAAATACACTTCAACTTATAAAAACAATTACATAACTCACACAACATGGTTTCCTTCTACTTGACAGATCTTTGCTTGTTTAGACTGAACAGATGTTTCAAATCTATCCCACATCACCTGACTACATACCCTATGAGGCATTTTGTGAACACTATAAAACTTTAGCTTCTATCATATTAAAAATAACATGGCTATCTTGGTCTAGTTCATAATGGAAGATGTTTCAAGCTAAAGTGTACCATAGCTATTTATTGGTAAAGTCTAAATTCCAACAGAGAACCAACGAGGGTGCGAAGGATAACAAAAATATAGTAGGGTGAATGGAGAAAAATTTACAGAATGACTAAGATATTACGATACTGTGAGAATCCCAGAAGTGCCTTTATTGTTCCATGTTCAGCAACTCCACCACTTCAAGTCTCTCCCATCCCCCCACCACCCCTAAGCTAAAGAAAAAAACCAATGTCACAGCAAAATAACTTAGAGCAACCATTTTATTTCAGCAGTGTATCACAGAAAGCACTATCCTGAGGAATCTGCTAAGAGGATGATCAAAGTCCTTTCACTGGAATGCTGGGAGTTTCATTGCTTCAACAGCTGACTGATCTCTTCTGTGACAGCATGTACATCAGGTCTACACAAGGAAAACTTGTGGGATCTCTGCATTTTAATTTTTTTTTTCTTTCTCCCCCCTCTAAATTTTCTTGTTCTGATGCTCTTTCCAACACTTTTTGATGAATAGTGAGCTGCACATGAAAGTTGCATCATCTTTTTAAAGATAATTTGTGGGTGCAGATGATCCAACTATGTATGAACATATATACACAAACATGCATATTTACTATATGTGTATATAAATCGTTTATATGGATAAATAGTTTGTGA
>NC_061837.1:13584110-13601610 GCF_019202785.1 Penaeus chinensis
GTTCTCTTCTCATTATCTCAATAGTAATTCTATTTTGTCTGTTCTTTAATTTGCATCTCTATTTTTTTCCCTTTAGGTGGATTATTCTTCTGCATAATTTGAAATTTCTTGAATATCAAAACTCACAGTCGTTGGTTTCGTATACACTCATAGTTCTCAGCTTCCGTCTCCGTGGTCGCCATTCAAACAACAAAGCAGCTTCAGATATTATCAATTCACCTGTCTTACTCACTCCTCTTACCATCCTTTAACTTTTTCCCTTTTCCTTTGCCTTCTCTATTGTGTTTCTTCTTTAATATTGATTTAATATTTGATATAACGTTGTTTCAAATAACTGCCAACCTAGTGCGAAGTTCAGCGTCGTCTTATCGCATTTGTTATTTTTAAAATGGGTTTCCTTTTAAACTTATACATGAAAGGATGTACTAGTAATATGTGTGTGTAAGTTCGGTGTTTGTCTGCCACAGTGACTTATGACTCATGTTTTTCTCTGTCGATTTATAAAATACTTATCATTTTTTTTTTGTGAGCAAAAAAAGAAATAGGGTGACGTTTAGATTTTTTTTTTAGTATTCCTGTACTCTTTGCACCTTTTTGATCCTAGTTTTACCGATTTATTAATTATATTTGCAATATAAACATGAATGTTTCCGTTCGTTCGAAAGAAATCCATTCGCTGAAATGCAGAGCTTTCTTTCATCTTCCTTTACAACCAAATACCTGTTCATAATATACGATCAGATCCTCCATGGCGTCAGCAGCGGTCATCCGAGTCACAACTTAGTCGTGATTTGAACCTTAACCCTTTTGAACCTTTCCGAAAGTTGCCCTTCCTGTCGCATCAAAACAAAGAGAGGTCCCCAACGCGGTCTAGAATGCTGGAAAACAAAACAGAGCTGGCTGGAAATAGGCTGTTGGGATACACGCCTGGCCGAACGCGTATGTAAGCGCCTTTCAGATGCCTTTTCTACGCGTTTCATTTGTTTATTTATGCGTGTATGATTTTTCCCAGTTCTTACGCTTAATTTTGGCTCATTAAGTACTGTAAGTATGTATGTGTGATTATCTAGATATTCAGATCAGTGTAGCTTATGTTACAGTATGTTAGCTTATGTTAACAGTGTGTGTGTGTGTGTGTGTGTGATTATCTAGATATTTAATCAATGTAATCAGTGTACCCACGTGTAACTTTACTTAATTTATATGGATAGAGAAGCGTTCATGAAGAGTATCAAGATTAAAACAGATCTATGAAAACACGGGCCCACTGAAGAACTACAGTACAAACATGCTTACATACATTGTACATCTACAAACATAAGCAGGCATATGCACGCAAACAGACACACACACACACACACATACATATATACATATATATACATATACATACATACACACATATACATATGAATATATATATATATATATATATATATATATATGTGTATATATATACACACACACACATTATATATATATATATATATATATATATATATATATATATATATGCACACATAAATATGTGTGTGTCTGTGTACATGCACAAACTCGCATTTACGGTGCAGACGTAGAGGTAAATAATAGAAAAGGTGAGAACATGCTACTCAAGTTATACAACGAGGAAGAGGTATTCCAGTGGCAAGCAAACAGGATATACATTTAGCAGCAACACAATACCCCATGGAGTTATTGTAGCAGATTAATCAAAATACATAAACAAGTGAAACATATACATCTAGCCTCCTCTAATTAAAAAACAACAACGAGATTTCATCAACATATTCGAATTATAAGAGGCGTTTGGTGTCAAACTGTATATATGAAAAGTTGAAAAGAAAAGAAAAGAAAAAAAACACGTACTGTAAAAACTTTGACAATGGTGGTGTGAACGAACGGGGGGAACGAGATAATAGACAAAGAATACTGAAGGTGATGCACTGCAGAGGAAGGGAGCGAGAGGCGCAACGAAAAAAAAAATGGAAAAGAAAAAACAAAAAAAAGGAAGAGGAAAGAACGAAAAAAGGAAGAGGAAAGAACGAAAAAAGTAAGAGCAAAGAGCGAAAACAGAGATAAAAACAACCGTATGAAGGTAATTACGGGCGTTGAATAGAGATCATATGAAAAAAATGATGAAATTCTTAATTAGCTCATTTATCTATTTCGTAATATGTGGAAAAAATCTCTTTGTCTTGGTGCCTGTTTTTCGATAGAGTATGCTTGGGTATGTATATCCCCTGTGTGTGTTTCCGCGTATGTTTGTCTGTTTGCTGCGCTTGTGTTTGTGGGTGTGTGTCCGCGCGTGTATTTGTGTATGTACGTGTCAGTGTGTGTATGTGTATTTACATATATGACAATAGGACAATATTTTATAACATAAGTGGCTGTAGAGAGACATAATTATAGTAATGAACAGAGACTTCAATAATAGAAAATCACATTGATAACGTGAAGGAACGAAACCCAACACCAGCGACAATAGCTAATAACAAATAATTACCAATCAATTACATAAAATGAACAACAATTATATAACTGTCATTATAAAGGAATGATAGGCACAACTGAAACAGTCACATCACCATGAACAACTAAGCCACCATTAACAATGGCATAACAAAAACAATAAATCAGCCACCATCATCTAAAGTTAATATCAACGACAAAAACAGCGACAATATCAATAACCAAAACGACAGCACTTCAACAAAAGGAATAATGGCAACATAGACAACAAATGCATTACTCAGCAATTAAATGCCAGTAATTAAACGACATAGATAAACAATATTAGAATGAACATCGCAAGACTAATTGGAATATCACTAAAATGAATAATTCGAATTACAATACTTAATTATAATGGTAGCAACAACACCCGAATCAAGGAGAGAGAGGATCGGGGAGACGGGGAAGGGAGAGAGAGGATCGGGGAGATGGGGAAGGGAGAGAGAGGATCGGGGAGACGGGGAAGGGAGAGAGAGGATCGGGGAGACGGGGAAGGGAGAGAGAGGATCGGGGAGACGGGGAAGGGAGAGAGAGGATCGGGGAGACGGGGGAAGGGAGAAAGAGGATCGGGGAGATGGGGGAGGGAGAGAGATGATCGGGGAGATGGGGGAGGGAGAGAGAGGATCGGGGAGATGGGGGAGGGAAAGAGAGGATCGGGGAGATGGGGGAGGGAAAGAGAGGATCGGGGAGATGGGGGAGGGAAAGAGAGGATCGGGGAGATGGGGAAGGGAGAGAGAGGATCGGGGAGATGGGGGAGGGAAAGAGAGGATCGGGGAGATGGGGGAGGGAAAGAGAGGATCGGGGAGATGGGGAAGGGAGAGGGGAGAGAGGGAGAGAGGGTAGGGGGATAAGGGGAACGGGATAAGGTGGGAGAGGGGATAGGATAAAGGGGGTGAGGGTGTGAGAAGAGAGGGGATAGGGTGATAAGTGAGAGGGTAAGGGAGAAGGGTGTGAGAGAGAGAGGGAGGGGGGGCATAATGGTAGCAACAACACCTGAATCAACAAAACCAACATCAACATGAGAAACAACACCAGTACCAACATCCACAACACCTGCATCAACAACCACAGCATCCAAAACACCGGCATCAACATCCACAACCACACCAACATCAACACTAGAATCAACAACACTAACTTCAATAACATCCCCGTCAACACAAGCATCAACAACAAACACCGTTGCAACTTCGGCCTCTGGGTCGTTGGCCGGAATTTGATGTGAAAGTTCCGGTGGCCGCAAGGGAAAGGGTGAGGGGAGGGGGAGGGAAGACAGGGGGATACGGGGAAGGGAGAGAGAGGATCGGGGAGATGGGGAAGGGAGAGAGAGGATCGGGGAGATGGGGAAGGGAGAGAGAGGATCGGGGAGACGGGGAAGGGAGAGGGAGGATCGGGGAGATGGGGAAGGGAGAGAGAGGGTCGGGGAGATGGGGAAGGGAGTGAGAGGATCGGGGAGATGGGGAAGGGAGAGAGAGGATCGGGGAGATGGCGAAGGGAGAGAGAGGATCGGGGAGACCGGGAAGGGAGAGGGAGGATCGGGGAGATGGGGAAGGGAGAGAGAGGATCGGGGAGATGGGGAAGGGAAAGAGAGGATCGGGGAGATGGGGAAGGGAGTGAGAGGATCGGGGAGATGGCGAAGGGAGAGAGAGGATCGGGGAGATGGGGAAGGGAGAGAGAGGATCGGGGAGACGGGGAAGGGAGAGAGAGGATCGTGGATACGGGGAAGGGAGAGAGAGGATCGGGGAGACGGGGAAGGGAGAGAGATGATCGGGGAGACGGGGAAGGGAGAGAGAGAATCGGGGAGACGGGGAAAGGAGAGATATGATCGGGGAGACGGGGAAGGGAGATAGATAATCGGGGAGACGGGGAAGGGAGAGAGAGGATCGGGGAGACGGGGAAGGGAGAGAGAGAATCGGGGAAACGGGGAAGGGAGAGAGAGGGTCGGGGAGATGGGGAAGGGAGAGAGAGGATCGGGGAGATGGGGAAGGGAGAGAGAGGATCGGGGAGATGGGGAAGGGAGATAGAGAATCGGGGAGATGGGGAAGGGAGAGAGAGGATCGGGGAGATGGGGAAGGGAGAGAGAGGATCGGGGAGATGGGGAAGGGAGATAGAGAATCGGGGAGATGGGGAAGAGAGAGAGAGGATCGGGGAGATGGGGAAGGGAGAGAGATGATCGGGGAGACGGGGAAGGGAGAGAGAGGATCGGGGAGACAGGGAAGGGAGAGAGAGGATCGGGGAGATGGGGAAGGGAGAGAGAGGATCGGGGAGATGGGGAAGAGAGAGAGAGGATCGGGGAGATGATGGGGAGAGAGAGGATCGGGGAGATGGGGAAGGGAGAGAGAGGATCGTGGATACGGGGAAGGGAGAGAGAGGATCGGGGAGACAGGGAAGGGAGAGAGAGGATCGGGGAGACGGGGAAAGGAGAGATATGATCGGGGAGACGGGGAAGGGAGATAGATAATCGGGGAGACGGGGAAGGGAGAGAGAGGATCGTGGATACGGGGAAGGGAGAGAGAGGATCGGGGAGACGGGGAAGGGAGAGAGAGGATCGGGGAGACAGGGAAGGGAGAGAGAGGATCGGGGAGTTGGGAAAGGGAGATATAGAATCGGGGAGATGGGGAAGGGAGAGAGAGGATCGGGGAGATGGGGAAGGGAGAGAGAGGATCGGGGAGACAGGGAAGGGAGAGAGAGGATCGGGGAGACGGGGAAGGGAGATAGAGGATCGGGGAGACGAGGAAGGGAGAGGGAGGATCGGGAAGATTGGGAAGGAAGAGGGGAGAGAGGGAGAGAGGGTAGGGGGATAAAGGGAACGGGATAAGGAGGGAGAGGGGATAGGATAAAGGGGGTGAGGGGGTGATAAGAGAGGGGATAGGGTGATAAGTGAGAGGGTAAGGGAGAAGCGTGTAAGAGAGAGTGGGGGGGGGGGTATCGGGATAAGGAAGAGGGGTAGGAGGGAGAGAGAGGGAGGGAGAGGGACGAGCGAGAGAGGGGAGAGGGGGGGGGGAGGTTAAGGGGTGTACTTCCGGTCATGATTCCAACGTGACGATGCTTTAGGTCGGTGTGTGGCGTAGTGCATGGCATCATGACAAGGGTATTATTTTTGCGTGCAAATGTCTGGTAATATCAATTTAATATCTAATTGTAGTAATGATTTATTTATAAGGGACGTCATTAGAGAGTCTTTTCAGAACATTCATAGTCGAATATTGTTACAACTGGATGCAACTGAATAATCTACTGAATTGTAATGAACCAATTAAACAGAAATGCAAATAAAGGGAAAATGAAAAATAATTATAATGAATTATTGCAGTAAAAGGAAAATATGAAAAAAATAAAAGAAATGATAAGTAGTCAGAATATGAAAAATAAACATATAACATTGGAACAAAGAAACTAACAAACAGAGGTTACAAAGATATCAAAAGAAACAAAAAACTGAAAAGGGGAAATTTCCCTTACACCCCCCATCCCTCTCCCACCTAGAAACATCCGGGCTTTCGTACTTATCATATTCATGATAAAGACAAACATAGGGGTCGTGATTATAATGGTAGCAATAATGATGGTTGTAGTAATGTTAAGCCTAATAACAATGGTCCATGTTTCATAATAATAATGATAGTAATAATAATAATAACGATACGAATAAATAGATTCATGATGATGACAGTAAATATAAGAAAAAGTATATATGATAATGATAATGTTAGCAATGATGAGGATGAAACAGCTACTAATAACAGTATTGTAATACCTAATACTAAGTCTAATACTGATGGTCGCGATGTTTATAATAATCATAATGCTAAACACAAAATAATGACATTAACAACAAGACAATAATAACAATAAGTGAAAACAACAATGGTAATATCATAACATTAATAATAACGACGTTAACAGTAATAATAACAAGGACTTTGGCGAACGTGGTAATAATAATGAAAATTATAATGATAAACAGATGAATTTCCTGTGAATCAATGATTGACCCCTAACATTAACGATTCTTAGAGAATTACGTAACTGTCGATGATAGCGATTGTGATAATGATACTGATAATGATACCGGTAGTGATTTATACTTATGATGGCGATTTTGATATTAATGATTCGATCACTATTAGTAAAAAGTTGATAGCATGATGATGAAAATAACATCTGTATTGATAATGACTTGGCAATTGACAATAATGGTAATACTGAAGATGATAATGATATCTGAACTCGCTATTATTTCTAACTCATACTACTGTTATTAAAGAAATTAACCACAATAATACTTATAAGAACATAATAGCAATAATAATCATTATAATAATAACGGTAAGTATAATAATGATGGTAATAGTATTACCATCAAGATAACAACAAAAATAATTGTGTGTAAACAACAGAGATCGTTTCAGTGAAGACGTATTGCGCTTGTTTATGCAGTATTGCCTATCTTATTCACTCTACATAAATCTATAGAAACATATAATTATTTTAATTGTTCCTTTGTATATCACTTTCTGTGTATGAGCCATGTGTGATCTTTGTATAATGACCTCGTAGTCCTGCACTGTTTATAGTGAGATACGAATGCACATCTTATTAAACCACCGAATTCCCTTGTCAAATTACTGTTACGTTGATTCAGTGACATGTCTTTCCCTACGATTAATTCTAATTTCATAATTTGGTATGCGGTTGAAATTGCTTTCTATATATATTTCTTCAGTAACGACTCTACTCAGCATTGTTAAGCGTTGAGTAGGGACCAATATGAAGAGTTTATCATTGATGTATGAGCTGCATGTGATAAGTCGTCAATTTATATTGTGGATTCCTTAACTGGTCTTCTGATTATAGCGTCTACCACATACTATTCATATACACACAATGCAAATATCGGGGTGGATTGATTAACTTTGGGAGGTGTATTGAATAACGTATATATATATTTACGTGTATATGTGTTGCATCTTGTGAAGATCCAGTATCTAGCCATGAGCTGTGATATTCTCAATTCCATGGACAGTGGTGCTTTGATCACAAGCTCTTTGGTGAGCGGGTCAGGATACAGAGTATTGTGTCTTTATGAAATTCGGAAATGTGTATGTAATTGTGGTGTATATTTTTTTTTATCATTATTGTTATATTTAGTAGTTTTCATTATTGGATAATATTATTGTATTAGCATTACTTTTAGTCTTGTATTTCCTCACTGCTGGCTGGGTGAATAGAGTAGACTATAATAATAATAATAATAATAATAATAATAATAACAATAATAATAATAATGATAATGATAATTATAATAAACGTTATGATGCGATAAGCAATAAGAACGCGCGCGCGCGCACACGCACGCACGCAAGCACGCACGCACGCACGCACACACACATATGTATATATGTATGTATGTTAGGTATATACATTCATATCTGTATCTGTATCTATCGGATGAGCGTATATATATGTATCTATATATGTATGTATATTGTTTATATATATAAATATATATGTATGTATAGTGTATAATAAATATATATGTATTTATATTCTATATATGTATGTATATATATACACATATATTTATATATGTATGTGTGTGTGTGTGTGTGTGTGTGTGTGTGTGTGTGTGTGTGTGTGTGTGTGTGTGTGTGTGTGTGTGTAATCTGTGTATACACATACATAAATACATACACATATATGATTGTGTCAGATTTACTAAAAATTGTGGTGACTTTGTATGAGTGCACTTAGGGAATGCGAACATGTAGAACACATGTGCTTGTTCAGTCTTCATGTGCCGATTACGTATTATTTTTATGGCATATCCTGTGTGGTCGTGTCCCCAGCATTCGTACTGCTCATTCCCTATTATACACTTAACGAAGATGTATATTCTTTACTCTAGGTCACAGTTATCTTTACAGTATACATACACCATGGAGGTATTGCAAATATCAGCTGACATAAGCCATAAAGCTGAGAAATAAGTCTGATCATGCCTCCCGGCTTGAAAAAGACGCATTGGCAACTGTCCCGCCTCACCTGATCTGTGCACGAGGCGGCTGGCGAACGATACGGATTTCAAAAAGCTTCGGTCAACTTTTCGGCGGAAAGGTGTCAGAATAGCTGTTTCCTGATTGATTAATTCAGTTATTTCATTCATCTTCATCTGCTCTGAGTGCACTACTGTTTTAATACTTTATATAAAAAGGACTAGCCAGGGGGCGCCCGGGATTGAACCAGGGACCTCTCGATCTGCAGTCGAATGCTCTACCACTGAGCTACACCCCCGATGTTTCAAAGAGAGAAGAAATCAAAACATACGCAAAAAAAAATAAAGTATCCGGCATGGGATTCACAGAGCTGATAGTTCGATTTACATACAAAATGATCGTTCTTTCAACAGTCAGTTACTGAGTTGAAAACCGTTACTCGAGAGTACTTAAAATGGCTCGAGAGGGAATGGAACAACGGCAAGAAAACACCACACTCCGACGAGGATGGGATTCGAACCCACGCAGGGAGACCCTATTGGATTAGCAGTCCAACGCCTTAACCACTCGGCCACCTCGTCCTTGACTGCACGGGAAATTACATAAACAAAATTATTATTTTTTCATAACAAATCTATTTAAGTTTCAGGTCTACACTACGTTCTCTCTCTCTCTCTCTCCTTCCTTTCCACTGTCTGTGTCTGTCTATATGTCTCTTACTCATTCTCTCTATCTGGTCTATCTGTTTTCCAATCTATTTATATTCGCCCACAATCGCGCACACGCATACACATGCACACACACACACACACACACACGCACACGAGCACGCACACGTACACGCACACGTACACGCACACGCACACGTACACGCACACGCACACGCACACGGACACACACACACACACACACACACACACACACACACACACACACACACACACACACACACACACACACACACACACACACACACACACACTCGCACACGCACACGTACACATACACGTACACTTACACATACATGCACACACACACACACACACACATATATATATAAATATATGGATATATATTATATAAAATCTATATGTATACATATGCTATATATATATGCATACATATATGTATGTATATACATATATATGTATATATATAAACATATATGTATGTATGTATATATATATATGCATATGTACACACACACACCCACACGCATACGCTTGCGCATAAGCATACGCGTTATTATTATTATTATCCTTATATCGTACACACACACACACACACACACACACACACACACACACACACACACACACACACGCGCGCGCGCGCACACAAATATACATATATGCATATGTATAAAGGCATTTATGTTTTTTTTATTTTTAGACAGACTAAATGTGAGTGTGTGAATTTAAGTTTGATAAGCAGGTGATAAAGGCCGATTACGCAGTCGCGTGACGCAATCACTCATGACAAGTAGTGTTTTACAGCCGGCCATCGCTGATATGAGATAATTGAATCCGGCGGTGTCACTGGTATTATCATCACTGTTTTGTCACTGAAGTGACAATTGTTATCTGTCATTATTATCAATATTATTGTTATTTACGCTTTTCATATTCATCGTTATCATCATCATTATTAATATTATTAGTATAATCTCTATAACGTATATTAGACTTCAGCACTGTAATGCATTCTAACAATACGTTACGTAAAGAAATAAAATAAAAAGCACATGGAGGCGAGAAATAAACATTAAATAAAAATGGTCGAGGTAGCAATGATGGTGGTAATAATGATAGTAAGGATAATGACTATAATGATTAATGATCGGTATAATTACGATGATGGTAATATTAGTAGTAAAGATGATAATGATAACAATAACAATTATAAAAGTGTTACCAGTAAATGCCGTGATGATAATGATAATGAAAAATGTAATAGTAACATTGATAATACCATTACTGTAAAAAATATCACCAAGTATAATCATAATGATGACAATTATGAGAATGACAGGTAGACGATTAAATGGAAATGAAAACAAAACAAAAATAAAATACGACGAAAATACAAGACAGCAGACACAGCTAAATCTTCACATACTGTTCTTTCAATCTCGTTAATCCGGAAGTGTAAGAACATTGTCATATTTTATATACATTTTTTTTTTGTTTTTTTAATCTCTTTCTTTTTTTTACGATCTCAGCGACTTCCTGCCTTTTCGCAGGCGTCCCACAGCGGTGTCGTGGCGTGCTGGTCTCAACGAGCGGAAGTTGTTAGCCAGATTCAATGACAATTACCTACACGCTCCTCTGCGGCGGATTGGAGAGGGAGGGGAGGGGGAGTAGAGAGGAAGGGATGAAGAAGGGGAAGGGAGAAGAAAAGAGAGATGGGGAAGGGAGTAGGGATGGGAGAAGAAAAGGGAGATGGGGAAGGGAGTGGGGATGGGAGAAGGAAAGGGAGATAATGGAAGGGAGTGGGGAAGGGAGAAGGAAAGGGGGTTGGGGAAGGGAAAAGGAAAGGGAGATGGTGGAAGGGGGTTGGGGAAGAGAGAAGAAAAGGGAGATGGGGAAGGGAGTAGGGATGGGAGAAGGAAAGGAAGATGGGGAAGGGGGGTGGAAAAGGGAGAAGGAAAGGGAGTTGGGGAAGGGAGAAGAAAAGGGAGATGATGGAAGGGGGGTGTGGAAGGGAGAAGGAAAGGGAGATGGTGGAAGAGGGATGGGGAAGGAGTGGGAGAGAGAATAAAGGGGGGGGGAGGGGAAAAGGCTGAAAGGGAAAAGGAAATGCGAATGGGGGATAAAGGGGAAGGGGTAGGGGGAAGAAGGAAAAGGGGAATGAGGGATAAAGAGGGGAAGGGGAATAGATGGGAATAAAAGAGGAAAGGAGGAATTTTGTGGGGAAGGGGAAAAGAAAAGGGGGTGGGTGATCAGAGGGAGGGGGAAGAGTATGGAGCAGTGGAAATATAAGGGAATGGAATGGGGAAAGAGAGGGGAAGGAGGAGAGGAATTGGTAAGAGAAGGAATTGATGAAAGAAAAAAATGGAAAGGGAAGAGAAAGGGACCGGCGAGGAGAAGGGAAGGCGGAGAGAAGGAAACGGGGGGGGGGGGGGGGAAAGGAAGAATAGAGGGGGGGGATAGGGAAAACGGGAAAGGTGAGAGAAAGGAGAGGAGAAAGAGAAAAAAAAAGTGAAAATGGGAAGACAGATAAGAGAGGAATGGGAAGGGGAAGGGGTGAGTAAAGAAGAAAAGGAGGGAAGCAGGGAATGAGGAAGCGTTGGGGAGAGAGATTAAGAGGGGGTGGGAGGCGATCAGGAGGCATGTGGATTCACGCGCGTGCACGGGTGTGGTAAGGGGGGCGGGGGGATGAGATTGATGCGGGGGGGATGTTCACGACATGACAGGAAGTGGGAGTGTGTTCAACCGAACGCTTTTTTTAATGGGGACATTTCGATATGATTTTGATATCAAATCTGCGTTTCCTCTCGCTCAAATTTAGCACTGTTCTATATTTAATTCATGTATATAGTTATTCACTTCCTGTGCTATAACATGCACGTATATTCACAATTCTATACGTTTTTTTTTATACCTATCTCTCTGTACCTGTAATTCCTGGTCTGTCTGGTTTCTTTATTATTTCCCATCTGCATATCACCAAACCAATCCAAAACACGTGTATTTCATATTGCCAAAAATCTATTAATCAAAATATCCAATAAAAAACTCTTCACTCCCGATACATCACCCCCCCTTTATCGAATTTTCCATCCATTTCCCCATTCGCTTTTCCGTATTAAACCGACAAAGTAATTGCTGGCGTCGGGGCAGCCACACATACGCATCACCTGCTGTTTCCGCGGACAAATCGTCTGGGGTTGGAAGCGCCGTCAGAGGGATCTAAGCCTCATTGTGCAAGCCTGGCGGGGAGGTAGGCCTATCGACGCGAAGGTGTGTGTGTGTGTGTGTGTGGGGAGGGGGGGGAGGTGTATGAGGTTCTGGGAGATGGAGAATTTTGATTCACTTGTCTTTTCTGTATTTTGGTTTTTAGTGTTCAGTCTAATGGTTTTATATTTGGCTGCTATTCTTCATCTTTCTCCCACCTTCCATATTCGTTGCTATTTTTCTTCTCTAAATCTCTCTCTCTCCATCCATCTCTCTCTCTCTCTCTCTCTCTCTCTCTCTCTCTCTCTCTCTCTCTCTCTCTCTCTCTCTCTTTCTTTCTCTCTCTCTCACGCATACATATCTGTCTGTCTTTGTCTCTGTGTCTATCAGTTTATCTCTATCTATCCATCTACCTATATATCTTCTTTTCCTCTCCCTCCCTACCACTCCTTCCAGCTCACTTCCTCCCCCCCCCCCCTCTTCCTTGCTCTCTCTAAGATCACCCCACCCAGCCTATTACCGGAAAACCAATTTCGTAATCTCTTGCTTATACAATATTAATGCGCAAATTTTCAAGAGGAGAGAGTATAAAAATGATCTTACAAAATGAATGCGTTTGAGAGAAAATTGAATTCGGAACTTGCGCTTATTGAGGACAGACCAAGTAAATCCAGTAATGGGGAGGATGGGGAGGGGGAGGAGGAGGAGGAGGAGGAGGAGGAGGAGGAGGAGGAGGAGGAGGAGGAGGAGGAGGAGGAGGAGGAGGAGGAGGAGAGGAGGAGGAGGAGGAGGAGGAGGTGGAGGAAGAGGAGGAGGAGGAGAGGGAGGAGGAGGAGGAGAGGAGGAGCAGGAGGGAGGAGGAGGAGGAGGAGGAGGAGGAGGAAGAGGAGGAGGAGGAGGAGGAGGAGGAGGATGAGGAGGAGCAGGAAGAGGGGGAGGGGAGGGGAAGGGGGAAGGGGAAGGGGAGGGGGAGGGGGAAGGGGAGAGGGAAGAGGAGAGGGGAGGGGGAGGGGGGAGGAGGAGGAGGAGGAGGAGGAGGAGAAAGAGGAAGGCGCGGAGCAGGAGGAGAGGGATAGGGGAGGGGAGGGGGAGGGATAGGGGAGGGGATATAATCACATCAAACGATAAAATATGGATGTACTTAAGTAAGAACTTCTACTTTTTCTTTTACTTGGATTTACTTAGAAAAAAAGTGGGACTGAAAGAGTATAAAACTGAAGAAAAAATCAAGGAAGAATAAGAGTCAGAAGTGATATAAGAAAATCGCAATTAAGAATAGCAGAATGAATATGCAAATTTAAGGTATTAAAGATAAAGGTGATGGTAGTAACAATGACAATGATGCCTATAGTGATGACGATAATAGCAAACATATGAACGTATATATATATATATATATATATATATATATATATATATATATATATATATATATATATTAATTGTTACAGGAATGGTGTTAACTTGAATAATGATTATGCTACTGAAAATATAGTGGTAACAGTAATAATGATAATGATAGTAAGTAGAATAATAGTAATGTTAGCCATGATATTGTTGATAATGATATTGATTGTAATAACAATGGCTATGATAATGATAATTTGATAGAAAAGATAATGATATTGATGAAATAATAATTATTATAATTTTGATAATATAATGGTAATGGTTATAATGACATTTATTGAACATCACACTAATAATCATCCAAAAAATATATATTTAAGGTTATGGTAATGCTGGTGATAATAATTATAATAATTATAGTATTAGTGATAATAATAATGATAATGATATATAGATATAATGATAATGATAAGGTTGATAGTAAGGATGATGATGATGGAGGTGATGATTATGGTAAGGAATGATAATGATGATAATGGTAATAATGATAATGGTTTTAATGATAGTAATGGTGATGATGTTGATGATGATGATGATGATGATGATGATGATGATGATGATGATGATGATGATGATGATGATGATGATGATGATGATAATAATAATGATGCTGATAGTAATAATAATAACATTAACCATACTGTTCACACTGATAATGATGGTAAGAATGATCATAATGACAGTAATAGCAAAATAATAGACAATTAGCATTAATCGCAAAAGAAATTGATCCAGAAACAGACAGCTAAACAAACAACCGGCAATAAATCAACGAAAGCTCAATCACTGAACAAGCATTCGGATAAAAAAGTAGTAAAAAAAAAAAATAATAATCACCACAACTGTCGATATCAAACTGTTCAAAAGAATTCTTTCCGGCAGCGATCGGAAACAACAGGACCATTTAACTTAAAGGCTAATTTTTGGTTAGTCTTTTTTTCTTCTCCATTAGCGTTTCTCACCCGTGACGAAGAACGAAAGAGGAACAAAAGACGTGAATTTATCGATGATTTTCCCCTATAGGTAGCATAGGCGGGAGAAATCGCAAGAGAAAAGGATTCGATACGATATTTATAAGAAATCGAAATGTATTGAACGGACCGTCATACCGTAATCCCCCATATCTAGAAAAACACGAGAGGAAAGGATTGAATACGATATTTATAAGAAACTATGAACGGATATGAGAAAAAACACGCACACAAAAAAGGATTGGGTACGACATTTATAAGGAATCAGAATATATGAGCGGATGTAAACTATAAAAAAAAGAAGAGGAAGAAAAAAAAAAAGGATTGGATACGACTTTTGTAAAGAATCGGAATGTATGAACGGATTCATACCATAATCGGGTCACGGTCTATAGCGGCTTAAGTTAACAGGAACGTTAACAAATATATCACGGTCGCTCAACCGGACTTCCACGGGTTAAAAAAAAGAAAAAAATCTGTTCCCTAAAATCTTGGCATTTTAACTGTTGTCTTTGTGTAGGTATGAATGTATGTGTGAATCTTGGTATGTATATGTCTGTATGCATGCATGTATGGATAAGTGGATAGATGAATATACGTATGTATGTAAATATGTATGTATGTAATTATGTATTAAATACATTTACACATACGTATGTACGTGTAAATGTATGTACGTATGTAATTATGAATATATACATTACACGTACGTACGTGTAAATGTATGTATGTATGTATATATGTACGTATATGTAAGTATGTATGTGTACATGTATGTGTGTATCAGTCTACCGTGCCAGTAGTAAGGCTAATTACTACAGGCATCTGTTTCATTTCATCTGTGTTTTGTCACACAAAACTTGTAATTATCAAATCACAGAAAGACGGGGGATCTTATAAAACACACACACATTTACACAAAACATAACATAAAAACCCATTTTAAACTAAATTATAACAAATCGGACAGCGCCCCTGAACACCTTCGAACACCAGCTGCTACGACATAACCTGCGAATTTCCAAGTCAATTAGCTATGCAGGTGTCACGTTGGCAGCGCTGCGTGGAAGATGATTTCGACGCACGCAATGGGACACTTAACGACGTAAAGGGAACTTAAAGCCAAAAAAGCGTTGCAAATGTGCTGCCTTTATCGCGGCCGAAGACATGGTCGGGGGCGTTCGCGTGCCGAGACAACGGTGTTGGTTGTTTAACCGTTCTTTGGATTCAAGAATAGGGAAATAAAGGAATATGTGATGAAAAGATGAGGAATGACGAGACGCGTAACTAAAGAGAGGAGGAGAGAGATGAATAAATTACAAGGGAAGAGATGAATTAGAAAATTGAGAGAGGTATGAATAAAGAAAACGGGTAAGGAAAAATAGAGAAGAGAAGACTGAGGTAGCAGAGATGAATGAGAAAGTAAGAAAATGAGACCAAGAAGAGAAAGAGAGAGATACAAGATGAAACTGATGAATGAGTGTAAGCGATTAGTAAATAAAATAGAGAAACATAAACAGGTAATAACAGGGAATAAGTAAGAGAAGGTTAAGAGGAGAGCGAACAGAGAGATAAACAAAAGGAACATATAAGTGTAATGAGAGAGACGCATAAGAGGAAAAGGGTAAGAGAGAAGGAAAATGTAATAAGAATAATGAATAGTGAGAAATGCATAAGAATGATGAGAGAACTGGATGAAAATGGTAAGAGATATATTACATATAGAACTAAGATGAGGAGAGTAATAAGGAAGATGTGTCAGGAATAGCAGTGATGAAAGACAAGTAAAAAATAAAACAAAAACAAAAATAAAATTCTGAAGCAAACTGTAGGATTTTGCTTTCTTGCAGAAACCAATAAGATTTATTTATTAATTTATTCATTTTTTGTAAATCGTTTCTTCTTTATGCGAGTAAATTCAGGAAATTCGGAGTCAGGATAAAAGAGATAAGGAGGAGGGGGGGGGGGTAGGGCAGGGGACAGAAGAGTGAGTTATCTAGAGGCGTGAAGGAAATTAAATAAACAAAGTAAAAGGATGGAGAAAGAGGAATAGCAAAATAGATGACAAGCGGAATAATTTAGGGGAATAAAGGAATATGTGATGAAAAGATGAGGAATCACGAGACGTGTAACTAAAGAGAGGAGGAGAGAGATGAATGAATTACAAGGGAAGAGATGAATTAGAAAATTAAGAGAAGTATGAATAAAGAAAACGGGTAAGAAAAAATAGAGATGAGAAATGAATGAGAAGACAGAGGCAGCAGAGATGAATGAGTAAGTAAGAAAATGAGACCAAGAAGAGAATTATATCAATGAGAGATACATGATGTCAGAGGAATAGCAGTGATGAAAGACAAGTAAAAAAGAAAACAAAAATAAAATACTGAAGCAAATTGTAGGATTTTGCTTTCTTGCAGAAACCAAAAGTCAGGATAAAAGAGATAAGGAGGGGGGGGGGAGGCAGGGCAGGGGACAAAAGGGTTAGTTATCTAGAGGCGTGAAGAAAATGAAATTAACAAAGTAAAAGGGTGGAGAAAGAAGAATAGCAAAATAAATGACAAGCGGAATAATTTTATTTAAAAAAAATCTAGTTTGATAAAGTAAACAAAATGACAGGAAATTTGTATAACTTTTTTTTTTCGTTTTAGTTACACTATCACAGGAATGTATGAGTAAGGGCAAATAACTGGCCATGATTAGCATGATCATGTATGTG
>NC_061837.1:13609110-13619110 GCF_019202785.1 Penaeus chinensis
AAAGTAGCTGGTTGTAACTTATGAAATATGGGATTTATATGAATTTTTTTTTGTGATATTATGCTTTTTTTATATACAAATCTGTTAGAAGTAGTATTGTTTTTTTTATCATTTTGAGGAGAATGTATGTTGGTGTTAGAATACTAAGAAATAACGCCGTAGAAGTTAATTTGCGAAGTTATGAAGGAGATTTGATAAAGTCCCCAATGCCCTGTACTTCGCATCACCCAAGGACAAAGCAGTAACTTTACTGTATTACGTAGCGTTTTCGAGGAGAGAAGGCCGGAAGTTCGGCACGCACACATCGGCCTGAATGAGAAATAGATAAATAGACGGAGAGTTAAAGTGAGTAGGTGAATGGGGAGACGGTTGGCCTGGCTTTGTTATGGGAAATCGGTGTATGTTAATTTCTTTACTGACCTGGACTTCCTTCGCTCTTTCTCTCTTTCCTTGTCCCTCTGCCTCTGTCTCTTTTCTCTCTCCTTTTTCATTCTCGCTTTCCTATTCCCCCGTTCTCTCTCTCTCTCTCTCTCTCTCTCTCTCTCTCTCTCTCTCTCTCTCTCTCTCTCTCTCTCTCACACACACACACTCTCTCTCTCTCTCTCCTTATGCCTCTAACAGGTATGATTAACTTGAAATGCCTTAGAAAGCCAGTGTATATCGCACTCTCATATATGCATATGTTTTCTGCCATGCATCAAATTGACTGTATTAATAACCACACTACATACAGAAGCGCAAAGGTGAAAACGCTAGCCAAAGATTTCAAACAAAGAACCACGTGACAGCCAGACCCTACAACACACTACAGTACTTGCTGTCTTCACATTTTGTTCTTGCTAATAAGGGTGATTCTACGTTAGTTACAACAGGTCCTTTCAGCTTTAGATCCATGACGACCATTAAGCCTCATGAACCTATCGGAAGCCTCGCGAGGGGAAAAATGACCTTCATGAGCCAGTGAGCGGGAACGAAACTGACCACTGTATTATTGTAGATTTGATTTAGGTGAGAGAATCGTTATTTCGTATTACTGGCTTCGATTCGATGTTTCTAAAAGATATATGACTATGTTGCTTTCGGCGCAGAATTTGTACAACTGGAATTGATATGTTGTATGGCTATTTAGGTATCCGAGATTATCATAACACGGATATATTGGTTATAGTGTGGAATATGTGATCTGTTTTACTCTAAGATCATTACCATTAAAGTTGTCAGCGCCCCTCTGTGCCACCATTACCGCTTAATGAACTTAATGAACAGGTATCTCAATTCCAATTCCAGGTATAGTGGTGTCAGCGCCCCCTACCCCTGCCACCGCAATCGCTTTACCGTCAGAAATAGATAGCTATCTCAATTCCAATCCGAGGTTTGGTGGTGTCAGCGGGCACCCCCCCCCCCTCCTCCTGCCACCCATACCTCCTTACCGTCAGATTTAATACTTATTTCAATCCTAATCCGAGGGATAGTGAGGTATGGAATAAGTAGATATTCATCTCCATTCAATCCGAGGTTTAATGTTGCCAGCAGATCCCCCCTCCCCTCCCCCTCCCCCTCCCCCCTGCCACCCCTACCGCTCTTCCGTCACCAGCCCCCCCTCCCCCTTCTCCTCATGTGCGTCGCCAGAGAGCTGTGACAGTAACACCTGCCGCACCAACAATCCTGTGACGTGTGGAAGCGGTAGCAGGAAGGTGGGGGTGGAGGGAGGTGGGAGGGGGTGGGGGGGAAACTGGGAGAGGATCACGACCACCGTGGGAAAATTGGATCCCCCACCTGCCTCTCCTCCTCCCCTCCCTTCTCCTCTATTCTCGCTCTCCTTCCACTATTTCCTTCTTTCCATCCTCTACTCCATATCCTTCTCATCTTTGTCTTCTTCCATCTTTTCTTTTCTATATATTCTCTTTCTTTTTTTTCTTACGGCTTCCCTGTGCACTCTTTCTTCCCTTCTTCTCTTTCTGCCTGCTTCTTCAGTGTCTTCTTTCGCTCTCCCGTCTTTCTCTCATTCTCATTTCTCTTTTCCTTCATCTGCTCCTCCTCTCTCTCCTTCCCCCCTTTCTCCTCCTTCCCTCTTCTCTCCTGTTTCCCTTCCTCTCCATTATCTCTTCTCTATTTTCCTTCAATTCCCTTATTCCCTTCTCTCTCTTCCTCGACCTTTTCGATCTATATTTCCTTCCCTCCTTCCTCTCTCTTCCCCTCCACCTCCTCCTCCTCCTACTCTCTTCCGCTCCCCCGCCACCCTCATTTCCCACCCGCCTCTTTTCTCCTCCTCCCCTTCTGCCTCTATTTCCAGCGTCTGTTTTCGCTCTATCGTCTTTCTTTCATTCTCTTCTCTATTTTCCTTTATCTCCTCCCTTTCTTTTTTCCTCCTACAACTCCTCCCTTTCTCCTTCCTCCCTCTTCCCTCTGTTTTCCCTTCCTCCGCTTCTCCCTTTCTCTCCATTAACTCTTCTCTCTTTTCTTCCATTTCCCTTTCCTCCTCCCAACTCTCTTCCTCTTCTCCGCCTCCTTTTCCCCTCCTCTCCTTCTCCTCCTCTACCACCTCCCTCCTCCTCCTCCCTACCCATCCGTAATAACACCTCTCTTGTTGTGATAATGAAAACAATAGTAGTAATAATAAGGAAAATATGCATACACGTAGAAACGCCATTTATACGACATGGCACGAAGCAATTACGACCATAACTGCTACGACTGACGTAACTTATTATGATAAACTTGAGGATAATGTTAATAATAAACGGACTACAATCGCTTTAATAATTGTTGGCTATAATTGTCTCTTTAATTGTCAAAATAATCTATTTTTTTCCGTTCTTGCTGAATATGGAAATAGGTAAAGACAGTTTTCATAATCTCTTTAAATTAGCGAATAGGAGATACAGAAGACAGAAAAAAGATAATAAGGATAATAATAATAATAATAATAATAATGATAGATAAATAACACTAATAGATGTTAGGGTTATCATTGTCATAGCTATCAATGGTATCACACTTCTTTTTCTCTTTCTTTATCTTCGTCTTCCTCACCTTTCCTTCTCTTCCCTGTTTATTTCGTTCTTCCACTCCCTCCCCCCCTCCTCCCCTCACCACTCATCTCTCGCGCCGGAAATGCCGAACAGGTGTCACTGCCGGGCGCTGTTGCCATACAAGGGTCATAGCTATCTGTACGCGGAATTCTCTCGACTTTTTATCGTCTGTGTTAATCGAGTTTTGTCTCCCTCTCTCTCTCTCCCTTCCTTCATCTCTCTCTCTCTCTCTCTCTCTCTCTCTCTCTCTCTCTCTCTCTCTCTCTCTCTCTCTACATATATACATATATATACACACACACATATATATACATATACATACATATATATATACATATATATATATATATATATATATATATATGCATGTATGTATGTATGTATGTATGTATGTATATATATATACATATATATATATGTAAATAGGTATAAAAATGTTTGTATAGATGAATACGTTTGTGGATGCATATACTTGTACCTGAAACCAACATCTCATTTCTCTCAGCCAAAAGACGAATGCGAGTTGCCAACGCGCCATTTAAGTCCGCCATATCGCACGTTACACAAAGCCTCGTTACGGCGTTCCCAAAGCGGGCCTTCATTCGCCGTGTGTTGTTGAGTCTCGTATTTCGTGCTCCTTTAAAAGTCTCTCTCGCTCTCTCTACTTTTTTCTCTCTCTTCTCCCCCACCCCCATCTCTCTCTCTCTCTCTCTCTCTCTCTCTCTCTCTCTGTTCTCTCTCTCTCTCCCCTCTCTCTCTCTCTACTGTTTCTCTCTCTTCTCTCCCTCCTCCCATCTCTCTCTCTCTCTCTCTCTCTCTCTCTCTCTCTCTCTCTCTCTCCCTTTCTTCCCCTTTCTCTATACATATACATATATAATAATGTACACATATACCTATATTTTTCTTTCCCTATATATTTCTTTCGCACAGTCCGTCGTTGTATTTCTTCATTCATTCAAATCCTTCGTTTTATCTGTCTTATTTGTCCGCTTACCTGTCTCTCTTTGTACCTGCCTGTCCTCCTGAACGCCCATTAATCAGCTGGAATTAAGCCGAATTAATCCCTGACCCCAAGCGAAGATTTTTATTGTTATTGTGGTTGCCTTTTTCGTGTGTGTTATGGTAGGCTATGCATTATCAGGTCGAGATATCAGTAACATGTTTTCCGACAGACAGGTGCAAATGAGCCGGTCCGTTGGAATGTACACCTGTGCATTCCAGGTAAATACAATGTATATAAATACTCTAATACCTGCACCACACACACACACACACACACACACACAACACACACACACACACACACACACACACACACACACACACACACACACACACACACACACACACACACACGGACCTGCAGTCTCTCCTTCTTCACACACACACACACACACACACACACACGGAAACACACACACACGGAAACACACACACACACACACGAAACCCTTCTTCATGAATACATACATACATACATACATACATACACACACACAGACACACACACGGACCTGCAGTCTCTCCCCTCTTTCCCCATCCTCTCCCCTTTCCCCTCTCCCCTCTCACAGCGCGGCTGAAAATTCCGCGTGAAATCGAGCGACGAATTTCTTGAATTGACTTGAATTGACAGGAATTTCCCATCCATCTTCTCGTGGACGATTCTTTTAGGAAATGTGAACGTGAATTTTGCGGTTTTTTTTTTTTTTTTTTTTTTTTTTTTTAATCTTTGGCAGTCCTGTCGCATTGCGCGGGAAAACACAATGAAATGACAATGATAATGATGAAATTAAAATTATTTATTCATTCTGCACAGGCCGATAACAGAAATAAACTAAACAAAAATAGTCTTATTAGAAGATGAGACGACAGTTTCGAAATCCTCCTGGATATCATCTTCAGTTCTGTGTACAGTGGGGGTTTCCTGCCAGTTTATCTACACGAACATGACGACGGAGAAGTGACGATGTGTACGGGTGTTTTATTCAGGCTCTTTCATTCTCTCTCTCTCTCTCTCTCTCTCTCTCTCTCTTTCTCTCTTTCTTTCTCTCTCTATCTCTCTCTCCCTTTCTCTCCCTTTCTCTCTCTCTTTCTTTCTCTTTCTTCTTTTTTCTTTCTTTTTCTTTCTCTTTATCTTCCTTTCTCTCTCTCTCTCTCTCTCTCTCTCTCTCTCTCTCTCTCTCTCTCTCTCTCTCTCTCTCTCTCTCTCTCTCCTTCCTTCTCCCATTCTTTGTCTCTCTCTCTTTCTGTGTGTGTGCGTGTGTGTGTGTGTTCTAGTCTGTCTCTCTATCTCTGTCTGTATGTCAATCTATCTCTATATCTGTCTCTTTCTGTTTCTGTGTATATGTCTGTCTGTGTGTGTCTGTTTGTTTGTCTGTCTGTCTGCCTATCTGTCTGTCTGTCTGTCTCTCTGAAGTAAATCTAAGTAAAAATAACAACTGAAGTGACAAAGTCGAGTAATTGCCTCGTGGTAATAGTTCACTCGTAAATCCCTCTTAATGCATAATTTGAAGAGAGATTCTAAGCGGATTTTGTTTTTTTTAGGAGATTATTGGAAATGGAGATCCTGTGGGAAAATCCGTCCTGATCTAAGCTACACTTACACGGGTCTTATATCCAGTCAGGTCGGACGGTGACTGGTTGTAGGTCTCTCTCAGTTCCACTCTCTTTTCACTCTTCATTTTAGAGACAATATTTTCGCACTTCATTTATAGAGACAATATTCTCAAATTCTTTTATTGAGACAATATTCTCAAATTCTTTTATAGAGACAATACTCTCAAATTCTTTTATAGAGATAATATTCTCAAATCCTTTTGTAGAGACAATATTCTCACAGTTCATGTATAGAGACAATATTCTCACACTTCTTTTATAGAGACAAGATTTTCGCACTTCATTTACAAGAAATATTTTCACATTTCACTTAAGTAGAGGCAGTAGTATTAGAGAAGTTATGTAAGTTGCTTTGAGAATAACGAGAATAACGACTGTTTAACCTCATGTAAATCCTCAAAGAAGTGTAAATACCTGTGATTAATAACCAATAAAAGATATGACATAACATACGATGCCATTTCAAGTTTGGGTGATTAATTATTGCATAGAAGTTAGGAGTTGTGCTGAAAAAGCAATAAATTTAACAACGCCATAACTGCTTTCTGGCTCGCGGCGGACCGTCCTAGTCGATGGGGCTGTCTGTTGCTGTCCACGCGGATTCTGCGCCAACAACGTGTATCACATAAATGCAGGAGGAGAAATGGTAGTCTTCAGACACGTTGTAGATGATGCAGGGGAGATAAATAGTAGGATTCAGAGTTTTAAAGAGACGCTGTAGACAACGTAGGGAGAAGTAATAGGAATCGGAGTTACACAGATAAGTAGATCATAGTATTGAACTATTATTTTTCTTTTTGTTCATTTTTCTTATTTATGTTCGTTTATTTTTGAAACGTTACCTTGTTTTTTTTTCATTGCTTGCCGGACGTTGTGTGGGAAAAGTATGTCTGAGAGCGAATAAATCAAAGGTGGAGAGCGTTATTAATTTTCCTACAAACTTTATTTTCTACATTAATACACAACGATATCCTTCATACATCATCCCCAGTTACATCTATTATACTGATGTTGTTGTATGAATTTTTCGTTGCAGGGTTCTTCAGTTAGGAAAAAAATATTCATCAGGATTTTGCCTCTTGTATTTTTTTCTACGGGTGTGATGTAGTTGATGAAATAGAAGAGAAAATAAGTCTGTATCTCTTTTTCTATCTATCTCTTCATCTCCCTCTTTCTACTCCTCCACTTTTTTCTCTCTGTCTATCTTTCCCCTTCCCCCCTTCTCCCTCTCTTTCTCTCTTCCTCTCTCTCCCTCCCTTCCCCCTCTCTCTATTTATCTATCTATTAATTTATCAATTCCCCCTCTCTCTTTCCGTTTATCCTCCATATCCTTCTCTTTCAGCTTCCCCAAACAACACCAGAGGAAGAGAAAAGGGAAAACATAAAAGCAAGAAAGGAAGGGAGAAAGAAAGAAAAAAGAAAGGAAGAAAAAGAAAAAAGAAACAAAGAAATAAAGGAAGAAGCAAAGAAAGAAGCGAAGAAAGAGAGAGAGAAAGACAGGAATAAAGAAAAAAGAAAAAAAGGAAGAAAGGAAGAAAGAAGTTAGAAAGAACAAAAGAAAGAAAGGCATACAGATACAAATATAGAAAGAAAGAAAGGAAGAAATAAAGACAGGAAGAAAAAAAAAAAGATAAATAAAGAAGGAGAGAAAGAAAAAAGAAAGAAAGAAAGAAAGAATGAGGAAAATAAATAAAGAAATAAAGAAAGAGAAAATGAAAGAAAGAAAGAAGAAAGGAAGGAAGAAATAGATAAATAAGTGGAGAAGAAAAAGCCCGCGGCAGGAATTCCGCAGGCGACGAGGCCCGCGGGAGTGACGTCGAAGTGACTCTCTAATCAACTGCAAACTCGGGCCGACGACGCCAACACTATGAATATGCAAAAGGCCTTCTATTTGTAAATTTTCATTCACTTGCTATTCGCTTTCCTCTTGCAAATGTCCATTCTTTTGTAAATGACTTTCCTATTTCAAGTGTTTTTTTTTCTTTTACAAAAGGACCTTTTTCTTTCGTTTGGCAAAGAGCCTTTCCCTTCCGTCTTGCAAATGGCCAATCGCTTTCCCTATTTACAAATGGTCCTTCTCTTTCTCCTTGCAAATAGCCCTTATCTTCCCCTTTTATAGATAGCCTATTTCTTTCATCTAGCAAATCGCCTCCCTCTTCCCTCTTTTCTTCCATCTTGCAAACGGCCTCCCTCTTCTCCTTTTTCTTTCATCTTGCAAATGGCTCTCCTATTTTTCGGCGTTTTAAGACGTTTCCTCGTCAGCTAACGACACGGTGCATGGATGTCGTAATGAATGGCGACGTAAGCTGTGTTGCCTGATCCCCGTGACCTTCCTCTCTCTTCGTCCTTTCTTCGCGTGCATTTTGTCCTACTTGTCTCTTGCGTTTTTTTCCCTTTGTGCTTCGTCTTTTTTTTTTTTCATTATTTATATGTATTTTTTCCTCCTCTGCGTGGCATTTCCTCACTTCCTTGTATCCTTCCCTCTTTCCTGTCTCATTCTGTACCTTTTTTTTCGTTTACACTCTTTTTCTTGTCTTTCGCTTTCCCTCTTTCTCATTTTAGCCCCTTCACGTAAGACAACGGAGATACCTTATAAGGTGTTAACACACCCTTGAGAAGAGATGCGGCAGCGAGCAATGTTCCTTATGTGGTTATATGGCGGAGTGGTTGGGTGGGGAGGGGGTAGAGGGAGAAGAGGGGAGGGGGGGTATAGGGGGTTGAGAGGGATAGAGGTGGTAAAGGAAGGGTAGAGAGGGTAGAGGAGGAAAGAGGGAGGTAGAGTGTGTAGAGGGAGGGTGTAAAGAGGAGGCCGCTTGTGTATGTGCAAGCCGCGATGCCATTCGGGTTGTTTGGTCAACACGTTCATTCACAAGAAAGGAAGACTGGGATTTTATGATCTGTCTCTCTACCTCCCCTGACCCCCCCCCCCCCCACCTCAATTCTACTCCCGGTGTACCCTGGCTGTCACAGTTGGCTCTTGTTCACTACCTTCTTGAATGGCGTGATATATAGCTACTGATTCGGCTTCATTTATACTTATTCATACGGAGATTCTATGACATGCGATCGAGATGAAGAAACGTATTACCAGCGTGTTTGAAGATCGGGGATGGATTATAGAAAAGACGAAAAAAAGCAACATAGCAACATCTGTCATTGCAAAGGGCACTTAGGATCCTACAATGTAACCCGGCAACGTGCAAGATGCAAATACACTGCGTAATATGTACTGTACAGGATGCATAGTTTGATGACAAAGCCAAGCCCATATCTCCACTGCAGATTGCGTCAGTCAGCTGACTATGTTCTTAATTATGGTTGATATATTATACAAAATATGCATCCTATAAACCAAATACTATTGTCCAAAAAATATTGTTTTCTGGTCTTATCTGATTACCGACAAGAAGATGTATTACTTACTAGGTGAATCAGTCAAAAGAGATAAATAGTGCACGCTTTCAGGCATGTACTACTCATATCTGACTGATTGTCCCCTCAGTCGGTGGAAGTTAAACCACATGGGAAAAATATATTTCCCTTGCTTTCTGAATGATATGTATACTGATCCGTAAATCACATTTCTAAAGGAAAGCGCCTCTCCCCCCCTCTCTCATTTTCTCTCTATCTCTCTCTCTCTCTCTCTCTCTCTCTCTCTCTCTCTCTCTCTCTCTCTCTCTCCCTCTCTCTCTGTCTTCCCCCCCTCTTTCTCTCTCCCTAACTGTCTCTTTCTATCTCTCTCTTCCTTCCCTCTCATTCCTCCCTCCCTCTCTCTCACTTTCTCTCCCACTCATTCCTTCCCCTTCGTCTCCTGTGTGTTTATGTGTGCATCTGCTTATCCCAAAAAGGAACAGACTCCAAAGTAACGACAGAATCGCCGACAGGTTGAATCGCTTTGTGCGGACACCAAAGGGAAGGCGATCCTTTTATTACTTATAAAATCAATCTCTAACGAAGGATCATTCTTCATCTGTGGAAGGATTTGCGTGCTTATTCCAGCAACTATAAAAATCTAATTTGCATGATGGACGAATGCATCTCCTTCTTATGGAGTTGAAAATTAACTCTCTCTCCTCAAGTTTGGAAATAGAAAAAAAAAAACACAAAAGGAAGATTGTAAAGTACCGAAATACAAATAGACGATAAAAGAAGGGGGAAATTAGGCTATGGAGTCGGTGAATTTTCATTACTTGAAAAATATTAGCGTCCAAGCTATGGCCTGAGAATTCACTGTTTTGTATTTTATTCTTGCTTAATTTTGATTTTGGAAACGTTGCTATGTTGTCAGAATTATTTTAAGAAGCTATCCAGCAAACATAGAAATAGCAAAGTAATATAATAATGACACATAA
>NC_061837.1:13656610-13661610 GCF_019202785.1 Penaeus chinensis
TTTTTCCCTCCTTCAAGAAGTGCCCTTTACCTCCCGTTCAGCTCATAAATAACGCTCTACTCCTGAAGCGTCGCAGAGGGCACTTCATCAGCGTCACACTTCACACTTCAGGTCGACGCCAGGCAGCACTTTGCTTTACTTGCACGTCACTTACGTCACACCTGGCAAGTCACTCGTGTGACTCCGTACGTTACGTGTGACACGAGTCTTCTGTTATCACGTTACGATAGGTCGGCATGGAGAAGAGGGAAGTCGATTTTTTTCTAGATATATTGGTCTCGAGGGTTTGATCATTTGTTGAAATGAAATTGCTTGTGTCGTGGTGTTCCTGAAGGTGGCATATTCATTTAGATGCACAAACGCACATGTACGCATACACACACGCACATATATACATATACACATACACATAAACATACATACAAATACACACAAATACACACAAACGCATACACACAAACCCAAAAACACACCCGCTCACACATAAACCCACAAACCCAAAAACACACACACAAACAAGTTTATATACAATACACATACGAAAATAAGAAGCATAAAGAAAGACTGGCCATCCAAATAAAGACAAAGCCTGTGAAAACACACAGAAATAACTTAGAAACCAAGTCAGGGACAGCGACAAAAGGGAACTAATGCACCGTACGCCGCCGAATGCAATGGGTCTTTTTGTTGCTGTTCTCCCCTCCCCCCTCCTCTCCCCCTACCCTTCCCCCTCCCGCTTTAAATTCCCCATTCCTATTCCCCTCCCCCTTCCCGTCCCACTCCTCCTTCTTCTTATCCTTCCTCTCCCTCTTCCCCTCTTTTGGCCGACTTTTCGCGAACGTCCCACGTCCCACAAGAGAGAAAAGATGATGGTGTAGATGGAGAAAAAGAATAAAAAGAATAAAAAGAAGAATAAAGAATAAGAGGAAGAGGAGGTGGAGGAGAAGGAAGGGGAAAAGGAGGAGGAAGAGGAGAAGAAGCTGGAGAAGGTGATGAAGATGTAGAAGAAAAAGATGTAGAAAAAAGAAGAGGAAGAAAAGAGAGAAAGAAGGCGGAGAAGGAGGTGAAGGAGGAGGAAGAAGGAGAGGAGGAGGAAGAGAGGGAAGGAGGAGGAGACAGAGAAGGAGGTGGAAGAGGAGGAAGAAGAAGAGGAGGAGGAAGAAGTAAAAGAAGAGGGTTAGGAGGAAAAGGATGAGGATGAGGAGAAAGAAGAAGAGAAAGAGGGCGAGGAGGAGAAAGAGGAAGATGAAGGGGAGGAAGAGGAGGAGGGGGAGGAAGAGAAGAAGATGGCGTAGAAGAAGAACAGGCAAAACTGTAAAACTTCGAAAGGTTTTCAAAGTCAAGTGAAATAGCCAGACATTTAGTTATCATCGACATGTAGCGAATATTTGATTGATTTTAATTATAGTCAGATGAAAAGGAATTATGATTAGTGAAATATTATTAAGTCTTATCAAAGTCTCAAAATTATTCTTTTTTTTTTTTCTCCATTCCTTCCTTCGTCGACAACGCCTTCATTATGTTCCTATTATTTATCTTTTCCCTCTTTCCTCTCCGCTCCATCGCCATCCGTGTAGATTAATTCATGTACATTAATATCTCCTTCTTCTTCTTCCTTATACGTCTGTCCTCTTTATCTTTTCCTCGTGCTTGTTTTTTGACGTTTTTTTCTTATTACTCCTCTCCATTTTTAACGTTTTCTTGTTATTCCTCTCCATTTTCTTCTTATTCTTCTTCTTATTCTTCGTCATCTTCCACCTTCTAGATTATTTTCTTTTCGTCCTTTCTTAATGTCCCTTGATGTAGTTTGTAATACTCTTTTCTAATAATTTTCTTCTTTCCTTCCTTCCTCTACTAAGTCTGGAAAGAAGGAATTGTTGTAAAGGAACAATCAGTGCCGGATCCAGTCTCATCGCAACGAGGGAGCGAACGGGTAACGACGTATCCGGGCGATAGTTATTCGAACCTGACTGAATATATCACGATCCGGTTCGGTAGAGGCTGAGATTATTACCACCGGACAATCACCTGCCGTTCAGGAGCCGTTCGTGTGGCCTGGCTCGAAGCGCACCCGACATTTTACCGTTGCCGCGGCCATTAACGTCGCCGCCATGACAAGGAGCACGTGACCTGTGACGTCATCAGGCGGTGGTCGGAAGATGGGGCAATTTAAGGCATTTTATGGACGTGTTCTGGTGAAGCGAGGACTACCGACGGCGTAGCTGCCTAGATTTTAGTCTTTTAAGGTGACTACCCGCCTCACGCACTGGTAATGATCGTGGTAACCCCTCGGTAATTAACTGGTAACCTGGAGGTGATTCTTTACAAGACGATGAATCTACCTAATACTTAATTTTTTCCCATTTGATTATTTTTTTCATCATCTTCTATGTTAATTTGTCTTTTTAAATCAAATGGCAAATGGTTCAGCGGTATATCTTTAAAGCTTCATCCGTCGACATATAAACAGAAAGAACAGATGGACAGATATGCTGGCACACCAAGGTGCGTGTAATAGAGTTCAAAGGAAGAGGCTAAAAAGGAATGCAAGAAAAAAAATCAAGGCGAGGAGACAATACAGGGAAAGTAGGGGAACGGGGGAGGGAGAGGGAAGTCCAACCTGGTCTGGCAGTCTTGGGAGCAATCAGTGCTGGCAGGACGTCCCCCTCCCACCTCCCCTTCGACATCTCGCTCGTGCGGCCCGAAGAGCGTTGCGGCGTGCGGTGCCCGTGCGCCGAGCGTCGTCGCTGCGCGTGCCGAGGAGCGGAGGCGGGTGGGGGGGGGGGGGGGAGGAGGAAGGAGGGGGCGAGGGAGGGGTAAGAAGAGGGAGAAGTATCGGGCGTTCCGCTCCGTGGGCGGCGTAAAACGCTTTCCACCGCCGCTGCTGTCTCTCAAAGCTCCTCCGCTCCGTCTTGGCGCGTGACTCGTCCGCTCCCGGCGGCGCGCGTCGCAGGCTGTCATTATCGCCGGAGTCGCAGAGCCCCGCGGAGGATACCGTACGGCGCGTGGCCTCGCCGGCCCAGACTCCCTCGGGAATGCGGGCGGGCGGGCAGGCGCGGCGCGGGATCGCTCCCTGCTTATCCGGGCGTAGACATGGGTGAAGGGTTAATTATGCATATATTCCGATGCATTCACAAGCATCGATAGCGTCAGATGCACAGCGCACACACACGGCGATAATGATTAGTAGAGCTTTAAAGGGCAATGCTGCATACCTGCAGATGCAGAAAAAGGATGGGCTCTTCAGATTAGACGAGGGAAAATGGCAAACACAAAGAATGCGAAGGTGAGGCAAATGAAGAGGACGACGATGTGGATGAAAGGGAAGAAGAGGATGAGGAAGGAACACAAGTCACCACCTCTGCACCTCTCCTTGAAAGAAAAAGACGAATAAGACGCAGCAAGCAACAGATGAAGAAAAGGAGTGGCATGCGAATTAGGAGAAGAGGAAGACGAAGATGAAGAAGAAGAAGAAGAAGAAGACGAAGATGAAGAAGAAGAAGAAGAAGAAGAAGAAGAAGAAGACGAAGATTAAGAGGAAAGTAGCAAGTGCAGAAGAAAGCGAAAAAGGACAAAAGCGTTTCGAAGATGGCGAAGAAAAAGCGAGCGTTGGAGTCAAAGAAACAGCGAGATAAGAAGACGAAGAAGAGGAAAAGAAGAAAAAGAAAACTTTGAAGAAGACAAAGAAAAAGAACAAAAAGAAGAAGAAAAAAGAAGATGCTGAAGAAGGAGACTAAGAAGAAGATGGAGAAGAACAAGACGAAGAGGAAGAAGTAGACGGAGAAGAAGACGAAGAGGAAGACGAGGGAAAAGAAGACGACGTATAAGAAGGAGACGAAAAAGACAAGGAAGAAGAAGTAAACGAAGAAAAAGAATAAGGAAGAGGAAGACGAAAAAGAGAAGATGAAGAAGACAAGGAATAAGTAAACGAATAATAAGAATAAGACGAATAAGAAGAGGACTTCAAAGAAGAAGACGAAGAAGATGAAAAAGAAGAAGATAAAGATGAAGATGAAGAAGACAGGGAAAAAGAAGGCGAGTCAGTGGCCGGGCGAGGCTGTCTGCCTGTCTGTCTGTCTATCTGTCTGTCTGTTTGGTTAACTGTTTATCTTTCACCTTCGTGCTACCTCCCATTCCTTCTGTTTACCTATCTATTTGTCTATTTTCCGCTGTCGATCTACCTATCTATCTACTTGTCTGCATGATTATTAGTCTATCTATCCTTCGTTCTCCTTCGACCTCCCATTCTCTTTATCTATTTGCACGATCAATTCAGGTAAAAAATAAAGATGCGATAAAGTATAAGTAGAATTAGAAAAAAGGGGAAATAGAAGAAAAAAAAATAAAAATAAGAAAATGGTGTTATCAAGTAATGCATTCTCGATCGATTTTTTCAGCAACGGGGAATGATTAAGTCTTTATTACGGGATTTAATTGACAGACATGAGCTTGCAATGATGTTATGCGTTTGGTTTCGTCTCTCTTTTGCTAATTGTATATGCCGGGTCCTAGGTATTTTGCTTTCTTTATGCCAGATGGTGACAGGGCCGGTTTCCTTTTCGTTTTCTGTTGCCAATAATCTTATTCGCAATCTCTGAGAAAGCTGACAAGTCGTTTTTTTTTATTAATTTGAGAAAAAAAGAAGGAAAAGTAGGAGAAAAAAGTAGAAGGCGAAGACGAAGAAGAGGGAGAAGAGGAAGAAGAAGAAGAAGAAGAAGAAGAAGAAGAAACAAGAAACGGACTGCATTTCTTAAAGTTATAAAAAAAAAAAAAAAATACGAAAAAAAAACAAAAAAAAACGCGAATTCGTCCCCTGAATCAGTTCCAGGAAGAGAAGGTATCCATTAGTGACCTTTGAATATCCTGTCCTGGAAGTCTAGCCAGATTCTTAGTAGGATATTTCTAGATATTTTCTAAAGACAGAGGTCTATAGAGCGCACCGTGACTGTCATGAACGAAAGACAGGTGGCGCAGAGCGGAAGGAGAAAGGGAAAGAGAAA
>NC_061837.1:13669110-13681610 GCF_019202785.1 Penaeus chinensis
CTTTATTCCTTTCTATCGGTTTTAGATATATATCTTTATGGATTTTTATCTATTTCGACTCTTTCTCTCTGTCTTTCGGTTCTCTCCTTCAAATCGTTTTTTTTTTCTCATCTTATTTTCTCTCTCTCTGTTTCTTTCCTCTTGATCTCCTTGGTTTCCTGAGTCCTAATCTTTCTATTTGTTTCCCTTTTCGCCTTTTTTTGCTTTCTATTTATATCCCTCTCTTTATTCTCTCTCTTTGAATTCTCTCTTTTTCGTCTTTCTCTCCCTTCTTTTATTTTCTCCCTCTTTGAATTCTCTGCTTTAGCTCTTTTTGTTACATTCTTTTTCTTCCTTACATTATCTCTTTCTCTCCCTTTTCTTCTTCTTTTTTCCCCTCTTTAGCCTGACCCTCTGCCTATGTCTTTGTTTCTGTCTATCCGTTTGTCTATCTGTCTGTCGGTCTGTCTGCTTCTCTCACTCTCTCTCTCTCTCTCTCTCTCTCTCTCTCTCTCTCTTTCTCTCTCTCTCTCTCTCTCTCTCTCTCTCTCTCTCTCTCTCTCTCTCTCTCTCTCTCTCTCTCTCTCTCTCTCTCTCTCTCTCTCTCTCTCTCTCTCTCTTTCTATCTCTCCCCTCTCTCTGTCCCACACGCATACATCTACACTCTCTCCCACCCCTCTCTCTCTCTCTCACTCCCCTTCCTCCCCTCTCTTTCTCTCTTTATCTCGCTCTTTTGCATCTCTCCCTCTGTCCCTCATCTTCCACTCTAATGCGCTACTTTTATTGTTATAATTTTTTCAACCTCACTTCCCCTCTCACTTAAGCCTTTGTCTCCACTTCCTGTCCTTCCTCTTTCCTATTTATTCTCCGTGGCATTCTCCTCCTCTTTATCACCCTCTTCTTCTCTTCTTTTTTTTATCGTCCTCGTTTTCCTTTCCTTCATTTCCTTATTGTCCTGTTCTTTTTCCTTTTCTTTATCTTCGTCTTCTTCTCCTTCTCATCTTCATCTTTTCTTCGACATCATTTTTTCTCTCCTTTCTTTCTCTTCTTTATGGTTCTCTATTCCCCATCTCCTCTTTATCTCCCCCCCTCTTCTTCTTCAGTTCTTTATTATCTTTATTTCTTTCTCTCCTCCCCTTATTCCTTTTTCCGCAAGCTCTACAGCCGAAAGAGAAAAGGAGGAAAAGAAAAAAGAAAGAAAGATATAATTAAAGAAAAGGGGAGGAAGGAAGAGATGTGAAGACAAAAGATAAGAACATGAAAATGAAAAGTGAAGAAAAATCGAAAAGGGAAAGATAATAGAACAATAACGGATAATAGCGGTAAGATTGATAATCAACAGAAAATCAACGATAAAGAAAAGAATTAGATAAAAAAGTAGACAAAATAAAGACCACACAATAAAAATTGATAAATGAAGATAATTAATTCAGATAGAAAACAAAGGCAAGAACACGAAATAAAGAGTTAAGGACGTGGAAAACAAAAATATTGTGAAAGTGTTAGAGAGAGAGAAAGCGTGGACAGGCAATTGAGAATAAGAACATTAGAAAGTAAATTGCAAGACATTATCTCAATCAGAGAGAGCGAAAAATTCTGCATTTAAGAAATATCGGAGAAATGCGAGGGGGTAAAAATAGATAGGAAACGAGGAACTGGAACGAATGAAAGATAGAGGTGGGGGTGGAGTAGACAGAGAAGCAGAGAAAAAAGCGATAGAGATAGAGATAGATCGAGATATTGATTGGACGGTTGACAGTTATATATATATATATATATATATATATATATATATATATATATATATATATGTATATATACATACATATAAATACATACATATATATATATATATACATATATATATATATATATATATATATATATATATATATATATATATATATATATATATATGTATATAAATACATACATATAAATACATACATATATTTATATATATATATATATGTATATATATACATATATATATATATATATATGTATATATATACATATATATATATATATATATATATATATATATATATATATATATATATATATATATATATATATATATACATATATATACAGAGATAGAGAGAAAGAAAGAAAGAGAGAGAGAGAGAGAGAGAGAGAGAGAAAGAGAATACAGCCGAAGTTTCTACTTTTCAAGATATCCATTTCATGGATAATGTAATCTGATTGCAGCTGATGACAACTCTCTCTGCCATAACAGATTCCTGTTAAACGAAGCAAGTATCATGAAGTGTCATGGCGGGGAAACAAGTGTCACGAAGAATATCAAGTGTCATGAACTCCAAAGGTTTCGAAGTGACGTCGCCAGCGCTCTTATCACTCGAGGCAGCCAAGAGATAACAATCCATGGGCACACTGGAGACTTCAACCGTACGGGAGATACCAATCCAAACGCACGCACACACTCACGGGCGCGTTCATTCACACTTCTACACCGTATCTCTTTCTCTCTGCCTTTGACTGCTCTCCCCTTCTCACTTCCCCCCTCCCCTCTCCCTTTCTCCCTTCCCCCTACCCTCTCCCTTTATCCCTCCTCTCCCCCTTTATCTCTCCCTCTCGTCCCCGTCCCCCTGGGCTGTGGACAGTTATTGCCCTACTTACTTCGGTTAAGCGAAGGTATTTGACTCCTAATAGGATCTGAAATATTTAGATGACCAGATTACAAGCTGAGAATGATGAGAGAGATAGAGTGAAAGAGAGAAGGAGAGAGAAAGAGAGAGAGAGAAGGGTCAAGAGAGATAAGGAGAGGGAAGGGACCTGGTCGGAGAGGAGGTGGCGGGCAGAGGGCGTCGAAGCAATTAGCGAGCTTTTATCTCGGGATCTGGGTTACTTACGGAGGAGCTGTCCCTGTCCTGGCCTCCCGCCCCCAGGACCGACCTTCATGAATGGGCGTCGGAGCAGAGGAGGGCAATGAATGGAGTTGTCAAGGATGAATGAATGAGCAGACGTAGTGACCGAGGCTGGGCCAGGGTGAGAGGCCGAAGGGAAATGATTCATTAAGAAAGACTAAGTGAATGGTTGATAGATTCGGAGATAGAGGCTTTGGCAGAAAGGAGAAGGAGAGAGAGAGAAGGTGGGGGTGAGCGATGATGCGGAAGAGAGTCAGAGAGAAAGGTGGATAAGGAAGGAGAAGGAAAGGGGGAGCTATGTTGACTTTCGAAAACTGCAAGTAAGAAATAGAGATGGAAAGACAGAGAAGTGAGGCATAGGAAAAAGGGAGTTGGGGGATGATTGTGAACTAGAGAGAGAGAGAGAGAGAGAGAGAGAGAGAGAGAGAGAGAGAGAGAGAGAGAGAGAGAGAGAGAGAGAGAGAGAGAGAGAGAGAGAGAGAGAGAGAGAGAGAGAGAGAAGAGAGAGAGAGAGAGAGAGGGAGAGAGAACTGGATAAATAAATGGCTTGACGGCAAGAGACTAATCAAAAGAGATTTATAAAGAAACAGCAGACGGGAATACAGAAAAGAGAATGGATTAAAAAGAAATAGAGAAGAATATTAATGACGATGACACGGAGTGGAGCGAAGAGAGACACCGCCCTCGCAAGTGGCACTAAGACCCCCTGTCCCTCCCTGCTCCCCCCTCCTCCCTCCTTCTCTCTTCCCCTTCTTTCTCCCTCCTCATCCCTCCCCCTCTCATGTCTCCCTCCTTCCCATCCCCCTCCTTTTCTCCCCCTTCTACCCCCCCCCCCAATACTCTCCCTCCCTCTCCCCACCCTCCTCCCCCGAGGCCCTAAACTCACGCCGAAGAATGAGGAATGTCCCCCCTCATTGCATGACAACGACTCATAATTCTCTCTCCGCCATTAACAACATTAATGAGGCGGATCCGGCGCGAACAGCAAGCTCACGACACGCGTCTTCGTCTTAAAGGGCTGCGCATGCTCGACTTCGGGTGTTTATCTGTCTGTTTCCCTGTGATTACCAGTCACTCACGCGTGAACGAAAACATAGCTACGCACAGACACACAACACGTACGCAGACTCATGTACAGTAACAGATACACACATACAGATATAGTCGTATATGCAAATAGGCACATACCAACACATACAATCACAGGCACACAGACACACGAGCACAATCACACATAAACACGCACACACACACATACACACACACACGCACACACACGCACACACACACACACACACACACACACACACACACACAAACGCACACTAAGAGGCAAGGAATGAATGTACAGACGATATTGAAGTCACCGGCTGTCTTCTGGGCAATATTAGGAAAACAAAATCAAATTGGAAAAGCGGAAATTGGAAAAAAAAAAGAAGACAAGAGAAGACTGAAAAATGAATAAGAGTTAGAATAAGACATCCCTTGGGTTTTCAGATCTTGAAAATTCCGTCATATTATGATTTTTTTCTTAGATTCGAAAAGTGATTTGAATCTAAATTGGTGTTATTCTATAGTAAAGTCGACAATTCAAACATATAGATAAGTATAAGATTATGATTAGAAGACATTCATCAACGTCAAGGTTCAAGATAAACCATTTTTGGTAAAAACATTAACCTGAAATTCTCGCCAAAATGGAAACAAAAGAAAAAAAAGAAAAGAAAAAAGAACACGAACAATTGCATTAACAACGACAACAACAAAGACAAAAAAAAAAAAAAAATCTTACCCGAAATCTTTCACAATTTTTTTTCTCCCATTCTCAACCCTAAAACGAAATCTCCGCATTAGTCAGAGCGTAACGCGAGAGTCTGTCAGATCGAATGAATTAAATAGCGAGGGTGACAATCCGAAGCGGGAGATTGGATGCGAAGAACCTCGTTGCCCGTGACCCGACGCCTCAGCCAACGCTACTGTTTTATGAGAGCAATTTGTAATGAAGGAAAAGCACTAAAGCAAGCGGTACCGGTTCGAAATTGCATATATCAGCAGAACGTCTGCAGACTCTTTCTCAAACAAACACGCAGAGAGATATGTTCACGCTCATTATATACATACTATTACACACACACACAGATATATATACACACACATATATATATATATATATATATATATATATATATATTTATAAATATAAATATATATAATTATATATATATGTATATCTATATCTATATATATATATATATATATATATATATATATATATATATATATATATATATACAGACACACACACATATATGAATATGATAAGTACGTAAGTCATATGTCTCTGTGCGTGTACCATCTTTAAACACGCATCTGTCTTAATGAGACTGTGGATAATTTAGTTTAATATATATAATGTGTGATATAAAGCATCCAATCTTCAACATAATCGACACAATCTCAGCTGACGTGCTCTCGCAAGATGGCGGAGACGCGATGATGACGTCACAGTTGAACTTTTTGTTGTCACTGGTTGAGGAGGAGGAGGGGGGGGGGACAGGGAGGAGGGGGGGGAGGGGGGCAGGGAGGAGAGGGAGACATGGAGGAGGAGGTGGAGGAGATAGTTAAGAAGAGAAAACTGAGGAGTTGAGGAAAGGGAAATCAGAAGAAAGATGGAAAGAACCAAAATAGATTAGGAAAAGAAGGAAAGGGGACAGATTGAAGAAAGACGAGAATAGAAAAGAGGAGGGAAGAGACGAAAAAAAAAAAAAAAAAAAATCGCAGAAGGAAGAAACGTAGAGAGAGAAAGGAGAAAGGGGAGGCTGGTGGAGAGGGGGAGGGGGGTAGTGGTGACAGTACTGCGCGTTAAACAGAACAGAAAGACCGACCCTCACGCCCTTCAAGTGGTCGTTGGGGTGAGGGAGGTGGGGGAGGGAGGGGGGATGGGGGAGGGAGGGGGTAGGAGAAGGGGTGAAGGGGGGAGATGGGGTGAGGGAGGTGAGGGAGGGATGGGGGATGGGGGAGGGATGGGGTAAGAGAAGGGGTGAAGGGGGGAGATGGGGTGAGGGAGGGAGGGGGGATGGGGGAGGGATGGGGTAAGAGAAGGGGTGAAGGGGGGAGATGGGGTGAGGGAGGGGAGGAGGGAGGGGGGATGGGGAAGGGATGGGGTAAGAGATGGGGTGAAGGGGGGAGATGGGGTGAGGGAGGTGAGGGAGGGAGGGGGGATGGGGGAGGGAGGGTAGGAGAAGGGGTGAAGGGGGGAGATGGGGTGAGGCAAGGGGTAAAGTAGAGAAGGATTGACAGTGAGGGAGGGGAAAAAAACAAGGAGATGGGGAGGAGGGAGAATAGAGAAGGGAGTGAAGGATGAGGGGAGAAGGTGATTAGGGAGGGGGTGAGGGGGGTGAGGGGGTGTGGGGAAAGAATGGGGTGCGCGAGTAAGGAATAAACGGGTTTACAGTGAGGGAGGGGGTGAGGGGGGAGGGATGGAGTACTGAAGGGGGCAAGGAAGAAAAGGATTGGCAGCGAGGGAAGGGGTGAGGGGAAAAAGGGGATGGCGTAAGAGATGGGGTAAAGGATGGGGTAAGAGAATGGGTAATGGGGAGAGGGGATTGGGATGAAGGAGTAGGCAAGGAGGAAACGAGATTAAGTGAGGAGGGAAATGAGGAGGAACGCGGGTAAATGATGGAATAGGGGATAGAGTGAGAGATGAGGTGATGGAGGAGGGAATAGGCCGAAGAGGGAGTAACGGGGGAAGGGAGAGGATGAGGGAGAGGATGAGGGAGAGGATGAGGGAGAGGATGAGGGAGAGGATGAGGGAGAGGATGAGGGAGAGGATGAGGGAGAGGATGAGGGAGAGGATGAGGGAGAGGATGAGGGAGAGGATGAGGGAGAGGATGAGGGAGAGGGTGAGGGAGAGTGGGGATGGGGGTGAAAGCGGGGGGTGGGGGGGGGGCGGAGAGGGAAAGAAAGGGGAAAAGAGGATGGGGTAAAGGAAGAGGTTAATGAGAAGGAAGGATTAGACGAGGAAGGGGATAGGGGATGGGATGAAGGGAGACGGAAGGAGATGAGGTGGAGAGGGAGAGGTATGGTCGTGGGGGGAGGGGGAGGGTCGTAAGAAGAGAATTTAGTTAAGAGAGATAGAGAGTGATAGATATATAGATATATAGATAGATATATAGATAGATAGATAAACTTAGAGAGAGCGAAAGCGAAGGATCGAGAGAGTAAGAGAAAGATCGAGAGAGAAATCTTAAAAACAAGTAAGAAAAAAAGAAAAAGATAAGTCGAGAATCAATAAGAAAGAAAACTTAAAACTAATCAAGAGACACAAAAACAAAACAGAACAAACACCAAAAAAAAAAAAAAAAAACACTAAAAAAAGAAAGAAAGAAAGAGAGAACGAGAGAAACGAATCGACAGAGAGAGTTAGAAAGCCCTCCCCCACCCCCCACCCCTCTCTCCTCCCCCTTCTATAACGAGCATCCGGTCCTGTTCCCTGCCATCGGGTTGTTAATTAGCATGTAGTCTCCTCCCCAGGGGCTTTTTCCCTTGAAGACATTTCCATAAACCAAACATAAGGGAACTTCCTGTAGATTGATGCTGTGGGAGGTGGATGATGGGTGAATTGCACGGACAGGAAGACGAGGGGGATGGAAATAGAAATGGAATGGGGAAGGAATGAAGGAAAAAGAGAGATGCAGGAGATAGAATTAAATTAAAGTGTAGGAGAAAGAACGATGAACAAGATGAAAATAAAAATATCTATATCTATCTATCTATCAATATATATCTATCTATCTATATATATATAGAAAGAGATGAAGGAGATGCAAATAAAAATGTAGTGGGAAAGAGATGAAAGAGAGAAAGAAAGATAAAGGCAAAGGAGAGGAGGAAGAAGAAGAAGAAGCGGAGGAGGAGGAGGAGGAGGAGGAGGAGAGGGAGGAGGAAAAGGAGGAGGGGGAGGAGGAGGAGAGGGAGGAGGAAGAGGAGGAGGATGAAGAGGAGTAGGAAATAGATGATAAGAGCGTGTAGGAGGAGAAGGAGGTGAGAACGAAGGGGAAGGAGAGGGGGGTGGAAGGGGAGGAGGAGGAAAAGGAGAAAGAATGAAACTAACGATGATAATACGAAAATAGAGAAACAGGTGGAAGAGGAAGGAGAGAAAATGCAATGGTGTCTCCGCATTAATTCTTATGCTTCACGCTTTTCTATAAAACCGGCGAATGGAAGCGCCATTCGATGTCTATTAGTCTATCTATCTATCCATCTGTCTACCCATATTCTCCTATCTATTTATCTGTCTATCCACAGCTCCCTTTCCCTCCCTTCCCCCCTTTACTTATCTGTTTATCTATCTACCTATTTATTCACTTATTTTTCCATCTAACTGTCTATTCATCTATTTATCTATCTATCTGTCTATCTATCCAACTATCTATTTATCTGTATATATACATCTCCTCCCTCCCTTCTCTTTGTATCTATCTATCTATCTATCTACCTATCTATCTATCTATCCGTTCATCTATCTGTCTGCCTGTCTATCCACCTACCTACCTACCTATCTATCTATCTGTTCATCTATCTGTCTATCCACCTACCTACCTATCTATCTATCTATCTGTTCATCTATCTGTGTGCCTGTCTATCCACCTACCTACCTATCTATCTATCTATATGTTCATCTATCTGTCTGCCTGTCTATCCACCTACCTACCTACCTATCTATCTATCTGTTCATCTATCTGTCTGCCTGTCTATCCACCTATCTATCTATCTATCTATCTATCTGTTCATCTGTCTGTCTGCCTGTCTATCCACCTACCTACCTATCTATCTATCTATCTGTTCATCTATCTGTCTGCCTGTCTATCCACCTACCTACCTATCTATCTCTCTATCTATCTGTTCATCTATCTGTCTGCCTGTCTATCCACCTACCTATCTATCTATATATCTATCTGTTCATCTGTCTGTCTGCCTGTCTATCCACCTACCTACCTATCTATCTATCTTTCTGTTCATCTATCTGTCTGCCTGTCTATTCACCTACCTACCTATCTATCTATCTTTCTGTTCATCTATCTGTCTGCCTGTCTATCCACCTACCTACCTATCTATTTATCTTTCTGTTCATCTATCTGTCTGCCTGTCTATCCACCTACCTACCTATCTATTTATTGATCTATCTCCTTATCTGTTTCACGATAATCCACAACACATTAAACACCTAGTCACGTGATCTCTTCGTGACGTCATCACCCGGATGGGAAAGAAGGGAAGGTTTTTCGTCTTTGTATTTGTTTGTTGTTCGTTTCCCACCGTGAGAATAATTATCGTGTGGAAGAAAATTTGTTGTTTCAAGGATACAAATATGATCCTTGATTTTTTTTTTTCCTTTTTTATTATTTTTGTGATTTTTTTTGTTTGGATTAATAAGGCTTCGTTTTAATTCTAGAAAACAACAGCAGCGATTTATCCAAATAGATAAATGAATAGATAAAAAAAGACGTCCGAGGATAAACAATTGTAGCCATCATGAGAATTTATAGGAAAGAAAAGAAAATTATAAGTAAAAAGGTAAAAAAGAAAACGAAAGCACATTTCACACACATACACACACACACACACACACACACACACACACACACACACACACACACACACATATATATATATATATATATATATATATATATATGTATATATAAGTATGTGTGTATCCAGGGAAGAAATCTGCACCCAAGATTACAGATGAGGATTAAAGATCACGAATAAGAGTTTGTTCTTTCAGCCTTTTTTTGTTTTACCCTAATTAATTTTTTTCCTTTTTTTATGAACTATCGGACGTGATGACAGTTATTTCTGGTCCGAAGACACGCAGGTCGCCGCGCTAGAAAGACGTAGACCTTAATGATAGACTCAGGAACAGCATGATTGACAGCTTTTCCCACACGTGCACCTGTCTCACTCACTCACACAAACAAGGACACTCGCTCAAGCATGCACGCACACGCACACTTAGGTGCACGCACGCACGCAGATTCATACAATCAAAGAACGGATTCAAGTAAAAGATATTTAAGAAAAATAATTTTTCGTTCAAAAATGTTGTTACTGAAAAGAAAATTATTTATGATTTTACAAAAAGTTTTCCCTTTTCTCTCCCTCATTCAGCATCACGCCTCCCTTCCTCATCTCCCTCATCCTCTCCCTCATTATCTCCTAATCATCTCCCTCATCACTCTTATCACTGTCCCGCCCATCATCTCCCTCATAATCCACCCCCAACATCTCCCTCATCCCCTCCCTCATCATTCTCCCACACTACTTCCTCATCATCTCTCTCGTCATTACTCCCTCTGTCCCACCCACCATCTCCCTCATAGTCCTCCCTCACCATCCCCCTCATCATTCTCCCTCATCACCCCTAACCATCTCCCTCATCACCCTTCGTCATCACATCCGCTCTCATCTCCCTCACCCCCCACGTCGGAGCGCATGAGGTGGGGGGGAGAGGAGTTAGGGGATAGGAGTGGAATAGGGGGACGTGGGGGGAGGGGTACGTCGGGATGGCGACATGGTCGACGGACGTATCGACGTCTGCTAGCTTCGTAGGAGACGAGTAATCGACGTTGCTTCTGTCGAGTAAGGGGGGAGGGGGGAGGGGGAGGGGGGTTCGGGGGAGGGGGGGAGGGGGAGGGGGGGGAGAGGCCTCCGTGACGCATGACGCACGGAAGCTTACATCTAAACTGAACGGAATTTTTTTTAAAGCAATTTCTGAATCAGGCATAAATGAAAAGTCTAAATCAAACAGACAAAAAACAGACAGATATATAATAAGTGTCAGAGGGGAAAAAAAAAAAAACTGGGAGAAACAGTATGAGCAGCGAAAACAGAGCTCAATTTTTTTCCTCTCCCAGAAATCAATTCAATCCTGGCGGACCTGCAAAATATTGCTCGTCGCCAAAGTGCAAACAATACGACAGGTGATGGAAGATTTCCTGCAGTTGACAGGATATGATGACACGCGCCTGCTATCGACGCGCATCGCAGCCGAAGCTATTCAGATTTCATGATCGTTCATAATCACAACCGTGGATAATCACAACCCGTCTCATAACCGTTCATAATCACAGCCATGGATAGTCACACAACCATTCATAATCACTGTCATTCATAATCATATCCATGCTTAATCATAACCACACACAACCGCAATCATAGATAATCACAACCATTCATAACCATGGATAATCTTGGATAATTCCCGATGACAACCATTCACAATCACAACCATTCAAAATCACACAATCACAGGCGCCCTCGCAACCATTCATTCTTTCCATCCCTAATCGTAACCATTCATATCCCATCCATTCTTAAGCGAGCCGCCGCGCGTTCCTCCTCGTCTTCCGCGAGATCCGGAAAAGGCAAAGAACCGCCGGAGGACGTTGATACATTTCCCCAAGAACGAGACGCGAAATTGTCGTGACGGAGGAAATAGCCCGGGATTACAATGGCTGGTGACTAATGGCGGAGGCACGTGACGGGGCCATAGCGCACCTGCCGCCGCCGCCGCCGACACAGCCGCTACGGTCACGGCGCGCTACCGCCACTGTCATCGCTACACCCGCCGCCACCGCCACAGCCACCGCCACCGCTACACCCGCCGCCACCGCTACACCCGCCCCCACCGCTACACCCGCCGCCACCGCTACACCCGCCGCCACCGCTACACCCGCCCCCACCGCTACACCCGCCGCCACCGCTACACCCGCCGCCACCGCTACACCCGCCGCCACCGCTACACCCGCCGCCACCGCTACACCCGCCGCCACCGCCACAGCCACCGACGCCACTGCCATGCCACCGCTACAGCCAAATACGCCAGTAGCCACCGCCACAACCACCGCTACAACCGCCACAACCACCACAACCACCGCTACAACCGCCACAACCACCGCTACAACCACCGCTACCACCGCCACCACCGCCGTCACCGCTACAGCCGCAGAGGGGACGCCGAGCACGAGAAATCTAGCGGAGAAGGAAGGCGGAATCCGCTCGACGCCGAACGAAGGTCCAAAGATGCTTTCTTTAAGGGAAAAGGAAACGACCCAAATAAAGGGAAATACTCAATCTGCTATTTCTTTCTTTCAAAATAAACTTACAAATAAACTTTTCGCTACTTAGTGCACCAGGCTTCTTAATCCACCGCGTTTATTAAACCATTATGATCCATTTAAATCCACCGCAAATTCCAACCAAAGACAAAAAAACAAAAAACAAAAAAAACATGTACTATTACAATCACAAACTACTACAAAAAACACAATACCAAAATCAAAACACAAACAAAAAATAAGAGAAAACAAAAAGCAACAACAGCAATAAAACACAAAAAATAAAAACAAAAAGAACAATAAAAAAAAATATTACCACAAAAAAAACAAAAAACAACAAACAATAAAACAAAATATAACCCTTTAAGGAAAAAAACCAAAAAACAAAAACAACAAAAAATAACACAAAGGAAAAAACAAAACAATAACAACAAAAACAAAACAAACACAAGAGAAAACAAAAACAACAACAAAAACAACAAAAAAATAACAAAAAACAACAAAACAG
>NC_061837.1:13686610-13689110 GCF_019202785.1 Penaeus chinensis
CCCCCTCTCCCCCCCCCCCCCCCCCCTCAGCCGCACCTTATGCTATAATTCCCGTTCGCTTCCGCCCAGCGCCCGGCAAGGAGGCGAAGGAACTGCTTCCACTATTCCACTCCTTCTTCCTCTCTCCTCCTCCTCCTCTCCCTCTTTCTTCGCTCATTCTGCATTCTACCTCTTTCTAAATTCTTTCCTCTCTCTTCTTCTTTTGTTTTTAAGTTCTTTCTCTTTCTCTCTCTCGTTCTCTTGTCTTTTCTTTTCCCCTCTGTCTCTTTTTCTGCTTTCTCTCCTCTATTTCTTTTTTTTTTTCTCCTTCCTCTCTTTTTCTAACTTCCTTTCTCTATCAAATTTTGTTTTTCTGTTTTCCTCTCTTCTTGCTTCCTTCTTTCTTTCCTATTTCTCTCTTTCACAAATGTTCCTCTCAACCAGTCATCTTTCTCTTTCTCTTTCTTTCTTCCTTCCCCTTCTCTCGACCTTTTCCTTCCTCTCTCACCTTTCTCATTGTTTCCTCTGTTTCTCTCGTTATATATCTCTCCATTCTTCTTTTCATCGTTTCCTTCTCTCCCTTTTTATCCTTTCCCACTTTCTTACTTTCTCACTTATCTATAATTCATTGATTCCATATTTCCCTTTTTAATTTGTTTATATCTCTCCTTCCATGCTATCCACCTTTCCTTCCTTTTCCCGTCGTCCCTCCTTTCTCTCCCTCTCCTCTTTTTCATCTACGTACCCCCCTTTTTTCCTTTTTGATCTCCCCTTTCCCTTCTCTTTCTCTGTTTTATCATCGTCTCCCCCTTTCCATTCTTCTTCTCTGTTTTATCATTGCCTCCCTCTTTCCCCACCTTCTCCTCTCCCTCCCCCATCACTCTATCCCTCTCTTTCTCCTTCTCTCCCTTCCTTCCTCCTTCACCGCCTCCCTCCTCCTCCTTCTCCTTTCATTCCCCCTCCCCTCCCTCTCCCCTACCCCCTCCTCATCCACCCTTCCTCACTTCCTCACTTCCTTCCCCCTCCTCCCTTCCTTTACTTCCTTCCTCCCCTCCTCCGCCTCACCGACCTCCTCCCCTCCCTCCCCTACCCCTCCCCACCTCCCTCCTTAACCGTCGCGGCCAAGTGAGGAGTTTAATTGTCCGCGTGAACGGCCTCGGGGATCGCCTGCCGCCGGCCGTTACCGCGCACGCGCACGCACGCACCCACGGGGACACGCGTATCCTTGTGGGAACGGAGGAAGGAGGAGGAGGAGGAGGAGGAGGAGGAGGAGGAGGAGAAGGAGGAGGAGGAGGAGGAGGAGGAGGAGGAGGAGGAGGAGGAGGAGGAGGAGGAGGAGGAGGAGGAGGAGGCGGGGGAAACGGAGAGGGAAAGGGAGAAGGAGGAGGAGGAGGAGGAGGAGGAGGAGGAGGAGGAGGAGGAGGAGGCGGGGGAAACGGAGAGGGAGAGGGAGAAGGAGGAGGAGGAGGAGGAAAGAGAGAGGGAGGGGGAGAAGGAGGAGGAAGAGGAGAAGGAGGAGGAGGGGAAGGAGTAAGGGGGCAAGATAAGGAGGAGGAGGAGGGGATAGATAGATAGATAGATAGATGGACAGATAGATGAATAGAAAGATGGATAGATAGATAGAGAGAAAAAGAAGAGAAAGATCAAATCAGACACAAAAGTGGATTAAAAAAAAAAAAATCTGAGAGACAAATAGAGAAAGAGGAAGACAGAGATAGAGAAACAATGTATGTGCGGGGAAGGCGAAGGGGGGGGGGGGACACAGAGTCAAGGATCGTGAAAGAGGGAGGGGGGGGGGGGGAGGCGCGAGGGTGCGAGACGAAGGTGAAGGCCAATAGCCAACAATAGTAATAAAACAACATTAACAATAACAAAAACACCGCAACCGACAACAAATACAACAACGAAAACGAAAAAAAATATAACAACAAAAACATCAACAACACAGGCATCAACAAAAGCGATATATAATAACAACAACAACAAAAAACTAACAAGAAAGAACCACAAATACCACCATCACAACAACAACAAAACTCCAAAAACAACAGAAACAAAGAACAACAAATACCATAACAAAAACAAAAAAACAAAAAACAAAAACAACTGAAACAACAAAGAACAAAAATAACAAAAACAAACAAACAAAAAACAACAACAACAGAAGCAAAAGACAACAACAACAGCAACAAAATCAACGAATACAACAAAAACAACAAAAAACAACAACAGCCTCAATCCCTCCCCTCAAAGCCTGAAACCCAGTCTCAGCTGAGGAACCTATTTGTTCATATTCGTAGTTTTGTTGTTTAATTCCTCAGCGAAAAAGAGAGGAGGTGGGCGGAGGAGGAGGGAGGAGAACGAGTGTACAATAAGCGGAGATTGAAACAAAAAAAAAAAGACAAAGAAGTTCATGTTCAATGTCAAGTTCAGAGTCAGAGATAGTAGGGCAGGATGGACGGTGAAGACTGTGTGTATATCTTACTGTTCAATCTGTATTTTTGTTTAAATCGTGACTGGC
>NC_061837.1:13691610-13694110 GCF_019202785.1 Penaeus chinensis
ACCACAATGATAGTGATGACGATAAGGATAATATCAATAGAAAAAGAGTAACACCAATAATGACAATATATAAAAAAAAAAACGTTGATGATGAAAGCAACTATAAATGATGAAATGATGATGAAATAATAGTGATAAAGACAGTAATAACGGCGAATAATGATGACGACCATGGGAAAGCGATGATTTGGAAAATCTAAGTGAATTAACAAAAACAAAACAAAACAATACAAATAACACGTGTTAATTGAATGACAACAAAATACCCGAATTTCACGGCATTTCGATTCGGACAAAGAATGGGATAGTTGATACTGGGATAGTATGGTGTTCATTATTCATCATCTATTTCTTTTTTCCTCTCTTTTCGTCTTATTCGTTCATTCTTATCTTCCTTTCCCTTTTTTTTTTTTTCTTTCTTTTATCTTCTTCGTTTTTCTTTTTTCTTTCTTTTATCTTTTCGTTTTTCTTTTTTCTTTCTTTTCATCTTATTCGTCCATTCACACCATTCGTTCTCTTTTTTCTTTTTTTTTTCTTTTTATGTTCTTCGTCCATCCTTCTTTCCCCCTATTTTTTTTCTTTCTCATTCCCCGTCCATCTTCTCTTACTGTTCGTGTTTCTTCTTCTTCGTCTTATTCGTCCATGTAATTCCTTCCTCCTTCATTTATCTTCCTTTTCGTCTTTTCGTTTTCATTTCGTTTGCCTATTTAGTAGAATTCGTTTTCCTTCCTTCTTTTCATTTCTTACTTAACATTCCTCCCGCTTTCCTCTCTTTTTCTTTCCTTTCCTACTCTTTATTAAATTTCCTTCTCTCTCCCTCCCTTCTTCCTTTCTTCTTTCTTTTCTTTCATCTGTCTCATCTTCCATAATAGACTTCCTTTATCCGAATTCTTATTATCCATTCTTCCTTCTATCTTGGGTCTGGAAATCCTGTTCTCGAGCTGCTCTGTGTTACCAAGGCATGTCACGTGGTCGATTAATGAGATAATAAGGTGCTGATTGCATAATTACTGATTTCATCTTGTTTGCTGTGTGGCAGAGTCTCCTCGCTTTCTTTCTGGCTTTCCACCTATCTCTTTACTGTCTCTGTCTTTGGTTCTCTGTTTCTGTCTGTCTGTCTTTATGTCTGTCCGTCTCTCTCTCTCTCTCTCTCTCTCGCTCTCTTTCTCTCTCTCTCGCTCTCTCTCTCTCTCTCTCTCTCTCTCTCTCTCTCTCTCTCTCTCTCTCTCTCTCTCTCTCTCTCTCTCTCTCTCTCTCTCTCTCTCTCTCTCTCTCTCTCTCTCTCTCTCTCTCTCTCTCTCTCTCTCTCTCTCTCTCTCTCTCTCTTTCTCTTTCTCTCTAATGATCGCATACATACTTCCTGCCTCTTATTGTGTATCTCTCTTGGTCTTTGTATCTTGCGGACTCTCTATTATCTATCTATGTATACACTGTACACACACACACACACACACACACACACACACACAAACACACACACACACATACACACACACACACACACACACACAAACAAACACACACACACACACACACAAACACACACACACACAAACACACACACACACACACACACACACACACACACACACAAACATACACACACACACACACACACACACACACGAATGCACACAAGGCATACGTTACCATCATTACTTGTGGCAGCGCTGTAACACGGAGCCGGCACGTGGCTCGCACAACAGGAAATCTGGGCCCACTTTTTAAGACGTCACACTGGTGCCTGCGGTAATGACGGGTGCGAGGGAGGAAGGGGTGTCGGTGGGTGGGGGGTAGGGGTGGGTGGGGGTGGGTGGGGGTGGAAAAGGAAGGGGGAGGGGGAGAGTATAGTAGAGGAAGGGGGGGGGGGTAGAGGAAGGGGAAGGGAGAGGGGGTGGAAGAGGAATGGGGGAGGGAGAAGGGGTGGAAGAGGAGGGGGGACAGGGAGGGGGTGGAAGAGGAAGGGGGACGGGGAGGGGGTGGAAGAGGATGGGGGAGGGGGTTGGGTTGAAAGAGGATGGGAGAAAAGGAGAAGAAGAGGACGGGGATGGGGGTGGAAGAGTATAGGGGAGGGAGTGGAAGAAGATGGGGAGGGGGAGGGGCTGGAAGAGGAAAAGGGTAGGGGAGGATGTAGGGGTGGAAGAGGATAGGGAGGGGTGGAGATGGAGAGGAAGAGGGTGCGGGAAAGGAAGGGAGGGGGGAATGGAAGAGAGGGGATGGAAGAAGTGGGGGAAGGGAGATAGGGTGGAAAGGGGAGGGCAATGGAGGGAGGTGGTGCAAAAGGAGGGGGTAGGGGAAAGAGAAGCTGGGGGTTGGGGAAGAAGAAGAGAAGAGAGACTGGGATAAAATTGACGAGGGGAAATAAATAAAACAGAGAGATACATACAAGGGGAAAGGGAGAAAAGGGAATAGAGGGTAAGGGAGAAGGAGGAGGGGAAGAGAAGGGGAAGGAGGAAATGGTGGGGGGTTAGGTGACGCGTGGACCTTCAGGTGGTGTTTG
>NC_061837.1:13701610-13704110 GCF_019202785.1 Penaeus chinensis
GAAAAAAAGGCAACAATTTGATTATCAGCATCATTTGGTTATTATAATCGTGAAGTTCGAGTCACAGTGAGATTACACAAAAAAGAAAGCCATAGAAAAAACTCAAATTATTAATGAAGAGCAAAAAGAAAAAAAAAAATAACTATTATGCATAGGATAAAATTAAGAAATGAAAATTGTTAGAAAACATTAGAAAATATGTAACGAAAGAATACATTCTAAAAATTCCGTCAGCACAGCGTCAGAAGTCTACGGGCCATGTACATCATATATGGGAATAAGTCTGCCAATGTATATATGTATATTTGTAGACAGATAGATAGATAATCACACACACACACATATGTGTATATATATTGACACATATCTACCTATCTATCTATCAGTCTATCTTTCTATCTATCTATCTGTCTATCTTTCTATCTATCTATCTATCTATCTATCTATATTTACATATATATATATATACATATACACGTGCCTTCATCATAAATGCCTTTAAGTGGGAAAATTGTTAAAGGCACTCATTCTGAAACTGATTGCAGCATATGGTATATTTCTGAGAAAAATGTACAATATATATATTTAAAAAATCAGTTCTTACTTACATCAGCTCTCTAATTTGCATTTATATACTTCTAAACACCTTAAATAAACTTTCATAAAATCATATTAGTGGCCATTTTGAAACTGTATGCTTATCAAACTAAGTACTTCATCTGCAAAATATATTTTTTTTATGTGTCCGAATTTACATATATATTTATATACATATATATATATACATATACATACACCAACTCAACATACTCATCTTTCTATTTTTATGTCTGTTTCTATCTATCTATCTACCTATCTATCTATTGATCTATTCATTTATCTATCTATCTTTCTATCTATATCTGTCTATATATCTATCTTCCTATTATTTTATCTGTATCTATCTATCTATCTATCTATCTCTTTCTCTACCTATATCTATCTATCTACATATCTATCCATCTGTCTTTCTATATATTTATATATTTGTCTATTACTAAATCTAAGTATCTCTCACCCCCCCCCCTCACTCTCTCTCACTCTCTCTCTCTCTCTCTCTCAATCTCTCTATCCTTCTATATAAACACATGTACACAATACACAAACATACATGGATATATAGATGTAAGTATAAATGTAAGTATGTGTGCATGCTGCGCTAGCTTCACGTAGCGCATATATCTGATTTATTTAATTCGAAAAGTCAGTGGGAAAGGCAAGTTCTCTTTTCACGCTCTCCGAAAGCTCTACGAGACCGACACTCACCATTATACAAGCAAAAAGCCTTGGAATTATGCCTGCTTGATCCATATCTGAAGTGATTTGCGAATCTCTCCCCACGCACGGGATAGAATCCTTTGCCGCCGAACAAAACAATACGAAGAATAATTTTGAAGATTAAGTTACCCTTCAAGGATTATTTTTTCGTTCTGTGCATGTTTGTATGTTTTTATTGGATTACTTATTATGCTGTGGGATTATCTAATGAGCTCTTTATCTCTATGTCTATGCATCTTTCTAGCTAGTGTCTGTATAGAACGATAAATGAAAAAAAAAAAGGTTTGACCTATGTATATATTCATAAATTCACGTATGAATATCAGTACTTACATCCCGTATCACTTGTTAATATATGCGCATCTGTATACATGCACTGCCCTATAAACAGCTGACTGCGCAGCCCAACCACCTGTCTCCAGCGACCACTCCGACAGAGCGACCCCTCCCTTGCGCGACCCTAAATCCGGGGGGGGGGGGGGGGGACGTGACCCAAAACGACAAGCGAGTTTCAGTGAGAGGATGTCGCTGTCGCTGTCGCTGTCGTTTCTAAAGGCCTCTCTCTATTCCCCCCTCTCCTTTGTGGGGAATGGAAAAGGGTACGACTTTAGGTGTATTATGTAACGTTGGTGTATTTACTCTCGCCTTTCTCTTTGTCACTCTAATACATGGAAGTTGGCTTGTCTTGATTCTTACCAAATGACTTGCCAGATTTACATAATGCATTTGAGTGTGGTAAATTAGACGTCATTCAGAAAATTTATCATATATATGCAGCATTCACACACACAAACGCAAACACACACACACACGCACACACACACACTCACACACACGCACACACACACACACACACACACACACACACACACACACACACACACACACACACACACACACACACACACACACACACACACACACACACACACACACGCACACAAACACACACACACACACACACACAGAGAGAGAGAGAGAGAGAGAGAGAGAGAGAGAGAGAGAGAGAGAGAGAGAGAGAGAGAGAGAGAGAGAGAGAGAGAGAGAGAAAGGAGCAGATAGATAGACAGATATAAGTATTTATTCCACATACATACACACAAGTCTGTATGTGTATAAAGGAGAGAAGAATGGCAGTAGTTCCTCTAAACCAGGAGTGTTAACAGCTAGCGGGATAGAGAAC
>NC_061837.1:13716610-13721610 GCF_019202785.1 Penaeus chinensis
GATAACGGGGCTAAAGGATTCTCGATTGAGATTAATCATAAATAGAGTATTTCAAAATGCTAGGGAATAGTCTAGGATAATAAAACTAACAATTAATAATTTGAATTATAATAAAAAAAAAAACGGATAAACTAATGCTGAATGATAAAACAGTAAGACAAAAAAGGCGGTCTTGGCTTGAAAATGACAGAGATCACGTTTCCTCTTGATGTCAGCGGAAGTCGATGACTCTCTCCCCGTGGGCGTGATTCGGCGCCCATAGCGAAGGGGGGCGCAGAGAAGTGGTCGATCAAGAGGTTTAAGGGTACAAGAGATTAAGGAAAAAATATAAAAGGTGTTAGGAGTATGAAATACAAACAAGACGCAAAGTTGTATTGCATTGCAGAAGATTCCTTTGCATACAAGTGTATCTTGATCTAAATCTTCATTGCGAATATTTCTCTAAATAATCATCTTTTCTCTCTATTTCTCCATCCTAAATCTCCTATTTCCTATTTCTTCTTTCTGTTTTCGTTTGCCTCTCTCCCTCCTCCTTTCCCCTTTCCTCCTCTTATTTTTCATTCTCCTTTTCTGTCTCCGTAATGTCTCCCTTCCCTTTTCATTCTGTTCCTTCTCCTCCCTCTTTCCTTCCTTCTTTTTCTCTTTCCTCCTCTACTTTCTTTCTCCTTCTTTTCTTTCTTCTTCTTCCCTCTTCTTCTTTATTTCTATTTCCCTTCTCCGTCTCTTCCTAATTCCCTTCCCCACATTACTCTTCCCTTTCCCCTTCCTCTTCCCTTCTTTCCTCCTCCTCCCTCTCCCTCCTTTTTCCTACTTTTCCTTCTCCTCCTCTCCTCCTTCCTTCTCTCTCCTTTCATTCTTCTGTCCCTTCTTCCTCCTTCCCTTTTCCTCTTCTCTTTCTCTCTTTCTCCCTGTTTCACCCTTTACCCTCCCCTCCCTCTCCCCTCCTCCTTTCATCTTCTTCCTCACTCTCTCTTCCGGTACAACGAGATAAGGGCTAATTTTCCTTCTCTTTCTTTGACCCTTTTATATTTTGTCTGTTAGGGTGAAATGGGGGGGTGGGGGGCGAAATGGGGGGGAAGGGGGGGTGAAATGGGGGGAAAGGGGGGAGGGGGTGACATGGGGGAAGGTGGGAGGGGTGAAATAGGGGTCGAAGAGGAAAGCAAAATAGATAGGTAGATACATAAAGAGACGGACATACGGATAGATAGATAAACATATATATATAGATAGATTGATAGGTAAATAAATTGAGAGATACATAGATAGATAGATAGATAGGTTGGTAAGAAGGTGGGTAAACAAAGAGATAGACAGATAGACACAGAGATAAACAGAAAACAAAAACGGAGTAAAAAGAGAAAAAGAAGGAAAGCTAAATAAATATATGAATGGGTAGAGATATAGACAACAACACTACGAAGGTAATTAAATGAATAAGTCGATAGAAAAACACAATTAAAACAATAGGCTGGTCGACAGATAGAGCAGATAGACAGGCAAGCAAAAAGTCAGACAGATGTGTAGTAGATAGACAGAAAGAGAAGCAAAAGAAAGGAAAAAAGGAGGAAAACGTTAATGAAAGAAACAGGAAGAGGAGATAGAGATAGATAGAGAGAGAGATTGAGATAGAGGGTGGATGGTGGGGGAGGGGGAGGGGAGGGGAAGGTAGCAGGGTAAGGGAAGGGGGAGAGGGGAAAGGGGGGAGGCTTGGAAGGCAAGAGGGGGGGAGGGGGAGGTAGGTAACAGAATGAAGTGGGGGGGGGGTCAGGGAGTAGGGGGAAGCAGGGGGAGAGGAAGGTGAGAGAGTAGGGGAAGGGGGGGGGGGAGGAGAGGAAGGCGAGAGAGTGGAGGAAAGGGGGTGGGGGAGCGACTTCCGGCGAGGCAGGTGCTGATGCTGTGGATCACGCAAGAAATTCCCACACTGCCATCGCTGTCGGCCATTATCCCGCCTCGCCTGTCTCGCTAATTATTACGGCCGCAACGACAAAGAACGTAAATAACGAGACAGATAAAAAACAACATATATTTGTATTTAAAAAAAAATGTGTATATGGACCCTCAAATGCTAAAAAATAATGGTATAATCTTTTCGGTATCGAGCGGAACGGTGAAATCTCGCAAAGTAGGATGAGAATCTGGATTTCATCAGTGTCGTATCCGGTATTCGGGATACGGCACAGATTGATGGAAATACCTGCGACTTTGTGGGCGACATATTGTATCAAATTCCATGGAAATTGAGGACTTTTTTTTAAAGAATCATGTGCTTCATTCACGAAAATATGCATTTGAAAGAATGGTGGGTTACATTCAATATAAAAGATACTTGTCATTACGTTTCATTTTATCATTCTCCACGTATTTTTAATACACACAAGGCGTAAAGTGGCTAGATAACTATATCAAAGAGCCAAAGATAGACCAAATAAGAAAAAAGAGGAAAAAGTACGAAATAGTAAAAAAAGAAAACTCACAGATAAGAAACATTGTTATCTCGAGTATTCGCGGGGAGTGTGGGGAGGGGGGGGGGGGTAGTGGTAATCTGGCCTTGGGGCAATTAATTTTCGTGGAATTTTGTTGCTTCGGTAAAATTATTATCATTATGATTTCTTTTTAATATTCACCAAGCTTCTTTGTTAGTTTTTCTGATAATTTTGTCTTCTGCCTATATACAGGATCTCTTTATCTGTCTGTCTATCTATCTATCTATCTAACTATCGATACATCTGTCTGTCTACCAATCTATCAATCTATCTATCTATCTATCTACCAATCTGCATATCTAACTGTCTACATATCTACCAATCCACATATCTACTTACCTACCCACCTATCTATCTATTCAGCTTTCTCGATAAATTACCTTTGTTCCACTGAAATAAAGGACAGGTGTATATGCTAAATAGATGGCCCGCTCGGTCCTTCGTTTTTAAAATGCGTGGAGAAGCAGAGCCAGGAAGTAAGGATTCCTCGCCCTCTGTCTCTTCTTTGTCTCTCTCTCGCTCTCTCTCTCTCTCTCTCTCTCTCTCTCTCTCTCTCTCTCTCTCTCTCTCTCTCTCTCTCTCTCTCTTTTCTCTTTCGCTCTCATTCTTGCTTCTTTCTTTGTCTCTCATTTTTTTTCTTTAGCTCTTATTCTTTGTCTTTCTTTGTATTTTACCTACTTTTTTTTTCTTTCTCATTTTATTTTTCTTGCTTTTATTTCATTATCTTTCTCTCTCTTTTTTTCCCTCTCTTTGTTTCAGCAACAAACTGTTATGATAGAAATCCGCTATGGGAATTACAGATATGACAGAAAACAAAAGGAACAACAACAAACAAATACAACCAAAACAACAAAAACAACCACAACACCAACAGGCAAGCCCAAACCCCAACAAGTACAGCAGCCCGGCCCCCGCGAGAGCCACGAGGGCCTCGTCGAGCGGCACCGAACGCGACGCGATGGATGATGACCTTTTGACCTCCGCGTCAGGACGTTGATATGCCGAGCCGTTGTACAGAGATCGCCCTCCCCCTCCATATCTCCTCTCCCGTCTCTCTCTTCTTTATTATAGTTCTCTGCTTCGTCATTTTGCTTGTTTCGTTTCCTCTTTCATTGCTTTCTTTGTCTTCTCCAACACTTCTTTTCTCCCTTGTCTACTCTATCTTCCTCCTTCTCTCCTTTGTTTCATTTCTCTTCCTTCTTCCTCTTCTCTACTCCATCCCCCTTCCCTCTCTCCTCTCTTCTTTATTCCGCTCTACTTCTAGATCTCTCCTTTCTTTCTTCCTTTTCTGCTTTATCCTTCCTTCTCTTCTTTATTCCCTTCCTCTTCCCCTTCTCTAGTCCATTCCTCACCTCTTTTCCTTCCGCTTTGCTCGATCTCCCTTTCTCTCTCCCTTCTCTACTTCACGACCTCTCTACTCTGTTCCCCTCCCTCTTCCCCTTCTCTACTTCATTGTTTCCCTTCTTTTCTCCTCTTTCTGACCCACTCCATTTATTCCCGCCAGATTTTCCCTCCCCTTCTTTCCTTCTTTTCTCACTCTCATTGCTCTTGTCCTTCACTCGTCCCTTTCATTTCCCTCTTCCGTCCTTCTCTCTTCTCCCCTTCTTCATTTCTCTCCTCTTCCACTCCCCCTTTTCGACTCCTCATCCTCTCATCCATCCCCCACCCATCCTCCCCAACTCCCCTTCCCTCTTTCCTTATCTCCCTCCCCTTTTCTCTTCTTCATCTCCATTTTCCCATGCCGCTTTTCTTCTTTTCTTTTTTCTCTTCTTCATCCTGTTTCTCCTTAATCTGTCTTCTCTGCCCTCGCTCTTCCATCCTCCTTTTCTCTCTTCCATCCTCCCCCTCCCCATCCTCTCTCTGCCCCTTCTCTCCGTCATCCATTCTCCTCTCCCTCCTCCCTTTCTTCCCTCCCCCTCATCCATTCTCCTCTCCCTCCTCCCTCTCCTCCCTATCCTCAATCCTCTTCCTCTATCCTTCCTCCCTCCTTTCTTCCCCCTTCCCACCTCCTCTCCCCTCCCCTAACTGTAACAGAACTACTGCGATGTATTCTTGTTTCATTTGAAAACTGAAGAAATAAAAAGAAATAAAGGAATAAACAGAGAAAGAATATGAACGAATGAGAGATGATCTACAAATCTAGATATTTCGTCATGTTTTCTTTATTATTATCTTTTTTATTTATATTTTTTTCCCATTGTTGTTTACACATAAAGAGTACCAGTGAAATACAGGTAACACTATACATGTAAACGCCATAAAGAGGGACAAACAAGAAATAGCCGTATTTTATTACTACAGTAAAACATGTCGTAATGATACATATATACCATAAAATACTTTATGATGTATTTTGCATATGTATTGTTAGAAACACACACTAACACACATATATATGTATACATTCTTACATAAATATATATGTGAATGTGTGTGTGTGTGTTTGTGTTTGTGTGTGCGTGTGCGTGTGTGTGTGTGTGTGTGTGTGTGTGTGTGTGTGTGAGTGTGTGTGTGTGT
>NC_061837.1:13726610-13729110 GCF_019202785.1 Penaeus chinensis
AACAAATACATAAACATAATTAAAGAAATACATATATATAAGAAGATTCAGATTAATCGAGAGAGAGGAGAATATATAGACAGGTTGATGTGCATATATAGCAAGATAGATAGAAAGAGGAACTTGTATAGACAAGACAGATAAATATACTGATCGACATATATATACAGATAAAGGAATATATACGTAGAAAGTTTAAAGAAGGAGGGGTATACATAAATGGATATAATATAAGATGACAAATATGAGAAGTATTACCGAGAAACAGTAATAAAGAGAGCCAGGAAAATGTATGTTTATGTGTACGATTTTTTACGTGAGTGTGTATATATGTATTCTTGTGCGTATATGTGCCATATGTTTATGTGTGTCTGTGAGATCTATGAACAAATGGCAAACACATCGACACACACACACACACACACACACACACACACACACACACACACACACACACACACACACACACATGAAGAATTTCCCTTCACAACCGAAATGCCAAAGTCTTGCTTAACATCCGCTCGCGAGATATTTTACAAAACATATGTTAATTATTTTCTGTTTACTGTTGCAGCTTGTGTAAATTTGGGAGAAGAGAAATGATAACATTTGCTGATTCGCTTTACCTGTATGTATGGTATGTACGTATCTATGTATGTAGGTGTGTGTGTGTGTGCATGTGTGTATGTGTGTGTGTGCATGTATGTATGTGTGTGTATGTATGTATGTACGTATGTTTTTATGTATGTATGTGTGTATGTATGCATGTGTTTATGTATGCATTTATACATGTACGTATGTATGTATGTATGTATGTATGTATGTATGTATGTATGTATGTATGTATGTATGTATGTATGTATGTATGTATGTATGCATATATGTATGTATGTAATTCTTTATTCTAGTGTAGATGAAAAGAAGAATATGATATGATTAAGAAAGATAAAGAGAAGGCGAAAGAAACGAAAGGAAAAGAGAAAACAAAAGAAAGAAAATAACAAATACAAACATAAATATATATATTGTCTCACCCCCCCCACCTCCCGCCCCCGTCTCTCGGCGGGAGTGAGGGCGTGAGACAAGCCGCAGCCCGGGCGTGGGGCAGCATCACCAGCAGCGTTGAGGCCTGTGGTGTAGGCCTGTTCGGAGCGCGTGGGCGTGAGTGGGCGTGGGCGGAGGGGCGTTGCGGAGGCTGCACCGAAAGTCGTTTGGGGGGCGGAGGGGGATGGGGGTGGGGGTGGGTGGGGGGCAGGCCTGTCAAATTTATGCGTGTGTTTTGATTCCTTAGTAGGGGCAGGGGAAGGGGTAGGGGCTAGAGAAGGGGAGAGGCTGGGGGGGGGGTAGAGAAGGGATTTGGATGGGGATAAGAAGGGGGAAGAGGGGGATGGGGGATAGTAAATGGGGGAGCAAGGCGGAGGGGAAAAGGAGATAGGGAAAATGTGGATTGCGGAAGGGAGATAGGGATGAAGGGGTGGGGAGGGGGAGGGGGAGATGGGGAGGAGGGTTGGGGAAGGGAGAGGGAGGTGGAGTGATGGAGAAAGGGAGATGGCGATGAAAAGGGGGAGAAGAGGAGATGGAGAAATGACATGGCAGAGAAGGTGGTGAAGGGGATATGGAAAGGGAGATGAAGAATGTAGATAAGGAGAAATAAATGGGAAAAAATGAATAAAACATATTGGGAAGATAGTGGGGGTATGGAAAAAAGAAGAAAAAAAGAATGGAAAAGTAAGAAAGAGACAAACAGAGAGAACACGAGATAATAGGAAGGAAATGAAAAGAGGGGAATCAAAGATAGGGGAAAGGGTACCTCTCCCCTCATTAGCATGGGCGGGGAGGGCGGGGAGGGGCGCCTATGACCCATGGTGTGAGGGCGTCATACGGGGTGCGTGGGGAAGGTGAGGCGGGGTGGGGGGGGGGGGTAATGAGTGGTGTGGGCGGGATTTGTTGTAGTTCTTATCTCCAAACACACGGCTCCTCACGACGGGCGGCGCGAGGGCGTGAGGGGGCGCAAGACACACAAATCGTGGGTCTCTCTGTGGGCGTGACGGAAGGAGGGAAAGAGAGAACGACAACTGGGATAAATAGGTAGGCATATACATGTATCTATCTATCTATTTATCTGTTTGCCTGTCTATTTGTCTGTATGCAAGCACAGATATATACATATACATATATATATATATACATAAATATATATATATATATATATATATATATATATATAAATATATATATATATATATATATATATATATATATATATATATATAACATAAATATGTATATATAAATATATAAAGCTATATACATATATATATATATATATATATACACATACATATATATACACTTACATATCTATATCTATATCTATGTCTATATTTATATCTATATCTATATCTATGTCTATATATATATCTATATCTATATCTATATATATATGTATATGTATATCTTTATGTATATCTATATCTATCTATCTATCTATGTATATATA
>NC_061837.1:13744110-13749110 GCF_019202785.1 Penaeus chinensis
ATGGAAGAATGAAGGAAGAAGAAGAAAGAGGGTGAAAAGGGGAGGATAATGAACGGAAATGTAAAGGAGTAAAAGAAGGAGGGGAATAAAGACGAAGGAGAAAAATAAACGAATTGAAAAAGAATGAAAGGATAGAAAAATGGAAGATGAAAAATAACAAACTTAAGAATAAGAATAGGAATAGGAATAAAACATAACAGAAAAGGCTAAAGATGAAGAAGAAAACGATAAAAGAGAATGAAGAATGGAAAAAAAAGAAAACAAAAAAGGAAGAGACCAAACTTTGGAGAAAAGAAAAGCAGCGATAGAAAATAGAATAACAGAGAGGGAGAAGAAAATCGAATATAAGGAAGAAAAGAAAGAATTAGAGCAAAATTAAACAAGAAAGCAAAGAGGAGGAAGAGAAAAAAGCGTAAGGCCAATTATGGAAACTGAAAAATAAATAAAAGATATAATAAAGATGAATAAAAGAACAAATACATAAATATGAACAGAAGAACAAGTCGGAAAAAAGAAGAAAAATGGAACAAAGGAAGAAGCGAAATGAGGGAAGGGGAGAGAGGGAAAAAAAGAGAAGAAAAGAGTGAGAAGAAAATGAAGAGAGAAGGAAGGAGAGAGAGGAGAGGGCAGAGGGGAAGAGGAAAGGAGAAAGGGAATAGGGAAAGAAGAGGAGAGGGGAGAGAGAAGAGAGGAGAGGAGAAAGGGAATAGGGAATGGAGGGAAGAGGAGAAAGGGAATAGGGAATGGAGGGAAGAGGAGAAAGGGAATAGGGAAAGAGGGAAGAGGAGAAAGGGAATAGGGAATGGAGGGAAGAGGAGAAAGGGAATAGGGAAAGAGGGAAGAGGAGAAAGGGAATAGGGAATGGAGGGAAGCAGGGAGAGGGGAGAGGAGAGAGGGAGAGAGAGAGGGTAAGACCGGGCGCAGGCGGGGGGGAGATGTTTAGTAGCCTCTGCCCACTGGGTTTGGGCACGTGGGCATACATCACTCTATGACGTCACTCGTGATCTATGGCTTACGCATGGATGGAGGAAAGGGATAGGGGAAGGGAGGGGGATAGGGGAAGGGAGGGAGATAGGGGAAGGGAAGGGATTAGGGAGATGGAGGGAGGGTGATAAGAGGAGGGAGAACCGGACCAGGGGAGATAGGGGAAGGGGAAGAGAGGGAGAGGGAGAGGGAAGCAAGATAAAGGGAAACGGAAAAGGGAGCAAGATAAGGGGAGAGGGAATAAGAGTAGGGGAGGGAAGAAAAAGGAGAGGGGAGAGGAAAGAGAGGCGAGATAGGGAGGGAGGAATAGGACAGGGAGGAAGAGACAACGAGGGGGAAGCGAGGAAGGGTGAGGGGGATGAAGGAAGGGAGAAGGAAACGGAAAGAAAGCAAAAAAGGGGAATCCGAAGAGGTAAATGAGATATATACACATGTATATATGCATATGCAAAGGGCAAAACTGTGTGCATTAAAAGGATACGAGAATACACATATACACCGGCACAGTTTCACATCCACCCCATCTCCTCACACACACATACACACACGCACATTTTCACATCCACCCCACCTCCCTACACACACATACACCCACACCCACAGACATAACCACCCACCCACCCCCACACACACACACACCCTCATCTACTCAGCCAACCACCCACACACACATACACAAGCCATTTCACCTCAGCCTATCACGAGCAGTCCCTCGCATGTCACTGTGTGGAGTACCATATCTTCCCGGGCCCACGCTTTCTCCTACAACCTCATTGATATTTTGTATAAAGAAATAGATTAAATGAAGCTAAAAGCAACAAGAAAAAATGTTTTGGAGACGTAACAGCCATGTGAAACGACGGTGCGTACCTTCTGTGGGTGTGTGTATGTGTCTGAAGAAGAAAAGGGGAAATAAAGAAAAAATACAAATAATAGAAAAAACATGGGGTCATAGAACCAAAAATAGGAGTAAAGAAAGGGAAGAAAATAATGCTCATGTAGAACCCTGTCGTCATCCAGCAATACCGTATCATTATCATAATTTTTTAGGAGTTTTATTTCAAATTACAATATCACTTTACAAGGACAAATCCGATAGCTCAAAATACTATAAGGAGACACGACGTGAGACTTTATTTATGCTATTTTGTACTTTTTTTTCTTCACCTTTTGATGCAATATCCACAGCGTAGTAATAATATGTACATTAAAAAAATAAGTAACAATATAACAACGAAATCTTTCAAAAAGTAGTAGTTAATCTTAACATGTCGCTATTCATAAAATCACACGTATTTTTGTAACATTCCTTTTTCAACGTCATCGTCATCAGGGAATTTATTTTTTCGACATTTTCACACGTCAATGAAAAACGCGAATCATAACTATATAAGGAAAATATCAATATATTATTACGCAAATCTGACCGTCTGGCATTTGCGACGTCGAGGACACACAAACACCTTTGGACTCGCTGGTCACACAGACAGGCAGAAAGCAGCAACATCAATGGCAGAAGTGACAGGCGAGTGACAGCCGGGATGGGGTGACGCTAATAGACAGCAACCTTCGACGACGTGACAGAGGCTTTGGTCGTTTCGTGGGAATAAACTCTTTCTTTGGGGGTGGGGGGTAGGGGGTGGGGGTAGGTAGGTAAGTAGGTAGGGAGCTTGTGGTTTTATATTTCTGGATTTTTTTCTTCAGTCTGTTTATTACTGTTCCTTACGTGTTTTTTCCCCTTCTCTCTCTCTTCTCTGTCTCTCTTTCTCTCTGTCTCTCTCATCTTCTCTCTCTTTCTCTCTCTTCCCCCCCCCCACCTCTCTCTCTCTCTCTCTCTCTCTCTCTCTCTCTCTCTCTCTCTCTCTCTCTCTCTCTCTTTCTCTCTCTCTCTCTCCCCTCTCCCTCCCTAGCCCTTTCCGCGTCCCTCCTCTCTCTCATGCATAAGATTAACGATTAGCAAACATTAATAAAACCAAAGAGCGAATGATAACGATCATGATGATGGCAATGATGATGACAGTGATGTTGCGATGATAACAGCCATAGTAGCAGCACGAATAACGCTAATATTAACAAACAAACAAATAATAAAAACTGAATATCTTACCGACTGCAGGTCCTGCCTCCCCTCCCAGCTCCCTATTTCTCCCAGCCACCGTTCCCCTCCCCACCCACTCCCTCCCTCCCTCTCTCCCTCCCTCTCTCCCTTCCTTCCCCTCCCTCCCTCTCTCCCTCTCTCTTTCCCTCCCTCTCTCCCTCCCTCCCTCCCTTTCTCTCTCCCTCCCCCCTTCCTCCCTCCTTCTCTCCCTCTCTATATCGCTCCCCCCTCCCTCCCTCTCTACTTATCTCCCTCCCTCCCTCCCTCCCTCCTTCTCTGCCTCTCTGCCTCCCTCCCTCTCTCCTCCCTCCCTCTCTCCTACCTCTCTCCCTCCCTCTCTCTCTCCTCGTCCACTTCAACACTGAATAAGTGATGACCATTAATTTGGGAATCAATTGTTGTCTGTTCAATCTTTTCTCCTTCTGTGTCAAAAGAAATGGAATTGAAGAAGCTAAAATTGAGTGATAGAGTGCCTGGCATAATTGAATTGTTGTTTGGTTGCTCACTGCATTGCCATCAGTTGCAAAGGAACGGGGTTCTGTTGCTAAGTAGCAGTTGTGGCTTGCAAGCTGACGGGTTTAATGCAAGAGGGAAAAGATTGTTATCATCATGGTCATTAATGTTGCATTATTGTTGTTGATGTCTAATTAACCAAGATGAATGTGTGGGTTTTGCAGTGAAATAATGCACACTTAATGCATGTGATTAATTAACACGTAAAGAATACCGCTTTTATAAAGTTACGGAACATGTAAGGTAGACATGAAAATCGCTATCTACGTAGACAAAATCGTTTATCATAATCGTGGCCTCTGCAATAGTGATAAGAAAAGAACAAGAGTTATGCTAATGATGATCATCTCCTTTATCACAGTAATAACAATAGCGGTAGTACTAGTAGTAGATATACTAAGAATAACATCAACAATCATAATAAGAAAAGTCAGTCGTTCTGTTATCAATATTATTACTGTCGTTGATAGCATTTTTTATTTTTTTAAATTATTTCTTTTGTAGCTACATTTTGATCACATTTACCCATAAACAATAGGGATTATGTGAGTATCATTACCATCTATACAATTTCTGTTTGTTACTAACATCCTTATTACTGTTAAAATCATTATAATTAGGATTAATATTAAGAATAAAAATTATAATAATAATAATAGTAACAGAAGTAAGAATAATAATAATCATAATATTGTTACTTTTACTACTACTGTTACTATTACTACTACCATTACTAATGATAATATCAACAGTTATGACGATAATAATGATGATAGGTAGTAACATCAACAACAAAAACAACAACAATAATGATGATAAAAAGTAATGATAACAATAATGATAATAATAACAATAATAGTAATAATGACAGTAATTAATGACAACAATGATAATCATAATGATAATCATAATGGTAATGATAATAATAATAATGATAATAATAATAATAAAAACAATAATAATGATAATCATAATAATAATGATAATGATAATAATAATAATAATAATAATGATAATGATAACAATAACAATAATGACTAGTAATAATAAAAAAACTACTACCACTACTATTATTACTGACAAGAATATTGATAATGACGATGATGAAGATAATAATAATGTTACGATAAATGATAATAATAATGATGATAATGATAATCATGATAATGATAATATTGATAATTATAATGATAACAGCAATGATGATAATGATAATGATAATGATAACTATGATGATAATAAGACTAATAATGATGGTAACGATAACTTCAACAGCACAAACAGTAATAGTAACACCACCAATAATGATAATGATAGTGATAATGATAATGATAATTATAGTGATAATGATAATGATAGTGATAATGATAATGATAATTATAGTGATAATGATAATGATAGTGAT
>NC_061837.1:13769110-13771610 GCF_019202785.1 Penaeus chinensis
GGTTTAGGAAGAGGAGGAACAGGAGGAGGAGCAGGAGGAGGAGAGGGGGGGAAGAAGAAAATGTGGATTAGAAGGTTTAGGAAGAGGAGGAAAAGGTTTAGGAAGAGGAGGAAAAGGAGGAAAAGGAGAAAGGAGAAGGGAGGAGAAGGGAGGAGGAGGAGGAGGAGGAGGAGGAGGAGGAGGAGGAGGAGGAGGAGGAGGAAGAGGAAAAGGAGAAGGAGGAGGATTAGGAACGGGAAGAGGAGGAGGAAAGGAAGAGGAGGAGAAGGAACAGGAAGAGGAGGAGGAGGAGGAGGAAAAGGAACATGAAGAGGAGGAGGAGGAGGGGGAGGAAGAGGAGGAGGAGGAGGAGGAGGAGCAGGAGGGCAGGACAAGGCAAAGGGTAGACGTGGACAGATAGCGCACAAGACCCCATCTGCGTGTCAGCCTCCACACGGGAGGCATGTATCACTGGCCTGACATAGGGGGGTGGGGGAAGGAAATGGGGGTGGTGGTCGGGGGGGGGGAGGAATGGGGGTGAATTGAGAAAAAAGAGACACGTGAGAAAGAGAGACAGAGAAAGAAAAAGAGAAACACATCTTAAGCCTTGGTTGTGTGACCCATTGTGGAGGAGGAGAAAAAGAGGCAAAGAAAGAAATGGAAGAAGAAGTGGAAGATAAAGAGGGATAAACAGGTAGCAAAAAAGAGATTAAGAGAAGAGAGATTGGAAGAGAGGAGTGAGAAAGGGGGGGGGGGGGGCTAAGAGAGAGATGATAATGAGTAGAGAGGAAGACAAAGAAGTTGACGGAAAGATAGTTAAAAGATATTAGGGAAAAGAAAGAGGTAGAATGAGAGACAGCTTGAGAGGCATATACAGTACACACACACACACACACACACACATTTATATATATATATATATATATATATATATATATATATATATATGTATATCTGTTTGTGTGTGTGTATGTGTGTGTGTACATATGTATATATATATATATATATATATATATATATATATATATATGTATATATGTTTGTGTGTGTGTGTGTGTACATATGTATATATATATGTATATATATATATATATATATATATATATATATGTACACATATATATGTATGCATATACATACATAAATATATATATACATATATATATATTTATATATATGTATGCATATATATTTACATATATATATATATATGTATGTATATATATATATATATATATATATATATATATATATATATGTATATGCATACACACACACACACACACACACACACACACACACACACACACACACACATATATATATATATATATATATATATATACATATGCATGCATGTATATGCATTTATGTATGTGATATATTTATATGATATATGATATACATATATCCCCACATACTCCAACTGAAGTCCCCCATACCAAAAACAAATGCGCAAGCAGGAGGATGCCGTGCGAACAATGGGCTGTTAAGTAAGACCTATAGTTTCATGTCAGTCTCTTCGGATGGAGTCATCTCATTACGGCACATTTTACCGGAAGTGATGTCTTTGAAATGAAGATGACGTTTTTGCGAAAGTTGGCTTTAAAACATATATTTCTGGCTAGAGAAGATTGATTAAAGTTTTAAATCAAAGGAAACAGTGCTGGAACGTTGGTTTGTTAAGTTTAGTTTAGTTTCGTGCATGTTTCATTTATGACATATTTAGTCATATGCTAAATATCATCAAACACTCATTTTTGCACACACACACACACACACACACACACACACACACACACACACACACACACACACACACACACATAAACACATATAAACACAAATCACATATATACGCAACACATGTATACATTCCCTCCCCTTCACACACACACACGAAAAAATCATCATACGAGTCCACGCATATTGCTTTGATAATATAAATATTGATTTTTTTTTTTTTTTTTTTTTCACTCGCCACTCATTTCAACCCTCTCCCTTTTTCACCCATCAAGAAGCCTCCAAAACAAAGTAACAGACCGACAGGCAGCCCCAAACAGGGATTGACTATACCCATCTTAAACACTAAGATGGGTATAGTCCATATCCTAACTCACAGCGCAATATGCCATTTCACCTTTTTTTTGTTATGTAAGAAGGGAGCGGGGTAAGGAGAGAAGTTGGGGTCAGTGTATTGTTAGGGCATCCGTCGTTAGAAACCCTTATTTATGCATCGTCCGTGATACGGCTAAAAGGAGAAGGAAATGGAACAAGGAGGGTGAAGAGAGGGGAGGAGGTGAAGGAAAGGGAGGAAGGATGTGAGTGTACAGAAGAAAAGAGGAATAGGGAAAGCAGGCGGAAGGCATGAGTCTAACGTAATGAATAGCCAGCAAAGCGGAGTCATCAGTAGAACAACCACTGGGTGTCAATGTAGTCACTGGATCCTGATAATTGCAACAAAGATAGCAGAAATAGAAGTGTTAGTAATAAAAGTGGAGTAACTCGGAGTAACGGTGTG
>NC_061837.1:13786610-13794110 GCF_019202785.1 Penaeus chinensis
AACTGTCTGTCTGTCTGTCTGTGTATCTATTTATCTGTCTATCTATCTATCTATCTATGTCTGTCTGTCTATCCATCTATCTATCTGTCTATCCATCTACCTATCTATCTATCTATCTATCCATCTATCTACATGTCTATCTATCAATCTATCAATCTGTCTGTCTATTTGTCTATCCTTCTATCTATCAGATTCATCTATCTGTCTATCTATTTGTCTATCCATCTATCTATCAATTCATCTATCTGTCTATATGTCTATTTGTCTATATATTTATCTCTTTCTCTATCTGTTTACCTATCTATCTATCTATCTATCTATCTATCTATCTATCTATCTATCTATCTATCTATATATCTGTCTATTTGTCTTTTTCTCTTTCCCACCTTTCTCTTTTATCTGTCTATCTATCTATCTATTTGTCTATTTGTCTTTTTCTCATTCTCACTCTTTCTCTTCTATCTGTCTGTCTGTCTCTGTCTGTTTATCCTTTTCTCTTTCTCACCCTTTCTCTCCTATCTCTCTGTCTGTCTCTGTCTGTTTGTCTCTTTCTCTCTCTCACTCTTTCTCCTCTCCAAGAAGAAGATAAAGAAGAAGACCAAGAAGAAGCAGGAGAAGTAGCAGAAGATGATGTGGAAGACAAAGATATAGATGAAGATTAAAAAGAGATGCAGAAGAAGCAGTAAGAGGAGGAGGAAGAAGAGAAGAAGAGGAAGAAGAGGAAGAAGAGGAGTAAGAAGAGGAGGAGGAAGAAGAGGAGGAGGAGGAAGAGGAGGAGGAGGAAGAGGAAAAAGAGGAAGAAGAGGAGGAGGAAGAAGAGAAGGAAGAAGAGGAGGATTAAGGAGAGGTAGAGGAGAGGAGAGGAGGAGAAAGAAGAAGAAGAAAGGAGCTTAAAGAGGACTGCTCTCACCTTGACTTTCCCATCTTTTGCGAAGGAGACTTTGAAGCCAATATCTCCTCCGAGTGAATTCCTTCTGGCAAGCTGATGCACCGGACGCTCTTTTCGACGCGCACTCCCACTTCTCCTCGCTATTCCCTCCTCTTCATATCCCCCCCCTTCATTCTCTTCAGTGGGATTGGCTAATACCTGCCCCTCCTCTTGGTATTGGGTGGGAAGACTGAGAGAAGATATGGGATTTTGTATTATCCGGGTCCTGGCCTTTGGTAACTGACCTTCGTTGCCTCCCTCGGATTCCCCGGTGACTCCTCCTCCTCCTCCTCCTCCCCCCCCTCCAAACACACGTCCATATAACCCATTTTCATATCCACTTCCACATATTCCTCCATACCCTCCTCTATGCACTTCTCTGTACCCATTTCCAGCGTCATCCTCTCGATGCCCATATTCACATAAGCCTCCACCTCCTTCCTCAGTAATCGTGTCGAAAATTTTCTCAACGTCGTCTAAAGAAAGCCTGGGGAGGGAAGTGAACGATGAATGTTCATCGAAGTTTTTTGGGACTTCCGTCATCTTGGCCTGAAAAAAAAAAAGGATGAAAATATCCATAATAGTTATGAAAAACAACAACAGTAATTGTTAAGACATTCAATGATAAGGAGATTACATAGCATGGGAAAACGGTGAAGGCCATGCTTATTACCATTCAACTGCACACCGGGAAATCTGTGCGTTTGTTTCTGAATTATGTCAAAATTGTACTGCATGAAGATGAGGCTGTCAGGTTTATTGATGATGATGACCCAACGAAGAACTGAGTCAGATGTGAAGTTGGTTGAAAGAATGGTTCTCCAGCAAAGCCGAGAGGGAAATGGGAGTAAGAGATGGCCCTCCCACAGGGGGAAATAGATGCAATTCTAAATGAGGATATCTGCCTACTTGGAACCTTGATCTCGCTCTGACGCTCACGAGCGACTCGAATCCCTACCACAAGGCGCTGACGTCCGGACGCTCTTAAAATGTTAACTTCGACAATAACCGCTACAACCAAGCGAACCAAAACATGAAATTTGATGTTTGTTGGTATTTTCAGCTCGGGTGTCTCTTAAAATGCTAATAAATCATTTCATAACGTACAGCTAAACTTATTCTGCTTATCATACTGATTTTAGGAAAGTCTTGTACTGGTTATACTAAACCATTAATGATGCACAAGATTGAACAAAAACTCGGAGTGAAATAATGAAGACCTTTAACTTTGAAGGTATTTTCTGAAGAAGTTTGCTTTGGCGCGAGACAACATTTGGACACGCACACCCTTGTGACCTTGTGCTAAGCCCAAGGTCACAAAGTACTCGTACAACAGTTTCCGAATAACTATGTCATTATCGCGATGACTTATAAGAAAAAAAAAAAAAAATCTGAAACGGAACACGTTCGTCTTGAATAAGTTACTGCTGTGTACAAAATAAGTCAAATGCAGAATGGCTAAATTACATATTCTCATAGTTAGAACATAATGAAATTTGACATTTCAATATAAAAAGTTATATATTACATTATCTAGAGTTCTTTGCAATGCCAACATACTGCATTTAACCCATCACGTCAAATGTTTGTATCTTGTGAGAGTGGCACTCTCCATTCTTTATTCTACTTGAATTAATGTCATGAATGTAAAGTATTTTACTCTCAAACACCTTTGATTTAGTTAACAGTAATTACAGAGGAAAAGCTCACTCACTCCTTCCTTAAGCCCGTCTTCCGCGTCTCTCTACCCTTTCCTCCCCTGCCTCTCTTCTTTCGCCACTTTCTTTCTCCCTCCTTCCCTCCCTCACTGTCACTCTATTCTTCTCAAGATAATATATGAATGGGAAAAACGCAAAGAATTCTTGATCTGATGTGTTGATGAAGTCCAGGAAATGTCAAACGTTTTATACATATTTACTTGAGCCATATTCTGTTTTTTTTCATATTTCATTAACATTTTTTAAAAGGAGGATCAAAGTAATGTTCTACAACATACAGAAGAGATATCAGATATGAGTTTTGCCAAAATACCTTTTTGTTACAAGATTTAACAACAAATACAAACGCCGCATCACTGTAAAAGCATGTTTAGGATGCTAATTATTTGAAAAATTAAAATCTACCGTGGCCTATCGCGAAGGTTAGAGATACGACAGCAGAGTCAGAACACAGTACAATGCATGCATGGTGTAGGCAAATCCAAATTCCTACTACTTACTTTCTCTGTTGAAGAAGACAAGATCACGATAATAACCTTGTATGGATGATTATAGCTCAGTGACGAGTAAGAAACTCACCAAAACTATTATTGAAATATTTACAATATTTGAAAACGCATAACCACAGCGCCATTCAACATACACTCATAATATTTTCAGGTTCATTTGTTTCACTAACGTGTTCTATCAATAATACTGAGCCCATGCAAGATATACCACACCTACAGTATTAGAGTAGACTACCTCTTTGTGACACATCAGCATGTATTGACTGAACTGACAGGATAGAGGGAAAACTCCAGTATAGGAATCCACTTTGACATTCAAAATGAAACATTCAAATGAAACCTCCTGTACTCGTAAAACTATGATGTACCACAAACTGGCCAAGAATTTCCCTAGAATGGAGTAAAAGAAGTGTTTACCTGTGTTTCTCGAATCTTCTCTCACCCGCCGTGTCACCAGTAAGAATGCAGGAAAAAATGCAGGTCGCTTGGTTTAAAATGTTCTTACCACTATCAGTGATGTCACATCGTTGCCTATCAGTACTTGAGAAAGAGAGAGAGAGAGAGATAGAGAGAGAGAGATAGATAGATAGATAGAGAGAGAGAGAGAGAGAGAGAGAGAGAGAGAGAGAGAGAGAGAGAGAGAGAGAGAGAGAGAGAGAGAGAGAGAGAGAGAGAGAGGGGGGGGGGGGATCAGGAGTTCACCTTGACCTTTTGCATTCAGGACATCGCATTTTGTGCTTGCGTTTTTAGTTTATAAACTAATACAATTCTAATACAAGTATTTTTTGCTACTACCTGTGAAGTGCAGAAAAGTAGTTTCCAATAAACACCTATCCAGACAGAAACTTGTGTTGATTACGAACAAAAACCGAGTCAAGGTGATCTCGGTGTGTTTTTTTTTTTTTTTTTTTTTTTTTTTTTGCTTGTACAATACTAAGGCATGGATAATTTCCTTCAGTAAATGGACGCACGGTACAGGTCTGAAAGCATCAAATGTCTAGAGGTAGGGATTGTGGAGTTTAGGGGCGTGAAGTGCAAGGAAAAGATGGCAGAGAAGGAACATTACAGAGAGATAATGAGGAGATAAATACAAAACAAAGTAGATAAAAAGAATAAGATAAAAAAACAAAGGAGCTAAAAGATTGAAAGTTCCACCCTTCCTGATAATATTATTTGATGTGGCCAAGTCGTCCTGCATTCAACCGAGAATTGTTTCTGGAAGAAGCAACAAAGTAGTCAGGATCCTCTTTGGAACTGAACCAAATGTCAGTCTAGCTAGAGTTGACAGAACTAGATTATGCAAGTGACAAGCTCTATGCCAGGACTAACAATGGAGCCACTGAGTGAATGCGTGGTCCTGCTTTCTGAATCCCGCAATCCACTGTCAGGATTTGTTACCAGAGGACCCTGAGGAGCTGTGGGCAGTAACAACGAGTGCTTAAAGATTTCGTAATTAAATTTATTTCGTATTTAATCTGAAAGATCTTATTCTTCTGATATGTATGTTTGTCATTTGGGCATTGAACCTGTGTTTATTTGGTTTTGAGCTTCAGGAATTCATGGAACAGGCAAAGATTTACTTTGTAAAATTCACTCCGTGAGAGGTATAGTGTAAAGAAAAGGGTGCCAGAAAGGACTACATGAGCTTAGAGTGCCATCGCCGAGATGAGCTTGGGAACTGTTCTAAATATTCCTACTGAGAGAGTTCATATGTCCTGCTGTCAGGGCAGTCCATCGATTAACATACTGATTCAACAGCCAGAGTTGTAAATGACACTGCCAAGGTATGTGAAGCTCTGAAGGATGTTGATGTCTTCACTGCAAGCAAGCATAGACTGAACAGGTTCTCTTAGCAGACCCCAGAGTCCCTGATCTTGGAATTAGTTCAAGGCAAAATCCATGCAAGAGCTGAAAAATGTAGGTATACCCTTTGCTTTCATCCCTAGATTCACAGTAAAAAAAAGCAAGACATGTTTCTATACTGCATTTTCATTGCCAGTATATGGGGTAGTTATTATTACAGGATTTTTTTCTGGGATTCCTCTGAATTTCAGGATCTCCCAGGGTGATATTGTGAATTGTATATACAATTAACCCTGTGCTAAGCTAACAGGAACCCCCGAACGAGAAGGAAAATAGCTAACAACAGCTAAAGTACGAATATAAATAGGATAGCCTGAAAAGAGTAGCTGTAAATAAAAGAAAAGAAACTAGAAGAATGTGAACAAGAGACCTCTTAGAAATGAAGGCAAATCGACTCCAATCTCAGAAGGATGCATAACATGTTGCCATTTCATGTCCCTCTTTCCCAGCCACGCCTTCGATACCACATTACTACTAAATATCATGATGAATTTATTGAAAGAATTGCCTGCTGGTATAAAGACCTAACTCTTACCAGCCTTGATTAATTTAATGAAACTCTCTGTCAACAAGTTTGCAATATCATTGCTCAGCTAGAACCTAAAATCCCTGTCAAGCACGGATTTTTATCCTACACAACAACTGAACAAAGACCCTGAGATAAAACTTCTTAGAAGGCTCATACAGTCTACAGTAAGTCAGTTACGACACTACATACTTAGCTAGTGATCTTGTGTATTTTGTTTTTTTTTAGGAAAAGGAACGATGAGATAAGAACTCGAAAACGGGAGGAAAGATTTTATGCCTGGGCAGAATCAATTGACTCCTTGACACCCATGAGTAATGTATGGAAGGAAATCAGCAAGATCAAAGGCAATGCATGCAGTATAACACCCCACCCACATCCAGAAAGGGTAGCCTCATCTCTTCGCAATAAATGGTGTGAGGACACTTGATAATCTCCCATTATCCATAAGCAGGTGCTCTCTTCAATTAAGCCATAAAAACGAAACTGACTATTAGTGCCACCTCTTAGATGAGGCTGATGCACCATTTACAAGGGAAGAACTCCTTGCACCCATTAAGACTAGCAAATCCACTGCACCTGGGGATGATGGAATCACTTACGACATCATCTGACTTCTTGCAAAGGTACAGGTAAAGGGAAAAATCGTCCTCTTAACCTGATTGCCAAGTATGGCAAGAATACAACCCATGCCCAATGTAATATAAGTTTATTTATTGTATTTACACATGGCTCTACAAGTACTTTGTCGGTTATTAGTCCTACCTATCTCACCTGTTTACCCGTTTCCTCGACTTTTGGAAAGGGTCTTTTGCATTATTTCATTGTCTTAAATGATATAGAGATTTTAATAACAATTTAATAATCATAACATCAATAACAGTAATAAAAGTATCGATGTCAACTGCATTAAAAAGAAAAATACATTTTCCCGCCAATTCAAGGGATGGGGAAATCAGGATCGGTCACTAGATAGACTCCTTGCCGGCTGAGCATATGAGGGGCCATCTGTATGTAACAATCATACACGGCAAGCATCTTGCCTACCACTTGGAAACAAGCAACCATCATTCCCATCCCAAAAAGCAGGACCAATTTCTCTGATGTCCTGCCTGTCTAAAACCTGTGAAAGAATCCTCCTTACTCGTTTACTCCACCAGATCAAAGACCTGATCCAACCATCTGTCTTTGGCTTTCAAAAAAAGGGAGAGGAACACAAATGTGTCTAGCACAGTACCTTAATGGAAGTAATGCACAGTCTTCTTACTTCATAGATTTTAAGAGAGCATTCGACTGAGCCTCCCCTACTGCAATCCTCCATGAACTAACACTTTTAGGGGTTAAGGGAAAGCTTCTGTTATGGATAAAGGACTATCTATCTTTGAGAAGAGCAAAAGTATGGTACCAAGGCGCCTACAGTGCTTATGGCGAATTAGAATTAGGTGCTCCACAAGGGGGAGTATTGTCCCCTACACTGTTTAATATACTTATGCACTCTCTTTGCAAGCTCAGCATTGAATTAGGAAACCTATGCAACATCATATCCTATGCTGGTGACATTTTTATGCAGGTATTTGATAGGGGGAATATGTTCTACAGAGGTTCAGCAAAAAGTGTGCTTCCCTTGGTCTCATAATCATCCCAATCAAAAATAAGCATATTTCTCATAAACTACCTTACATTCCAAGGTTTGGTGGACAAACTATTGCAAGAACTGACAACTATAAATATCTTGGTATTATGGTGACTCCTCCCCACCTCATGTGCCACCACTCTCGCTTTAGCAAAGATATTGTTCAAAACATCAAGGAACGTTGCCTTGAGCATTTAAGACCATTGCAATACACAAGTAACAGATATGTAGGTGGCTCCCTAAGAGTCCTAAGGTTGATGTACATCTCACTTGTTAGGGCCATGATAGACTATGCAAGCCCAATTCTAGTATGTTGACACCGA
>NC_061837.1:13799110-13801610 GCF_019202785.1 Penaeus chinensis
CCTCCTTCTTGTCCTCCTCTTCCTCTTCTTCCTCCTCCTCTTCCTCTTCTTCTTCTTCCTCTTCCTCTTCTTCCTCCTCTTCCTCCTCTTCCTCCTTTTCCTACTTTTCCTCCTACTCGTCCTTCTCGTCCTCTTCCTCTTCCACCACTTCCTCCTCCCTCCTCATTCTCCCTCTCTTCCTCTTTCTATTATCCACTCTTTACTTGTCCCTATCGTCGTTCTCTTTTTTATTTTCCTCTTCCTCCTTCTCCTTTCCACATCCTTATTCTCCTTCTCTTCCTCCTCCTCTTTCCTCCTCTTATCCTCCTCCTCTAATTATTTTCTTACTCCTCCTCTTCCTCCTCTTCCTCTTCCTGCTCCCTTTGCGCAGATTTAATTTATCTTCTCCTTCTACACTTCCATCCACTCACTCCTCTATTACCCGTAATAAAGATAGTAATGATAATAATGAAAATCAATCAAACAATTATGAAAAGACAAAAACAATAATCCCATGAATAATGAAGATACCTCCACCCCCCCCCCCCTTTGCACATTTCGGGGGGGGGGAAACTAAATCGAATCTTTATCAGTTTATCTTTATTTTTGTTTACATAAGTGAGAAATGGGAAGAAAGACATGTTTAGTGAGATTGATAGGCAGATAGATAGATAGAAAGATAGATATATTAATAGATAAATACATAGATGGAGATAGAGATAGATAGATAGATAGATAGATAGATAGATAGAGAGAGAATGAAAGAGAGAGAGAGAGAGAGAAAGAGAGAGAGAGAGAGAGAGAGAGAAAGAGAGAGAGAGAGAGAGAGAGATAGAAAGAGAGAGAACGAGAGAGAGAGAGCCCATGAGAGAGAGATAATGAGTATTATCCGAGTATTATCATTATCGTTTATCTTTCTTGTTGCATTCCAGCAGTTCTCCGATACGTGGCCCTGAGTTGACGCGGTGGGGGCAGGCTGGCGGACAGGAAGGGGGGGGGGGGTGACCAAGTAAGGGGAGGGGGGAGAGGGGGAGGGTGACCAAGTAAGGGGAGGGGGGGAGGGTGAGGGGGAGAAGGGTAAAGGGGGTGGTAGGGGAGGGGAAAGTGATTGAGGGGAAAGGGGGAGAGGGGAGGAATGGGGAGGGCTGGGGAAGAATGAGGAGGAAAAGGGGAGAGGGAAAAGAGGGAGATTGGGAGGAAGAAGGGCGAATGGGGGGGGGCGGAGGAGGAGGGGGGGGGAGCGAAGTAATAAATCTGGACGCTGGCGGTTATAGCGGAGGGATGGAAAGGGGGGGGGGGGGGGGGAGGGGGGGCGAGGGGAAATTTTTGCTCTGATTTCATTAACGTGCAATAAAGGAAGTGCCATATTTTTCTCCCTTCCGCCCCCATCGAGAGGAAGTGTTTAAAATCTTTTACCCTCTTTCCTCTCTTTACCTCTTCCCCCCCCCCCTTTACTTCCCCTCTCCTCTTACTCCCTCATACCCCCCCACTGTCCTCGTCCCCTCTCCCCTCCCCTTTCTCATTAGTTGCTCGCTCCACATTCTCGTCTCCAACAGCTGGTGAATGCAACACTCATACACACGACACACACACTCACTCACTCCCTCACTCACTCACTCACTTATTCACTCGCTCACTCATTCACTCGCTCACTTATTCACTCACACACATACACACAAACAAACACACAAACAAACACACACACACACACACACACACACACATACACACACACACAAACGCACGCACTTACTTCCCTCTCCCCTCCCCCCACACTCCCCCCCCCCCCCTTAACATACCGGAAGCCGTATAGGAAATTACATCTGGCCGTGATTTCATGATAAGTAATAAAGCCAATATTACTCTATTTTGTCGACAAAGTAGTGCTTCTTTTTTTTATTCTTTTTCATATTTTTTCTTCTTTTTTTTTACTTTTTTTTCTTTTATTTTTTTACTTTCTCTTTGGTACGTTGGCGACTGTCAGTAAGGAGTTATGTGACTTTTATTATGTGGATTAGAATTATAAAGGTAATTTGTTGGTGTGTCTGTGTGTCTGTGTGTGTGTGTGTGTGTGTGTGTGTGTGTGTGTGTGTGCGTGTGTGTGTGTTTGTGTGGAGATAGATTGCCGTTAATAACAATTTATAACGTAAATCAAAATGATCAAAATACGATTACATATGCATAAATGTCTCAAAAAACATTCATATGTATAACAAATCATACAAAAAACAAAATACCAGAGGAAGTACTGAACTACGACACACATAAACACAAAAAAAAAAAAAAAAAAAAAAGAATCGAACGATACATAAATCAGAGAAGGGAATGGTTATGGTTGAGATGTGTTGCAACATTTACTTACCTCCGAGGTATCAATCGTGCCCCGTACGTGTTATCAATGTATCTTATCACACTCTGAAAAAAAATCCTTCTTCGGTATTTTTAATCGTCGCCTCCCCTCCCCCCCCCCTTCCCCTCCACGACCCCTTTATCTTGACTCCTTCATGCACCCTTACCTTCC
>NC_061837.1:13811610-13834110 GCF_019202785.1 Penaeus chinensis
TACCAAACCGCACACACCACTCACCCACACCCCTACAAACCCCAAACCCCCCACGCCCCCTACCCCCCCTCAGAGTCCACTCCTACCCCAAAACTACCCACCTCTACACCCCCACCCCACGATAACCCCCCCCAAATTGGGTATCTCCACTTCCCCTTTCAGGCTGTCCAATTTTACCAAGCTCTCGACTCCCTCTCTCCCTCCTCCCCACCCCCACGTCCCTACATCGCCTTTTAACAACACTCTCCCTCGAGGGTCCCACGCCTATTTAATGTGATTTTTAAATTATTTTGAGTATTACCGATCACCTCTTCCTTTCCCCTCCCAATTTTTACCTCCCATCTCCGCCATCTTCAGCCCTCCCTATTTTAGTTTTTTACATTTTCGTATTTAAATTTAAAAAATGAATTTTTTACTTAAATTTTTATATTATATATTAAGTATTAAATATAACACCTACTCATATTTTTATAAAAATATTATTTAATACCCTCTCCTAACTCCCCCTTCTCTCCGTCTTCTCTCTCTTCTTTTTCTCCACCCACCTCCTTCTCTCCTCCTCACCCTCGTCTCCCCACTTCTCCCACACCTCGTTCACCCCACTCCCACCCCAATCCACTACCTTCTCCCCCTCCCCAAATATATAATTGATGCCATACCAATATCTCCCTCCCCCCCACACCCCACACACCAACTCCTCTCCCTTCTCTCTCCCTCCCTCCCTCCTCATCTTCTTCCCTACCTGCTTCCCCTCTCTCTAACCTCTCTTTTTCCCATATGCGACCCCCCCCTCTTCCTCCTTCTCTCCGCCCCCCCGTCCTTCTCCTCTCCTCCTCTCGCTTCCTCCCCTCTGCCTCTCCTTCTCTTCATCTCTCCCCCCGACTTTTCTTCTCTCTCCTCTCTCCCCCCTTTCTTTCCTCTCCTCTCTCCTCTCCACTCGTCTCTCATACTCTTCTCTATTCTCTTCTCTTTTCTTTCCCCTTCTTCATCCTGCTCTCCTCTCCTTCTTCTCTCCTCTCTCCTCTTCGTCCTTCTCTTCTCCATAATTCGTTTCTCCTCTCTTCTCTTCCCCTTTCTCTCCAATCTCATCTCTCTCTTCTCTCTCTCTCCCCACTCATTCCTCCTCTCCTCTCGTTCTCTCGTCTCTCCTTTCCTTTCTCTCTCCTCTCTCTCCCCTCTTCCTCCCTCTTCTCTTTCTCTCTCCTCCTCCCTCTCTCTCACCGCTCTTTTCCTCTCGTCTTTCCGCCCTTTCTTCCTTCTCCCCTCCCCTCTCTCTCTCTTTCTCTCAACCCTCGATCTCTCGCCTCCTCCCCCTCCCTATATTTCCTCTCCCTCTACAATCTTCTCCCTCACTAATACTTTTCTAATTCTTCCTTTCCTCCCCTTTACCTCTCCTCTCCCCTCGTCCCTCATCCCATTAGCTCTACCCCCCTCTCCCCACCTATTACAGTCTCACTCCCCCCCTCCCTCCCCTTACCTTCTCCCCCTATCTCCCTCTCACCACGCCTATTACCCTCCTTCTCCCTCTCCCTTCCTACTAAAAACCTTTACCTTCTCTCTCACTTCTCCCCATACCTATAGTTCCTTCCTCCTCCTCAGTCCCCATTAGCCTCCCTCTCCGCCCTATAACTCTTAACCTCTCCCGTCCTATCCCTATCACCTCTCCCCACTCTTCGCAATCCCCTACTCTACCTTTGCCATCCTGAACTGCACTGAAAGTATGATTCCACAGTGCGTATTTGCTCCTTCTTCTAATCACCTAAAATCAACATCAACTTCCTAATGTTTTAAAAATCCAAGATATAACCAAAGCATATCTACCAGTAATTAGTAAAGACACGATAATAACGTTCCTCTTAGCCCACTAAAAAAAAGAAATATAACGATTAACATCTACGCACAAAGACATAAAGTTTAATTAGAAGAAAACAAGAAAGAGGAACATTAAAAAGAGTTTACAGGTGTAACAATTAACAATATAAAATAATACAAGAACCCCAGGTTAATGGTAAAGAAAAATTTAGAAAAGATAAAATAAAAAAAATAAACTGTATACAATAAACCCATATAAAAATATTTATATAGTAAAAATCAATATTAAAAAAGTAAAAAAAGAACGTGAAAAAAAAGAATATATAAAAAAAAATAAAAATAAAAAAAACATAGGATGTTCGTGTCGCCAGCGGTCGTAGCGAGTTGTGGCGAAACACACAGGAAAAGGCGATTTTCCATGCGGCAGCGAAGGCCCGGCAGAGTCTCTTACCTTCTCGCTTGCTTTTTTCTTGTTTTTTGTTTGTTTGTTTGTTTTTATTTTTTGCTTTTTCTTCGTGTTGTTGTTGTTTTTTTCTTAGGAGAGGGGAATATTATCATTGCTATTTTGTTGTTGTTATTATCATTGTGTTTTTGTTATTGTGATTGTTATTGTTATTATTGACATAATTATTCTTACCATTGTTATTGTCAATATTATCATCATTATCATTACAATCATTATGTTCATTACTAATACAATCATCATTATTAACACAATATTACTATTACATAAACATAATCCTCATTACTACTGTTGAGCAAATCTTCATTATCAATTATGGAGTATAAATCATTATGTTTTTTACTAATATTATAATAACTATAATTATTATTATCCTTGTTATCATTATTGTTATTGTTATGATTATTATTATCATCATTATCATTATTCATTATTATTATTATTATTATTATTGTTATCCTTATTATCATTATCATAATCATCATTAACATTATCCTTATTATTATCATTATCGTTATTATCTTTACATTATGTACAATTATTGGATCCTAGACTTAATGAGAGCTTTATCAGAAGTTCTATTTCATGTTTTTTGATATGTTGTTTTTGGGGTTGAGCCATTATGTCAAGGTTAATATTTGGAATATAATGCTGTTTTGGTTGTTTTTTGATTAATCTTTCTATATTAATCCAATAGTAATTTAATTTTTTTTATTTTGTTGATTATTTGTTTTGTTTGTGGGATATATTCTTTATTTATATTTGATTATGATTTTGTAGTGGGGATTTTATGAAATCCATTTACGACTATTTCGTGTATTTTTTGGGACCAGATGTTGCAAATGACAGCCCTTGCAGGAGCCCTTTAGGATCATGTGGTAACGTTTCGTCTAACTGAGTCTGCTTTCCTGGACTACCATTCGTCCCTCTATTCTGAACTGGTCAGCTTGACGTAGAAATTCCTTTGTGAAACTCCCTTGTCCACTCGTTTGAAATGAAAAAGAAATACTCCTAATTTATATTCCTATAGATGGATGGAAGACACACACACACACACATACACATACACACACACACACACACACATACACATACACACACACACACACACATCATACAGACACACATACACAAACACATAACACATACACACACACACACACACACACACACCCACACACACCACTACACACCACACAGATATATATATATAAATATATATATAGTATATATATAAAGTAAATTCCCGGCGAGTGTGCGCCCTAAAGATTCCCTGCTCTCGAGTTAAACTCCTCGACCCCCTCGAGCCACCCGACATCTTTGGGGGCGGAAACCTCCCCTCTCTTCCCGCGACCCCCCCATAGGGCCCCCCCCTCCCCGGAGTCCAAACGCAAAGTTTACTTTTTGAATAATGAAGGCCGTAGGATCTCCGAAGGATCTCCAAGAGCTCACGGGAAAGGCGAAAACGAGTTTGTGACAACACTATCACAACCACACACTACACACACACACACCAAACACACACCACACACACACCACACACAGTCTAACACATGCACAACGCACACATCACCCACACACACACACACACAACACACCCACAACGACACACACCCACACACACACACACACACACAAAGACACACTAACGAACACACACAACACAAGGAAAACACACGAGTACATCGTACATAAGCACCAAGTCACACACTCTCAGACACAGCCCACACCAACGACCAACTTATAACACACATACACACACTACACATTAACTTGGTTCACATACACAGATCACAACTCATACCCGCACCTAGTCATCTCTCTCATCTCTCTCGTCACCTTCTCTCAAACTTTCCTCATCTCCCTTCTCGACCTAGCACTCATCTCTCTCCATCCTCTCACTCATCTCGTCTCTTCTCTCATCGTCATCTCTCTCACTCTTTCTCTCTCCTTCTCTCTATCTCTCTCCTCTCTTCTCTATCTGTCTCTCTCCTCTCTCTCTCCTCCCTCCATCTCGATCTCGCGTCTCTCCAATCCTTCCAATTCACACCCCATTCACACAGCCCACACCCACACATCGCCAGGACCACGATACCCACACCCCACGACCCCCCTTCCACCCCACCACACTCACACCACTCACACCTACTTCCATCCATCTGTGTTTGCCGATTCCCATATAAAGACCGCGTGTGTTTGGTGCTACTGAAGGCTTATATTGTAGTGTTTGATGGCCCGATAGTGTGTGATCCTTGCCAGTTTGTGCGATGATTTGGGACGTCATTATTCGTGTTTAATTGTGTGTTCTTGATCGAGATGAGTGGCTTTTCCTTATCCTTATCGGTGTTATCTTTATTACTTGCAAAAGCGTGTGGTTTCACTGGGGATGATGGCTGTTTGGAGTGCTGTTTCGATATGCCTTTTTACGACGAACAAACAAGGTGAAATTGGTGGGTTTTTTTCTGTAATTATGAGAGGTGAGAGGCAGCAGGTTAAGTCCAGGAGGAGTAGGAGGCAGAATGCATCAGGGTTAAGAAATTTCTGCACGAAATTAAAAGCAGTGAAATTTACGGGTTTTTCAAAATATGCCCTCGTAGGGGCTAAATTTTAGAACTGTTGTTGGCTATGAGGGCTTTGAACACACCACACAACACACCACAACAACGCACACACACAAAACACACACACACACACACAACACAACACACACACACCCCTATTATAAATCTGTGTGGAAATGTATGTGTGGGGCGTTTGAAGTGTTGTAAAAATCACACACACACAATTAATTTCTTTTATTTAAGATAAAAAATTTTTAAAACGGTGAAAAATAATTTTGAAAACCAAAGGAGAAAGGCTTTTATCGATCCATTCTTTTTGATAAAGGAGAGAAAAAGAGGGAAAATAAGAGGAGGAGAGAGAGAGAAGGAGAGAGGAGGAGAGAGAAGAGAGAGAGAGAGAGAGAGAGAGAAGAGAGAGAGAGAGAGAGAAAATGAGCAAAGAGAAAACAGACAGAAAGAGAAGAGGAGAAGAGAGAGAGAGAGAGAGAGAGAGAGAGAGAGAGAGAGGAGAGAGAGGAGAGAGAGAAAGAGAGAGAGAGAGATAGAGAGAAAAATAGAAGAGAGAAGAGAGAGAGAGAGAGAGAGAGAGAGAGAAAAGGGAGAGAGAGGGAAGAAGAGAGAGAGAAGAGAGAGAATGAGCGGGGAGAGACAGACAAAGAGAAAAGAGAGAGGAGAGAGAGAGAGAGAGAGGAGAAAGAGAGAGAGGAGGAGGGGAAAAGAGAGAGAGAGAGAGAGAGAGAGAGAAGAGCGAGAGAAAGACAGAAAAAAGAGAGAGAGAGATAGGAGAGAGAGAGAAGAGGGGAAAAACAGACAGAGAGAGAGAGAGAGAGAGAGAGAGGGGAAAGGAGAGAGAGAGAGAATGAGCGAGGAGACAGACAGAGAGAGGAGAGGAGAAGAGAGAGAGAGAGAGAGAGAAAGAGAGAAGGAAAGAGAGGGGAGAGAAAGAGAGAAAGTTTATAAATATAATTTATAATATATATATATATATAATAATATATAAATATATATAGAGAGGAAGAGAGGAGAGCAAAGAGGCGAAACTGATGACTGTCGCCACGCCCAAAGCCTGGGTTTTCTCCTCGCCATTCCGAGGCCACCAAAAGGGGGCCCACGGGGAACCCGTTTCACCTCCCCCCCGTGCAAATGGGTCTGTCGCATTGGCGTCGTGCCTGCCTCGCGGCATTGAGGGAGGAAAGGAGGCATCCCGACGGACAGGCACATTGAAGAACGAGGGTTGAATAAAGGGAAAAAGTGGAAAATTTGATGGTAGGGGGGAAAATCTACTTATTCTTACTAAGCATATAAAACGACGGCAGCATATAATATAAAATCTATCCATATAAAATAAATTAAGAAAAAAAAATTTTGTGTGTGGTGTGTGTGTGTGGTTTTTGTGTTTTGTGTGGTGTGTGTGGTGTGTTTGGGGTGTGTGTGTTACATGCACATGTGTAACACATAAAAAAAAAAACACACCACATAAACACACACATCGCGCGCGCGACACACACACAGACAGACACACACACACCACCCCACACACACACACACCGACCCACACACACACAAAACACACAAACACACACATTTCAAACACAGACATATATAAAATTATATATATATAATATAAAATTCCCATACATAAAAAATATCATACACACACGCATATATATTTTAATATATATAAATAAATATTTATTTTATATATATAATATATGATATATATTATATAAATACATATAATAAAAATATAATTTATATATATATAAATTATATATATATATATAAAAATATATTTAAAATACACAAAACACCACACACCACACACACACAATATTTAATAATATATATATATATATATATATATATAAATAAAATTTCTGTGCTGGTCATCCCTTCCTTCTTCTCTCTCCCTTCCACACCCTTCCCTCCTCTACGCCAACCCCTCCCCCTGACCGCCGTGACGTCATTGTTGATCAAGCTCAGTGGGTGTGATTCACAAACACTCTAATAACCACATCTTAAGAGAACTGACGACGCCCGCGCCCACCTAACCCCCCTTTCCCCCCCCCCCCCCCCCTTCCCCCCCTTGCCACCAGAGAGCAAGGAATTCGGGTGCCTATTTCTGTCTGTATTTAATGTTTAGTTGTTGTGTTTCTATTATTTTCTCTGTTTTATGGTCATTATTGTTTTATTGTTCTCTTGCCGTTTTCGAATATTTGTTTTGCTTTATTACAACGTTTTTCTTCTTTGTTTTTCGTTTTGTTTTCTTTTCGCTCTTTCCTCTTTATCAGTATTCCTCTTTCTCCGTCATTTTCTTCTTATGTCTCCCGTTCCTCCTTCACCTCATCTCCTTCTTCCTCTAATTCTTTTCGTTCTTCCCCTTTCCACTTCCTCTTCTTTATCTACCTCTACTGCTCTCCTATCCCCATTATCTCCAAATTTTCCCCTTTTCCCCTCCGTAATCACTTCTTTTTTCCCTTTTCCCCTTCTCCACTTCTCCTTCTTCCTCTTCCCCTTTCTTACTTCTTATGTCATCTCCATCCTCCTCCTCCTTATCCTTCGCCTACCTCTCCATCTCCTCCAACCTCCTTCTATTCCTCCTCCTACTCCTACTTATACTTCTCCCCCTTCAACCTCCTCCTTCTCTTCCTCTTCCTAATCTTACATCCTCCTTCTCCTCTTCCTCCTTCTTCTCCCTCCTTCCCCTCCCCTTTCCCATTAGCTCGCCTCCCCCATCCTTCTTCCTTAAATCTCATGCCTCTCTGACCCCATCAACAAGTCGTCGCCCTACTCTACTCCTCTTTAATCCTCCCCCCCCCTTTTTCTCCTTCCTTCGGCTCATTCTCCTCCTCCTCTCCTCCTATGTCTCTTCCCCTTCTTCCCTTCCTCCTCCTTCTCTTTCTTCCTCTTCCTCCTCCTTCTCCCCCATTTCCTTCACCTCGTTCTTCCCCTTCTCCTCCTCCTCATCCTCCTACTCCTCCTTTATCATTATTTCTCCCTACCCCTTCGGACCCTCTTCCCCCTCCCTTTCCCCCCCCCCCCACCCCCTGAATTCATCCTGAGGCCGACTCGGGATCGGTGCGACGTCCCGCCCGATCGCCTTTTGGGCCGGTTTTGAATTTAAAAAAAAAAAATCCTTTTAACCCCCCCCTGGCCCCCCCCCCGGCCCGCCCCCCCCCCTTCCCCTTCCCCCTTTTCCCCCCCCCCCCGGACTTACCCCCCTCCCCCTTTTCCCTTTTCCCCCCCCCTTTCCCCCCCGCCCCCCCCCCCTCCCCCCCCCAAAACCCCCCCCCTTTTTCCCCCCTCCCCCCCCCCCCCCCCCCCAAACCTCCCCCCCCCCCCCCCCCCCCTCTTTTTCCCCTCTTCCTTTGTATGAAATACCCTCATGTATACCTTATTCCCTTTCCCCTTTCCCCACGTATTTTTTTTACCTAAACCCTCTTCCCCCTTCTTCTTACCTCACTCCTTCCTCCTCCTTCCCCCAGCCCCCATCTTGCCTTATTCCCCCCTTCTCATCTCTCCCTTCTATCTTTCTTTCTGCCCCTCATCTTCCCCCGTTCTATCTTCCAACCCTCTTCCCCCTTCTCCCTTCCTCCTTCTCTCACCTCCCTACCTCCTTTCTCTCTCTCTCCCCTCCCTTACGACTTTAATCCCTCCACTCTCCCTCGAATCTCCTCTCCCCCCCTTAATTTAAATATTTATTAGACCAACTGATAACACAAAATAAATAAAAACTATATATATAAGTAATCTAACATACAATAAACATACTCCCTCCTCCCCCCCCTCCCCCCTCAAATAAACACATCCCTCCCCTGCCCACCCCATCCCTCCCCCCCCCCCCACCTTCCCCCTATTAATTAGTAACCCTTACCCCCCTCTTTTCCCCCTCCCTCTTCTCCATTTCCCCAAACCACCTCATCTCCCTCTTCCCTATCCCCCCTTCCTTCCTCCTTCTCACCCCTATCTCCCTTCTTCTGTTCACTCTCTATCTCTTTCACCTCCCCTGCTGCCTCCAGTCTACTTCGCCTCTCCCTCTTCCCTCGACTTATACATCTTCTCCCTCCCCCTTTAACAAGTATTATAACAAAAAATTAATAAAAAAATATAATATTAAATATAAAAAAAAAAAAAAAATATAAAAACTAAATACCCAAGGCATACCTTTACAATAAACCCAACACACTCCCACTTACAACATCAAACCTACAAACTCCACCCACACACCAAATCACTCCAAATACGCCCACCAACCACCGACACACGACCCCCACAATCACTCCCCCACCCCCTTTATCCACCCAGCACCCAACTACCACCCACCCCCACCCACCATCAAACCCCCCAAGCCCCCCCCCCCCCAACACCACACGTTCCACACACCCCAAAGTCGCCCACTCCACACCTCCCTCAGAACCAGGCAGCCCCAAGCGCCGACGTACCGACCCCATCTCGGTCTCGCCTCTCCGCCCGCGACTTACCCTTTAAACCCCAAATACACCTCCCTCCCCCCTCCCTCTCCCTCCCCCCCTTTCAAAAGATAAAAAACAAAGAACCTAATTAACCCCTTTTTAGCCCTCTCGTCTCCGCCTGTCACTCTCCGTCACCATACTCGTCCTCTGTCGAACCATGCCCTCTCCTTCTTCACCTGCCCTCCTACATCCACCCCCTCTTGTGATACCCACATCCCCCCTTCCTTCTCTTTACTCTCACCTCTTCTCTTCTTCCCCTCTCCCCCCCCCTCTTCGCCCCCTCATCTCACCACTGCCCCAACTCTTCCCCCACTGCTCCTCCCTCCCTCCCCATGTGCCCTCTCACTCCATACTCCAGCATCACTCCCGCACCACGGTCCCACCCCGAGCTAGTCCTCGCCCTCTCCCAACAAAAAAACCCTAGCACGCTCATCCCCTCTAGTCCCATGACTCCGCCCCTTCTCTTCCTGCCGTCCTCTCCTTCATCTGATCTTTCTCTATCTCCCTCTCTCATCATTCTCCGCCCTCGACTTAAACCCTCCCTAGTTGTACCTACCCAACAAAAAAACCTCTCCCACCCACCGCACCTTTAACTACCAACCTCCCTCCGCCCGCCTTTATTTACAAAATAAATAAAAGACTAAAATTGATATAAATATATGGTTAAATATACATATAAACACTAAAAGACCCGTTGAAAATACAAAAACAATATAAAAAATAATTAACCCCTTGCCCTCGATCTCCCCCATCGCCTCTTACGCCCTCGTCCCAATGCTTCCTCTTTAGCCTCTCCCCCCTTAAATCTCCCACTCGATAATCTCTCCCATTCGGACAGTATAACCACCACTTCTATTACCTCACTCGTACCCTCCTACTCCCCTTTACCTACCCTACCTCCTCCCGCCGCCCCCCCTACACATTAACAGCCTCCCTCCAATCCCGCCGCCGTCCCGCCCCCCGCCCCCCTTTAAAACCCTTGCCCCTCTCTCTGGGTCTCCCTGTCCCAGCTCCATCCCCAGGTCCCTCCTCTCTCTCCCCTCTCCTCCCACCCCTCTCCGCATCACCAGGGATTGCCCCTCCTTATATAACGTACATGATAAACTAATAAAACAACAATAAAAACAATAACAAAAACCCCTTGGCCCTCTCCGCTCCAATCTCTGCCCCCCTTCTCCTTCACCCCTCCCACACAGCCTAATACTACTTTAAATATACCACTCCCACCCGTACCCTCTCCCTCCGCCAGCACCTCTCGGCCTCCCTATAAACCATTAGATTAACCTATACCCCACCATGAATGTACCATCTCTCTCTCGACCTCCCTACGACCGCCTCTAAATTCCTTACTATCCTTAACCCCCCGCCACCCCTCCGCCGCCCCTTCTCTCCCTTCCTCGTCTCTCCTATCCTCTCCCGTTCACCTTCCCCCGCCCGTCTCCCAGCACGTACTACATTGGACTTTTTGCCACCCACCATCCCTCCCCTCCCTCTTACCCTCTGCCTCCCGTCCTTACCCGCGTATGACTTGCCTCCCTCGGGCCCACCTTTGGCTTTGGGTGCAGTCAGAACTTTTTTTTATTGCTTTTGGGTGATCGAAACTTGCCTTACCTCGCCCGGGCGCTCCCTCGCCCTCCCCCTTTAATCTTATATATTAATTTATATTATATCCTTACTGCCTCATCCCGCCTCACGGCACGATCTTCGTAATTCTCAATGAGGCATCACCCTCCCCCTCCTCCCCCCATCTCGCCCGCCACGTCCGTCCCTCGGACTGTGCCTGCCGTACACCTCCCTCTTTATATTTACCCTGCCCCTCTTTTACCCCCCTGGTCTTCTCCTTCTTCTTACCTCGCCCACATTTTTCCTATATTTTCTTTTTTCTAGTCCCCGTGGCCCTCTTCTCCCCGTTTTCTTTTTTCAGCCCAGCATCCCGACTATTATCATCCATTGCCTCTTCCCCCTTCTCAGCTTCTCTATTCTTTTCTTCTGTCTAGTCCTTCCCCCTTACTCACCCTTCCCTTCCCTCCCGCCTCTGCCTCGTTCTCCCTCGACTTTATCTTCCCTCCCCCTAATATTCCTTAACCCCTCTCTCCCCCCTTCCTCCTTTCTTTATCAGACATCTCTCCAACCCTCCTCGGTTACCGCTCGTCCCCCCCCACCCCTCCCCTCGTCCCCGGCGTAGTCGCCCTCCACCCGCTCTCCACCGCCCTCTACCCCCCCCAACCTCCTAACCCCTCCTCCTTAACGCTCTCAAATCCCCGCCAGACCGCCTCGTTGTCTCCACGTCCCGTACTTCGTTCCTCCCGACCCCTAACTCCTTCCCTCTCTCACATCCCTCCTGGTCCTCGCAACAGTTAATCCCACCTCGCCCCCCGGGTCTCCACTTTAGGTAGATCGCAACACCCCGACCCCTCAGATATACCTCTCGTCTCTCCTCGTCCGTAAGTCCCCCCTCCAATTTCTACCCTCTCGCCCTCTACGTCGCGACTCAGGGCTCTCCGTCTCTCCGGTCACCCCGTCTACCACCGCCCCCAACCCTCCGGTTCCCCGTCCCCACCCTCCTCTCCTTCAAACCTTCCTCGCACCTCTAGATGGCCCTCCCCCCTCCCCCCTTCTACTTTCCTCCCTTCTCTCCTCAGCTCCATCTTTTCGTTCATCCCTCTCACCTCGACTTATCACATCTAAATCGCCTTCTTCTCCCTCCCTCCCTGATAAAATCCTTACCACCTTCCCTCGGGGGGGGGGGGGGGGGGCTTTTCTTTCTCCTTCTGCGTCTCGCCTTTCTTCGCATCAACTTATTTACCCACCACTTACCGACCACTCTTTTTTCCTACTACCTACCCAACCGCTCTGACCCTCTCTTACGACCATAACCCCTCATTTTACGCTACTCGACCCTCTTCCTAGATTGATTGTTACCAGCCTCTTCCTGCCTACCCCACCTCTTTTAACCCTCTTAGATTCTCCCGCTCTTGTAACGAACCCTCTAAATAACCATAAAAATATCCTCTACCTACCGGCTACCCTCATCGCAGCACCATCGATCGTGTTCCCTTTCCCCCTCTCCCTTCCTTACCTCTATCTCTTCTTTGCTCTTTCCTTTTCGCCGTTCTCATTACCCCTCGTTTCCTCGTTACCCCTCTTCTGTTCGTTCCTCCGGAAAACGCAGAATTACCCTCTTTCCTCCTAACCTCCTCCCTTACACCCCTTCCTTCCCGCCAAACCCTCTTTGGTTTCTCTCCTTCACCCTTTCTCGTTCTACCTTCTCTCTCCATTTCACTTGACCATCTGTCCTTTCCCTATGCCTTCTCGTCCTCATTCTTCTCCTTCCTCCTCTTTTGGTTCCCTCCTCCTTTCTCTTCTTCCTCCTTCATACTTCTCTTCTTCCTCGCTTCACTTCTCTCGTTCTTCTCTCCCTTTCCTCCCTACCCGGTATTTCCGACTCTATCCTCTTCTCGTTCGCTTCTCTCCCTCCCTTCCCATCCCCTACCCCCATCCCCCGCCCTCCTACCCTCCTCTCGACTTAATCCTCTATCGTCATCCTCCTCTCTATCCCTCTATCTCTTCATCACCGCTGGGCAATCCCCGTTTTCTGTCCTTTGCCACCTACTCCTTTGTCCTTACCCTCATTTATTCCTCTTTCTCCGTTCTTCCGTTCTTTCCGTTCCCCTTCCCACTGCCCCCCTCCTTATGTCACTCCGTCCACAGTCCGTACAGTCGTACCATCAGGACACCCTCGACGTTCAAATCTCGCTATCTCTCCCCCTCCGATATCCCTCTCCTCTTAACCTCCCCTCCACCCCCCCTCCGTACCCCTCGCTCCGGCCCGCTAACTATCTCGCCTTTATCAACCACTCTCCCACTCTATCCTTTTAAACCTAAGATTGACACTCTTTAAAAAAAGTCCTTAAAAACCGGCGGACCACTCTCCTCATTGACCTAACATCCTCCTTCTGCGTATTCCGGTCCTCCTGACCTGTCATCCTCCCTTCCGTTTTTGTATACCCGTCGGTTGCCTTAACCTTTTTCCTCCTACTCCACTTCTTCTCTTCCCTCCTCCGATCTCACTCCGTCACTGATCTCGTCATCGTCTTCCTCCTTCCTCTCTCTCCTATCTTCCTTCCACCCTACCCTTCCTTCTTCTCCTTTCTTCTCCTCTTCCTCCGCGGCTACTTTGCCTGCCTTCTTCTTGTCTAGACGTTAATAAACCCCTCATTTCCTCCCTCCATCCTTCCATCCCCCCTCTTCCTCCTTCTCTCATCTTGTCTCCCGTTCCCGGCTCCCCTCCCCCTCAGTTCTCTTTCTCCCTCCGGTATTATACCCTCTTCCTTCTTCTTCCTCCTTCTCCCTTTCTTTCTTCGTCGGTTCTTTTTCCTCTCCCTTCTCTTCTCTCTCTTTCTCCACCCTTCTTCCCCCCTCTGGCAGGCGCGAGGTCACTAGACTGATTCGGATTTTCAAGGTCTCCCCTCGTCTTCGCTCTTCCGCAATATCCCCGGTGTGCCTACTTCAAATCTGTGCTCATTCTCCCTCCTCTCTCCTTCTTTATTCCCTTCCTGTCCTCCTCTCTTTCTTCTTCTCTTCTCTTCCTTACCCTCTTGTTAGCTTTTTTTCCTCTTTTTGATTATAAATAAACCCTCTTTTATTCCTTCTTCTTCCACCCTTTCCTCCTCCTCTTTCCCCCTCTCAGATATCCTCTCTCTCCCCTCGAAAGAACGTCGACTTAACCTCTCCTCCTCAATCCATTCTCCCTGGTCCCCCCCCGCACTTATCTCTCCCGCCCTTGCTATCTTCTCCCATCCCTGTCTCCCCCTCCCATCAAACATTATCTCCCTCATCTCCAACCCGTTATCTCTATCACCCTCCCCCCCCGATCCCCTATGGGTAATCTCAGTCAATCTCCCTCCCAACCCCCATGCTCCCGTTCGCCCTCCACGGATCCTCCCATTATCCAGATCTATCTCCCACTCCCTCCCCCCCCCCTCCTATCAATAATGTCCTTCTCCCTATCTACCCTCACTCCCGATCCCCTCCTCCTCCCTCAAATCTCCCTCGCGAACTTATTTATCTCACTCAAATCTAATCTCCGCTCCTGTTATCTCCCCTCCCCGCCTCACATCTCCCCCTCAAATATCCTTGATCCCCCAAATAATCTTATCTCGCAATCTCCCTCCCATCCGTCTCCCCTTCTCCCTACGCCACCGGAGTCTTCCCCTCCCCGATCCCGCCCTTCTCCCTCCCCCCCTCTAGCCTTTAAACCATTAACCCCTCTCACGGATAAACCGACTCTATCCCCCTCCCCTCATCATCGCCTTCAGACGCAACCTCCCACCGCACTCGGCCCCCCCCCCCTCCCTCTAATCTACAATCTATAATCTCGAGAACTCGGTCCCCCCTCCCACTAATCCCCCCTACCCCCTCTAAAATCCGAAAGTCCAACCGTAAACCACGTCGAAATAACCCCTCTGCGTCGACCGGGGACCCGCCGATACCGCCCTCCACGGGCTCAATATATACGCCTCTACCTCGAAAACCTGTGACTCCTTAAACCTCCTAAATACACCATGAACCAGGGGAAACAGAACCCACGTCGCCACCGGGCAAAGCCTTAACTATCCCTTCAGAAACAAAACGCATGGACGCTCTCGGTAAACCATACCATACCCACTCACAACCGCCCGTCGTCCCAGTGTGAATTATTAAGGAGACGGCCACCAATCCGCTCGGCTTCTCCACTCCCCCTCTATCGAACCGTTATCTCCCCTTCACGCCCCCCCTCAAATCTTGATTAACGAGTTAAAATCCTAAACCGGCTCTCCTCCTTACAAAGACACCGACTACACCTCGCGTCCGCGACGTCTTCAAGTCCTCTCCCTCCCGCTCTCCGAATTAGACCAAATAACCCTGCACACTCTCTCGACTACCTAAAGATAACCAACCCGTTAACATGATGAATACCCCGGTAGCTTATAGAGTAATAGTCGACCCCATCTGCTCCTTGTGACGGCCTCACTGAAAAGAGTACCCCTCGAGGTCCTCCCTAACCCGCGGGCTCACTAATCCACCCGGGCCTCCCTCGCCCCCCAGGGTCTATCCATTACGGCCCTCTCTGTGGTTGCGGAATGACCCACGCTGCGGACGGTGGGTCCAGTGCCGCTGCATCCCTCTCGCGGCCTGTCACCCTCTGCGGGGTGTCGTGCTCCTCTCTCTTGTGCTATCCCCTTAACCTTAAAATACCCTCTGCCACCTCAGGGACGCCGAATCGCACTTCCGCCACCCTACAAGATCGGTATCTCCCATAAGATCCCTCATCTCCCTCACCTCCGACTGGGCTAGTCATGTTCGCGTCCCATTCTCAATCTCGTCCCTCGGGCGGCCGGCTCCCCCCATCTCTGTCGTGCTCGGGCTCTCCCTCCCCCACACGGATCTCCCCTCGTATATCTCGCGCTCTAGTGCCAGCTCCCGCGCCCCTCTAATCCTAAAATATCCTAACAGTACGGCGTGTACACACCTTCAGGGACTCCGATAAAGTATGATACGACGTATCTATTATCTCCCCCCTCCCCTCCCCCCCTCTATCCTTAATAACAACCCCTCGTCCAGCAGCCCTGCGTTGTCCTCCTACCTGGCCTCTATCCCCTCTATACCCCTATTCCGTCAAGTCAAACCTCACCCCTCCCGTGCATCCTCAAACGACCCTAGCCCCTCTTCCTGGCTTCCTAGTCCTTAGAGATTCCTTGAAAAAACCCCTGCTAATCCTGTGACCGCTCTGATCCCCCACTTCCGGGGCTCCCTCTCCCCCCCATCTGCTATCTTCCTCCGGCCTCCCCCCTCATCTCTCTGTCCTTAGGAACCCTCTCTCCCCCGGTCCCGATCGCCCCCATCTGTTTTTCGTTCTTTTCCTCCGTCTAGAGATCTCTTAACTCCTTCCTCTCCATTCTACCTATCGCCCCTTCCCCAACTACCCCTTCCCCAAACTCCCTCTTTCTCCACTTACCTCGGGTTTTTTCCCCTCTATCTCCTTTCTTCCCCCTATCGGGGGACATTATCTCCCCTCCCCTATCGTCCTTCCGGCGCATGTTCCCGTCCCTTACGGTCTGTGTATAGGACCTTCCGCTACCTCGTTAGTCGGGGCGCGGCGGGGTCCTCGGCCCCTCACCCCTTTCCCATCTTCCAGTTCCTTTTGTCCAATCATCCCCCCCCCCCCTGTCCCTCCTCTCCATTGCAGCCGCTTTCCGCCCCCCCTTTTTTTGTTCGTTTGTGGTTCCCCATCCCCGTTTTTTTTCCTTCCATCTTATCCCCCCCTTTCCCCTTTAAGATCCGTCAGACGGAACAACAAACCCCAGACGTGGCTGGAAAAGAATTAAGACTCTGTAGTACTAGAAGACTCAGCCAAGCATCCTCACCCTCCCACCGGTCTGGAACGACAGTGTCTGCCTCGCTGCTCAATGGTTAGGGTAGGGTGAGGGTGGTGGGGAGGGGAGAATCATTGCCTGGTTGCATTAGTTTGTTATTGTGGGCTTTTTGCTTTGGTATGTATATTCGGTTGGTTGCTTGTAAGTAAAACGAAAAAAAAATGAAAGCTTCCTCTCCTCAATCCGTCTCTTCGCTCGCCCATCCTCCGCTCATCTCCGGATCGCATCTGGTCGCGCATCTCCTGCTCTCGTCTCTCTCCTTTCTCGCGTGTCTCCTGCGTCTCCTCGCTCCTCTCTCCCTCTCTCTTCGAGACTCTCAGTCTCCCCATCTCTCTCTCTTCATCTCTCGTCGCGTCACAATCTCAACTCGTCTCTCCTCTCCTCCCTCCTCTCTCGTCCTCTCATCACATCTCTCAGCATCTCTATCTCGTCTCCATCACTCCTCCCCGCAGCTTCACCCGTCCGTCTGTGCTCTCGTCTGCTCTATCGCGTCCCCCTCTCTCCGTCCACCTCGCTTCTCACTCGAGCTCCTCACCGATCTCCCCTCTCTCTCTCATCTCTCTCATCACGCCCTCCCTCCCGCTCTCATCGCCCCGGCTCTTCTCACTCTTCGTCGTCGGTCATCACATCTCTCTTCCTCTCTCCTCTATCGCTCTCTCATCTCTCTCCTCTCCTCTCATCCTCTTTCTATCTATCTTTCTTATCCCCCTCTTTCGTTCCTTTTCTTCTGTCTTTTCTTCCCTCCCTCTTCTCTTTTCGTTCCCCCTTTCCCCCTCTTATCTTTCTTCTCTTTGCTTTCCCTCCTCCTTCTTCGTTTTACTTTCTCCTTTTCTTCTTTTTTCTCCCCCCTCTTTTCTTTCTTTTCCCCGCATTCTCTCACTCTCTCTCTCATCTCACTCCCTCTCTCCATCGATTCTCTTCCTCTCTTCTCTCTCGCCTCCTCGGTCAGCTCATCTCCTTCTTCCTCTCACTTACTCTCTCTCGCGCTCCTCTCCTCTCGTGTCATCATCCTCTCCCAACGTCTCCGTCATCTCACATCCTCTCTCATCTAAAGTCTCTCTCTCTCTCTCATCGTCACCACTCCTCTCCTCTCTCTACTCTCTCGTCGTCTCGTCATTATGCTCCTCACAATCTCAACTCTCTCCTCTCTAGCTTCTTCTCTCTTCTCGTCAGTACTCCCATCTCCCCTGCTCTCACTCTCACTGTCTCACTCTCCGTCACCTCCGTGCTCTCCCACTCTCCCCTCTTCGCTGCACGTCTCGACACCCTCTTCAATCAGTCACTCTTATCTCCTCCTCGAGTTCCCTCTCTCTCTCTGCTCCCGTCTCCACTCTCTCACTCCTCATCCTTCTCGTCCTCTCCTCTCTCCCGTCCTCTCGCTTCATCTCTCGTCTCCTCTCCCTCATGATCTCTCTCTCTTCTCCATTTGCTCTCCCCTCTCTCTCGTCTTCTATCTTTCCTTTACTCCCCTTTCTTCTGGTGGGGTACGTGCGTGGGGGGTATTCTCCCCTTTTCTTCTTTTCCTTCTCTCTCCCCCCCCCCCTCTCCTCTCTCGCAACTCTCCTCCCACTCACCCTCTCAATCTCGCTTCACTCTACTCTCACTCTCATCGCCTCTCACCTCGTCGTATCTTTCTTTCGTTCTCTCTCGTCTCTCTCTCCGATCCTCTCTCTCTCTCTCTCAGTCCTCTCTCATCATCCCTCTCTCATCGCTCTCGTCTCCTCTGGCATCTCCTCATCTCCCTCTCCTCTCTGCTCGTCCTCTCTCATCGATCTCTCTTTCTTTTTCGTATCTTTCCTTTCATCCCCCCCGCTCCCCCCGCCCCTTCTCCCCCTCTTCTCTTTTCTTCCTTATCTCCTTTCTGTCTTTCTCTCCCCTTTCTTTATCTTTCTCTTTCTCCCTCCTTCTTCCCCCCCCCCCCCCCTCTCTCTGTCTCTCTCTCTCTCGCCCCGCCTTCTTGCTTCCCGCCTTTTCTCCTTTCCTTCTTTCTCTCTTCTCCCCCCCCCCCCTCTCCTCTCATTCTCCCTCTCCCCCCCCCCCACCACCCTCCTTCTCTTCGCCCCCCCTCTTTTCTTTCTCTTCTCCCCCCCACCCTCTTTCATTCTCCCCCCCCCCCCACTCTCCTCATCTCTCTCCTCACTCTCGTCCTCTCTCTCTCCGCCCTCTCTCTTCTCTCTACATCTCACCTCGATCTCCTCCACCCTCGCTCGTCCTCCTCTCTCTCTCCTCTCTCTCTCTCGTCTCTCTCTCTTCTCTTATCTTGTTCTTTCGTTCTCTCTTAGTCTCTCTCTCTCTCCCTCCTCTCGCATCCTCGGCGCTCTCTCTCTCTCTCTCTCCTTCCTTCTCTCCCTCTCTCTCTCTCTCTGCATCTCCCTCGTCACCGCCTTCTCGCGTTCCTGCTCCTCCTCGCTCTCGCATCTCCACGCTCAGTCGTCCCCTCCCTTCTCTCTCTCCCTCTCGTCTCGCTCCGTCCTCTCTTCATCATCTCTCCTCTCACTCTCTCTCTCACTCATCCTCTACTCTCTATCTCTCCATCTTTCAATCTCTCTCTCTCTCTCGTCCTCCTCTCGGTCTCTCTCACTCTCCTCTCCATCTCTCTCCGTCCCTCTCTATATCTCGCCTAGCTGCCTCCTCTCTCTCTCGCCCCGCTCCCTCTCTCCTCTCTCTCTCATCTCTTCTCCTCTTCTCCTCTCTCTCTCTCACACGTTCCCCTATCTCTCTCTCCTCTCACCTCTCTCATCTCTCGCACTCTCTCTCGTCACTCTCTCTCGCTACCTCCTCATCTCTGCTCTCACATATCTCCCAGTCTTTCCAATTTCCATCTCTCCTCTCTCTCTCTCCTCTCTCCTCTCGTCCGTCTCTCCCTCGTCTTACCCACTCCCGACTCTCTACATCCTATCTGCTCTTCACATCCTCAACTCTCCTAGACTCTTCTCGCTCTCGTCTCTCTCTCGCTCTCTCACACCTCTCCCTCTCTCTCTCGCTTCTCTTCTCTCTCCATCTCTCCTCCTCAATCTCTCCTCTTTCAATATCTCTCTCACTCATCGTGTCTCTCTCCACTCACGTCATCTCTCATCACCTCTCAATCCACCTCTGTCAGTTCTCATCTCCTCACTCTCTCTCCTCTCTCTCTCTTTCCCATCTCTCTCTCTTCTCTCTCTCACGGTCCTCTGGACGACTCCCTCTCTCTCTCTCTCTCTCTCTCCATCTTTCTATCTTCTTGTCAACTCTTCCCCCCCCCCCCCCCCCCTCTCTCATCTCATCTCACTCCCCTCCTCTCTCTCATCAATCTCTCTCACACTCTCGCATCTCCTCTCTCTCTCTCTCATCTCTTGTCTTCGTTCCTCATCTCCCTGTCATCTCTCTCATCCTCTCAATCTCTCCTCAGTCATCATCGCCTCCTCAACGTCTCGCCTCTCATCATCGCTCTCATACACATCGCTCTCTCCTCTCTCACTCTTCCTTCTCTCATCCGTCGCTCTCTCTCTCTCTCAGTCTCCGTCCTCTCGGCTCTCTCGTCCTCTCTTTTTCTAGCTATCTCTTCTTTCTGCCTAATCTTTCTTTGTCATTCCCTTTCCCCGCCGTCCTACCCGCCTCTCCTCTACCCATCCTCATCTCCCTCTTCCTCTCGCCTCTGACATCTCTCACTCTCTCTCATCTCCTCTCTCTCCTCTCTCGAATCTCATCTCTCTCTCACTCTCGTCTCTTCTTTTCTTTCGTTCTCCTCTCTTATCCGTCCTCGCCTCTCTCTCACCTCGCTCTCCCCAGTCTCTCGATCTCTCTCAATCCTCGGACATAATCTCTCATCCTCTCTCTCACACTCATCCATCATCTGGGCTCCGTCTCTCTCTCACCTCTGCTCTCTCTCTCTTCAACCCTCTCTCGTCAGATCTCTCCTCTCTCTCTCTCTCTCTCTAAATCTCACAGCTCTCTCTCTCTCTCTCTCCCTCTCTCCCTCTCACTCTCTCCTCGCTCCCTCTCCTCCGCAATCTCCCTCTCTCTGCTCTCTCTCTCTCAGCTCCCTCGTCACTCTCATCTCATTCGATCTCTCTCTTATTTTTCCATCTCTCTCCTCTCCATCTCTAGGTCTCTCTTCCCCTCCCTCCCCTCTCCCTCTCTCCCATCTCATTCTCTCTCCCACTCACGGTCTCCACCGTTCCATCCTCTACTCCCTGTTCCCCATCTCTCGCTCTCTCAGTCCTCTCTCCTCTCCCGTCACTCTCTCACCTCTCTCCACCTCATCTCATCTCCTTCCTCTGCAATCTCTCTCTCTCTACACTCTCTCGCTCTCTCCTCCCTCTCTCTCTCTCTCTCGCCACTCTCTTTCTATTGCTCCTTCTCTCTCCTCCGTCTCATTTCCCTTCTCGTCACATCTCTTCATCTTTCCTTTCTTATTTCTCTTTCCTTTCCTTTCTTATATCTTTCCCTTGTTCTTCTTTCTTTCTTGTTACCCAATCTTCCTTTTATCAGTATCTTCTATCGTTTTTTCTTTCTTTAAGATCTTTCTTTCCTCTTTCTCCTTTTTCTTTCATTTCTTTTATCTTCTCTTTTCACTATCTTTCCTTTTCCCCTTTTCTTCTTCTCCTCCTCGTCTTCAGCGCTCCAATCTCTTTCCTTCACCTCCATCACCACTCTTCCTCCGCGTCCATTTTCCCCTTCTATTCCCTACTCTCTCATTCCTCATCGGTCTGTCCACTCCTCTCTCTCTCTCTCCGCTCGTCTGTTGCTAGTCTTTTCTTCTATCTTCTTCTTTCTAATTTCTAAACTTTCCTTTCTCTCTTTTATTCTTCTTTTCAGAACGTCCTTTCTTCTTTGAATCGTTGTTTCTTGTCCTATTTTGTTAATTCTTTCTAATCTTTTTTCTTTTCTCTTTTCTGTCTTTATCATTTCGTCTTTCTCTTTCTTTTCAACTTGTTCTTCCCTTTCCTTCTTTTCTTTTTCCTCTAATTTTCTGTGATCTTTTCTCACTCTTCGACACTCCGGCCCTCTCGACTCGCTCTCCCCTCTTCATCTTTCCTTTTTCTTCTCCAAATCTTTCTTGTTTTCTATCATGTTAATCTTACTCCCTCGTCGCTCCTCTCATCCGTCTCTCGACACCACTCTAATCCCTTCAATCTTTTTCTTCTTTCTAAAAACTATCTTTCCAGGTTTTTCCTAAATCTTTCTTTCTGTATCCTCTTTTTTCCCACTTCTATCTATCCTTCTTCTTTCCCTCCCCTATCGTTTGTCTTCTTTTTCTTTTCTCTCTCCGTCTCTCTTGTTTTTTCTAACTAAAAACTCCTCTCTCCGTACTCGCGTCTCCTCTCCTCTCTCTCCCTCCTCGTCGCCGCGCCCCCCCCTCTCTCCCCCCCCTCCTTCTCTCTTCTCTCCTCTCGTCACTCATCTTCCTCTTCCTAGCTTTTCTAATAAAAACTTTTTTACTCTATCTTTCTTCCTTCTCGTCCTTCTATCATTTCTTCATTTCTCCTTCTTTTTTTCCCTTCATCGCGTGGCTGTCTCTCCCCACTCTCCCTCACTCTCGCTCTATCGCTCTCGCCTCTATCTCTCACCCCGTCTCGGATCTGGCTCCTTCTCGCTCTTCTCCCTCTCTTTTTCTCCCATCCCATCTCTCTCTCTCTCGTCCTCTTCGTCATCGCTCCCCTCTTTTCTATCTTTCTTTCTCTCGTCGTCTTTCTATATCTCTACTTTCTTTCTATTCCTTTCTCCCCCCCTCTCTCTCTCTCTCTCTCTCCTCGGCACTCCGTCCAGCCTCTCTCCGCGTCTCAGGAATGGAAAGG
>NC_061837.1:13839110-13844110 GCF_019202785.1 Penaeus chinensis
TTGGATTATTGTATGGCTGGGTTAAGGACGTGGACGTGTCATAACATGGCGGCAAGTTTGATGGATTACGGACGTATTTTTTTTTTTTTTTTTTTTTTTTAAAGGGAGGTGGAGAGTGTTGTGTGAATGTGAGGGTGTCGAACAAGAGTAGGCCTAAATAGCGAGTGTTACTCCTCCCCTTCCTCTCTCTCTTTCCTTGTTTCTACGTGACAGCACGTGACTTGAGCAAATGTCAGGCCGACGGGATGATGGCGTGTCCGACATGTGGGTCGTGATTCTGTTAAACCACGAAAAAAAGAAAGGAAATATAAAAATTCAAATGCTGCTGTAGATAAATTCAAACGGAAAGTTTCTTTAACCTGATATTCACATCTGGATCCATCATCCCCTGAACGACTGAAGAAGGAAAAAATATATTAAGATAGCTACACGTCACTAGAAAAGCCCCTTGGCAATCTACTCAACGATGGTCGGAGACTCGGACTTGTAAATGGATATACTTCATGTTTACCGAGTGATTACACGAATGGCCACAATGTAAGTGTGGCGCTGTTATCGGTACTTCCCGCTTGCCTCCCTCTCCCTCTTCCTCCGTGACGAAATAATGACGTCACGTGTCACTCTTTTTTCCCACATCGCCTTATGAACTCAAACGCAAACACAGTAACGGCTACACACAGAAAATCTGAAACACTGCCACCATAAGAAGGGAAATAAAAACGTGACTTTTCGAACCTGCCAAGAGTTGCTCGACAGACGTAGTAAAACCAAATTTGTTTTCCACGTCTTTACTACATCAGATGAGTTTCTCCTGATAAGTTCGGAAAGCCAAGTTTTTATTTCGTTTCCACAATGATTCTTTTTATATCCCCTTCCTTCTCTTGCCTCGTATCCCCCTTCTCTCCTGACAAATGACGTCACGTGTCACTTCCGGTCCTTCTCTACGTTTCCTTCTCCCCTCACCCCCCTCCAACCCTATCCACCCCCACCGCCATGACGACATAATGACGTCACGTGCCACTCTCCGCCCCCTCTCCCTCCCTACCCCTTCTCTCCCCATCCGGCGACAAACGTGACCACTTCGAGCCCATCACTTCATGTCTCACGCTCGGTAAATGGCACTTGCGTCATGTTTACTTTGTCTAAATGTCCTCGACTGTTGAATTTGCAAATTGACCGAAGTGTTTGCGTATCGCTGGCTCGCTCGCCCGCTCGCCGCCGGCCGCTGCGCACGCGATGCGATTTTGTTTGTGTTGTTGTTTGTTGTGCTCTTGAGTTGAATTGGCCTTTGAAAAGATGTCGTTGCATGCTAGGGGTAATTATCTTCATTTTTTTTTTTTTTTATCAGGATGATTTTTATTACTAGGATTTTTAGTATCAGTAAAGTATTTTACAAAGGAAGTTGATATCGTCTTTGTTTGGTTGTGGTTTTCTCGTCAACATTTCTTTTTTTTTTCCTTCTTTCATTCCCCTCCTAGTCCTCCTCCTCATCCCCGTGTCTCTCCTCCTCTTTCTTCTTCTCTTCTTCTTCTTTTTCCTCTTCGCTTTCATTCTCCTTGTTCTTTCTCCTTCCGTTTTCTACCATTCTTCTTCCCTTAGTCTTTTTCCTTCTCCTCCTCCTCCCTTTTGTTTTTGTTCTTCTTCGTCATCATCTTCTCCATCTTCTCATTCTACTCCTCCTCCTCCTCCTCCTCCTCCTCCTCCTCCTCCTCCTCCTCCTCCTCCTCCTCCTCCTTCTTCTTCTTCTTCTTCTTCTTCTTCTTCTTCTTCTTTTTGTTTTTCTTTCCCTCTTTCTTTCTTTCTGTCGCTCTTCCATAACAACAAAAGGATGCGTAGATAAAGACAAAGGAAGTAAAAAATAGAAAGAAAGAACAAAAGAAGAAGACAAAGAGATAGAAGAATTACCCTTTATAAAACTGAGAGACGTAATAGAATAAGAAAAATATAATCGGAAGAGAAATAAAAAATGAAAGAAGACAAGAACAGAGCAGAAGAAAAAAAAGGAGAAATGAGGAGAAGAAGAAATATAAAGAGAGGAAGAAGGAGAAGAGAAAAAGTAGACTGAAATAGAAAAAGGTGGAGAAGAAAAATTGAAAAAAATGAACTAGAAAGAGAAGAAGGAGAAGAAAGAGCAGAATGAAACAGGTGAAAGGAGGAGAAAAAAGAAGGAGATGAAGAACAAAATTGGTAGACATAAGAAAGTCAATAAAACAAGGAATGAAGAGAAGAAAGAGACCTGGAAATGAAATAACACGATAAAAGAGGGAGAAAGGGAGAAAAGCAAGAGAAAGCAAGAGCGAAAAGTCAATCACGGTGATGACGAGTGAGGGGGAGGACGGGGGGGGGGGGGGGGGGGGGTCGGTCGCATGATCACGTATACCTTAGACATTGGCCCCTCTCTATCCCTCTTTCTTTCTTTCTTTCCATCTATCTATCCGTCTACTATCCTTCTTTTCTCTCTCTCTCTCTCTCTCGCTCTCCCTTCCTCCCTCCCTCCCTCACCCCCCCCCCTTCTCTCTCTCTCTCTCTCTCTCTCTCTCTCTCTCTCTCTCTTCTCTCTCTTCTTATCTTCTTACAAATACTATATATATATATATATATATATGTGGAACATGTATATATACAGAATATAGTATTTATATATAGTATATATATATTATATATGCTCAACATATATATATACACACACATATATATATGTATGTATGTATGTATGTATGTATGTTTATGTATATATATATTTATATATACATATCTCTATTTTATTGTTTATCTTATCTATTATTATTACTATTATCTATCTTATGTATCTATATATATATTTATATATTAACCATATACGTACATATATATATATATATATAATATAATATATATATATATATATATATATATATCTATATATATATATTCCATTTGAAGATCAGGGAACACCGACTCAAGTGGAAAGAGACAAGCGTTTAAACTCTCCGCATTCGTGTTGGCTCCACACACGACAGGCGAAGCTGAAGCCCAGTTCATGAAGCTCACACCGTGTTCATCAATTCTTTGCGCACACACTCACACACATTAACACATGCAGGCAGACACGCACACGGGCATACACACAGATAGTTACACATCCTCATACCTATCCTGTCTCTCTCTCTCTCTCTCTTTCTCTCTTTCTCTGTCTCTGTCTCTGTCTCTCTCTCTCTCTCTCTCTCTCTCTCTCTCTCTCTTTCTCTCTCTCTCTCGCTCTCTCTTTCTCTCTCTCCTTCTCTATCTGTCTCTCTCTTTCTTTACTTTCACTTTTCACCTTTCATCGTACAAAAAGGCGCACATATAAGAAAGTCCGAAAGTTTAGAGCAATGACGTCAAAATCCAAATGAATACTTGATTGGTTGATTGATGATGACGTCACAAGAATCGAGGAATCTTATTGGGGCACAAGCTATGACGACATGACTTATATTAGCCAATGGTTGCCACAGGAACAGAAGAAAACAGGATACAGAAAGATCAGAGAATGAGAAAGAGAAAAAGATAAGATAAGAAAAGCAAAGAAGAGGAAAGAAAAGAGAGAGGAAGGATAATATAAAGGAGACACAGGGAAGGAGAAAAAGAGTATATATAAATTATATATATTTATATAATATATAAAAAAGAAAGAACGGAAGAAACAGGAAGATGAAATACACCACAGAAAAAACATATAGCGATTAATATTGGACTAAAATAAATAAGATAAGAAAGACATTCGAGAAGTATTTCTCATTCTCCTCTCCTCTCTCTCTCTCTCTCTCTCTCTCCCCACCCTCTCCTCCTCTTACCTCACCCTGTCCCTCTCCCTCTCCTCTCTCTCCTCCCTATCTTCCCTCTCCCCCTCTCTCTCTCTCTCTCCCCACCCTCTCCTCTTCTTACCTCACCCTGTCCCTCTCCCTCTCCTCTCTCTCCTCCCTATCTTCCCTCTCCCCTCTCTCTCTCTCTTCTACGCTCTCTCCTCCCCCCCCCCCCCCCCCCCGTCCTCTTTGACCAGCACAGGCTTTCCGGCGACAAACAATGGCTCGGGCGACGGGGGGACGGACGCCGGCGGTGCTCCGGCCGGCGAATCTTCTCCCTTCGCGGCTGAGGAGAGGGAGAGCCAAGGAGAGGAGAGGGAGAGGAGAGGAGAGAGAAGGAGAGGAGAGAGAGGAGAGGGAGGAAAGGGAGAAGAGAGGGAGAGGAAAGGGAGGAGAGAAAGAGGAGAGGGAGGAGAGAGAGGGAGAGGAGTGGGAGGAGATGAAGATGAAAGGAGAGGCAAGGAGAAGAGAGGGCTGAGAGGGAGAGGCGAGGAGAGAGGAGGGAGAGGCAAGGAGAGGGAATGGATGGGAGAGGGAGAGGCAGGGAGAGGAGAGAGAGAGGAGAAAGAGGAGAGGAAAGGGATGAGGGGGAGGAGAGGGAGAGGAGAGAGAGAGGAGAAGAGAGAGAGAGGAGAGGGAGGATAGGGAGGAGAGGGAGGGGAGACAGAGGAGAAGAGAGAGAGAGGAGAGGGAGGATAGGGAGGAGAGAGAGGAGAGGGAGACGGACAGGGAGAGGTAAGGAGAGGAGAGGGTAGGGAGAGAGAGAGAGAGAGGAGAGGAGAAGTAGAGGCAAGGAGAGGAGAGGGAGGGGAGAGAGAGAGGAGAGGGAGGAGAGGGAGGAGAGGAGAGGGAAGAGAGGAGAGGGAGAGACATGGAAAGGAGAGGGAAAGGAGAGGGAAGAGATGGAGAGACAAGCAGAGAAGGGAGAGAGACAAAGGGAGGGGAGGGGTACAAGGAAAAAGAGGAGAGTGGTGATTAGAAAAAAGAGGAAAACAGTAAGAAAAAAATTGAAAGACAAGAAAGAGGAACAAGGAAAAAGGTAGAAGAGAAACAAGAAGTAGAGGAGATGAGAGAGGCCAAGAGGAAAGGAAAGAGGAAAGAGAGAAGAGAGAATGGGGAAAAGAAAGGAATAAAGGGGAAAGAGCAATGTAGAAGATAGAAGAGGAAAGGGAAATAGGA
>NC_061837.1:13851610-13859110 GCF_019202785.1 Penaeus chinensis
AGGGTTAGGGGGAAAGGGAATAAGGGGTAGGGTAAGGTAAAGGGGTGGTAGGGGGTAAGGGAATAAGGGGTAGGGGTAAGGGATAAAGGGGTATGGGAGCAAGGCGATAAAGGGTAGGGGAAGCAAGGATAAGGGTAGGGAGCAAGGGATAAGGGAAGGGGAGTAAGTGCTAAGTGGGTAGGGAGAAACGGGATACGGGGTAGGACGAAAGGGAATAAAGGTGTAGGTGGTACTCCTGTCACCTGGACCCCCCACACGCTATTGCCTACTCTGCACCGTACTTTTTACCGAGCACCTTTGTCTTTTTACCCTTTCACCGTGTACTATCGCCCCTTCAACGTTTACGTTCACCCCTACTTCTTATACCCCTTTTACCTTTTGACCTTTTATCATCTTTGTCTTTCTACCCTTTTACCCTGTTACTTGTCTCCTCTGAGCCATCTAGCCCCCTGTTGGTACTTTCCTACCCGTTCGTACCTTTCCTAATGTTTTCCTTCCTTACTTCACCTTGTTTCTCCTTTTTAGCCTTTCACCGTTTTGAACTGCTTTCTCACCGGCACACATTGTTCGGTTCTCCCCTTTCACCGTTTACGTGCTACCTTTCACGCTTTTACTTCGCCCTTGGCCACCGTTTACTGTTCCTCACCTTTACCTATTTCACGGTCTAACCTTTCACCTGGGTACTTTCTCCCTTTCAGACCCTGTACGTCTACCGTTTTACCTTATTGACGCTGTTGACGTGCTTTACCTTTTACGTTCTACCGTTTGACCTTAGACGTGTCTCCCTGTTCACCCGTTGACGTTCCTCCCTGTGCACCTTTGGAACTTTGACCGTTCCCCAATTACTTCCGCCGTTCACATCTTTTACTGTTCTCCCTTTCACCTCGTTTACTGTTTACCTTTCAACCTTGTACTTCTTCCCTACTTCACCTTTTACTTTCTACTGCTGACCTATTACGGTGTTATCCTTTCACCTTTTTAGCGTTCTCCCTTGCACGGCTTTACATTTCGTACCGGTCACCTGTTACTGTCCCGTGCACCTTTGACGGTTCTACCGGTACACCTTTACTGGTTAACCTTTTCCTTTTACCTCGGTCGACCTTTCACCTTTGACTTTCTCCCGTTGCACCTTTTAGTTTCCTCCCCTTTCACCTGTTACTTGCTCCCGGCACCTTTTACTTGTCACCGTTTTCCGCTTTTACTGTTTCTACCTTTCACGCTTTTTCATTTCTACGCTTTAACCGGTACTTTCGACATTGCACCTTTACTTTTAACCTGTCCACCTGTTACTTTTTACCGTTTCACCTTTTACTTGTGGTACCTTTCACCTCTTTATCTCTCCCTTTCCACGCTGGGTTTGACTGGTTACTGGTCACCGTGGACGTTCTCCCTTGTCACCCTTTGACTGTTGTACCTTTCACCTTTTACTTTCTCCCTTCACTCTTGTTACTGTGTACCTGTACGCTTTACCCTTTCCCTCTTTGACCAGGTCTTACCGTTCTACCTTTCACTACTTTTACTTTTACCTTTCACGCGGTTGACCGTGCGCCCGTGCACCTAGAGTACTGTTTCAACCTTTTCACCTGTTTACTTTTTAGCCTTGACCTTTTATTTCTACCGTTTCACCTGTTTTACGGTTTAAACCTTACACCTTTTTCTTTCTTACCTTTGACCTTTTTAACATTTTACCTATCACCCTTTGTCTGTTAAACCTTTCACAGCTTTTACGCTGCTGGGACCTTGACCCTTTACCTTTTTACCTTTTCACCATTTGTACCTCTCTCCCGTTCCACCTTTTACTTTTATACCGCTTCACCTTTTACTTTCTGCCCGTTCACCGTTTTACTTATTACCTTTCACCTTGTACTTTCTCCCTTTCACCTGTACTTGTTAACCTGTTACCTCTTTTACCGCTCTCTTTTCATGTCGTACTTTCTACCTGTCACACTTTACTTTGTCCTGTCACCTGTGAACTACTTTTTACCTTGTCACCTTTTACGTTTTTACCATTTCACCTTTACTTTCTCCCTTTCACGATTTTGACTTCCTACCTTTCACCTTTCCTTATCTACCTGTCACCTTTACGTTATACCGTTCAACCCTTTTTACTCTCTCCCTGTCACCATTTACTATTTAACCTTTCAGCCGTTTACGTCTCTCCCATTCACCTTTACTGTTGACCTTTTACCTTTGACTTCTTTTTTTTTTAAACCTTCACGCTTTGACTTTTTACCTTTCACCTGTTAGACTTCTACCACCTGTCAACTTGTTACTGTTAACTTGCACCTTTACCTCTCCCTTGCACCTTTTACTTCGTTTACCCTTTTACTCCTTTTGACTTTTGTAACCTGTCACCACCGTTTTGACCTCCTCTTCCCCTTTCATCACCTTTTACTTTTTTCACCTTTTCACCTTTTACGTTCTGTGACCTTGCTCCTTGGTACGTGTCTACCTTTCACCTTGTACATGTTTTCTACCTTTTTTCACACTTTTACGATCTGACCTTTTACCTGTACTTTTTACCTTGTACCTTTTACCTTATTTTACCTCTTCACCGTTTACGTCTCTCCCTTTCACCTTTTACGAGTTTTAACCTTTCACCTTTTACTCTCTCCCTGCACCGTTTGACTTTTTTACCGTCAACCGTTTTACTGTCTTTTCACCTTTAACTCTTTACCACGTATTTACCTTTCTCCCCTTTTGACTTGTTTACCTTTCCACGGAGGCCCATTTTCACTTTTACCTTTTACCTTTTACCTTTTTGACCTTTCACCTGTCTACTCTTACTTCTTTGACACCTTTACTCACGCCCCTTTCACCTTTGACTTTTTTAGCCTTTTATCCTTTTACCTTGTTACCTTTCACCTTTCTACTCTCTCCCTTTTCACCTTTTCCTTGTTTAGCCCTTGTCCACCTTTTACTTTCTACCTTACCGTTGACGTTACCTTGCACCTGTACGTCTACCTTTTCCTTTAACTTTTTACCTTTCACCTTGGACTTTTGACCTTTTACCTTTTACTTTTGTACCTTCACCTTTTACTCGTTACCTTTTCACGCTTTTACTGGTTTACCTTTCACCTTTTACTTTTACCTTGCACCTTCACCTTTTACTTTTGACCTTCACCTTTTACTTTTACCTTTTTCTACCGCTTATTTCACTTATTACCTAGTTCACCTTTCCCCTTGTACTTTTTGACCTTTCACCTTTTACTTTCTACCTTTCACCTTTTACGGTCTTTACCTTTACTCTTTGACGTTTACCTTCACCTTTTACTCTTTGCCCTTTCCACCGTTTTACTGTTTACCTTTCACCTTGTACTTTTACCTTTTCACCTTTCTCCTTGTACTTTTTAAGCCCTTCACCTTTTATCATTGATACCCCTTTTACCTCTTTACTTTTTTAACGCTTTCACCTTTCACTCTTTTTTACTTTTTACCGTGTCACCGTTTACTTTTAGCGCCTTTGACCTTTGACTGTTACCTTGTTACCTTTTACTTTTTTAGCCTCTTACCTTTTTACGTCTACCTTTCCCTTTTCTACTTTTTACCTTTCACCTTTTATCTTTTTACCTGTATATCCAACCGTTTTACTTTTTACCTCTGTGACCGTTTTCTTTCTACGTTCACCTTTTACTTTTCAGCCTTACACCTGTTTACCTTTGTTAACCTTATTACCTTTTACTTTTTGACCTTTCAAATTTGATAGATCTATTTGACCTTTCACTCTTGTACGTTACATAGTTTTCAACTCTTTGACTTTGTTACCTCTACCTTGTTACGTTCACCGTTCACCTTTTACTTGCTACCTGTACCTTTTACTTTTTACCTTTCACCTTTTACTTTTTACGCTTTTAACCTTATACTTTTTACCTTTTACCTTTTACTTCTACCTTTCACCTTTACGTGTCTACCTTTCACCTGTACCTTTCTACCGTGTTACCCTTTTACTTTTACCCTTTCTACCTTTTTACTCTTCTCTCCCTTTTCGAGCCGTTTACGTTTTTACCTTTCAACTTTGACTGGCTACCCGTGCACCTTTACTTTTACTTTTCACCTTGACTTTTTACCATTTCACCTATGACTTTTACCTTTCACCTTTTACTTTCGACCTTTGTACCTTTGTACTTGTGTACACATTGTTTACCCTGTGGAACTTTGTGAACGCTTTTACCTTGATGCTTCACCGGTCACCTTTTACTTTCTCCACTTTCCCCTTTTGACGTTTCGACCTTTCACCTTTACTTTCTACCTTTACCCTTTTACTTTTCACTCTCTTGCCGCCTTTTACTTCTCCCTTTCAATCTCCTTTTCCTTTTTACCTGTCACCTTTAGCTTTCTACCTTTCACCTTGACTTTCTCCCTTCACCCTTTTACTTTCTCCCTTTCACCTTTTACTTTCTACCTTTACCGTTTACTTTACCATTCACCTTTACTTCCCCGTTCACATTTTACTGTGCTACCTGTCACCTTGTAACTTTCTACCCTTTTGACCTTGTACTTTTCACCTGCACCTTTTAGCTTTCGACCTTTTACCTATTTACTGTTTTGACCGTTTACCTTTACTTTTCGTCCCTTTCACCTTTTACATTCTACCTTTTCTACCTTGACTGTTCCCTTCTCACGCACTGTACTTTCGAACCTTTTACCGTTTTACTTTCACACCTTTGACTTTTTACCTTTCTCCTTTTACTTTTTTACCCCATTTCACCTTTGACGTGTCTCCCTTTCGACCTTTTACTTTCTACCTTTACCTTTGACTGTTCACCTTTCACCTTTACTTACTACCTTTTACCTGTGACTTTTCACCGTGCACCTTTTACATTTTAACCTTTCACGCTTTTACTTTTTACCTTTCACGCTTTTACTTTTCTCCCCTTTCACCTTTTACTTTTACCCCTTTAGCTCTTTGACTTTCGACCTGTTACTCCGTGGACTTTCTACCGTGACCACTGTTCACCTTTCACCTCCTAAATTCTTTACCTGTACTTAACGTACTCCATCCTCACCATCCCGTACCTACCAGACTCAATGTACGACCCCACTACTCACTCCCACGCCCCCCGACCTACGCCCTCCCTCCCGCTTACTGACAACACGCACCACACACAAACAACACATTCACTCTTTCACTCACGCCCCCACCATCTCCTCCCCACGACCTGACGTACTCACCTACTACACTCCCTTCACTCCCCAACAGACCCTCCCACCGCTCTCTCTCTCTCTCTCTCTGCGCTCTCTAACCTCCCCCGCCAACCCCGCCACACGGCCTTACCCACGCCCTCGCTCTCCAACTCCACACACCCCCGGCATCCCTAAATCCCCCACTCACTCATTCCCCAACACACACAAATACTACCACACCCTGCCCGCCGATACCAAAGCACCCCAACACTCCCCCCCACCCTCGCACATCATCACATCCCAACCCTCCACCTAGCAAACCACACATCAGCCTTCAAAACTACCCTTGCCACTCCTAATACTCCTATATAACCAGGCGCACCCAATTAAGACCAAAGCACAGTCCCTACAGCAGCGACAGGCAATCAAATCCGGCATGGGGCAACCCGTGACACGGACAGTACCAATCAATCGTCCCATGCGGCTTCCTGTCAACCGTGCCAAAGAACAAGTAGCCATGAAAGAAACGCCCAGGACACAGCGAAAAGCATCACTATAGTAAGAAACAGTGCAAGACCCGACCCTCAGAGACAATCACAACGGTGATCATATCAAACGCAACGGTAGTACAGACAAAAAACATATCGATTAGGACCCTTCCGCTCCAAAACGCATGTCAGGACTGCCGCTCTATATAATTCGTGGAAAAAATGGGCGCACACGGAAATGTAGACAATACATTCTCTCATCTGTAGACGTTTAAGTCTTGTAAAATTTTTACTTTTTTCTTCTGTTTCTAAGTTCCACACACAAGTATCACTAACAGAGAGAGAAGAAGATAGGTTTGTGTGGGTGATAGGGGGCGAGGTGCCCCACACAGCAACACAGGAACCTCACCCACCCACCCAGAGAGAACGGAGATAGGAGAGTGAGAGCGAGAGAGAGAGTGAGAGAGATTAAAAGAGCGAGCAGAGCGCGAGAGACCTCGTAGCGAGAGGAGAGAGATACCTCCAGCGCACACTTTCATCTGCGGCCAGAGCCCGCGAGGGAGCCTAGCTAACTAGACTATATATCTCTAAAGCACCTATATAAAGACTTAACGGACAGCACACGCTCTCCATCACACTCACTCCAGCAACCCCCGACTACCCCCACACCAGCACCACACCCTCTACTCACCCCCATGCAACACCACCACCACACCCACCACCAACCCCCCACCCATAATGGTTCCCCTCACCAACCACACCCAGACGTCCACCACCAGCACCACCAACACCACCAGTCACAAACACCACATATCAAAACTCCCCCCTCCACCCACCACTACCCCAACCACCATCTGAGAACAGCACTCCATGCTTAACACGCCCTCGCGCACAGAAAACCATACACCACCCCGCCAACACCACTTCCACACCACCAAAAAACAGTGCTCAAAATAAACAACTACAAAAATGCCACTACCACAGAACAAGAACCAGGCCGCTACAACTAAAGCCAAAACGCACTAACTATTACTAATACTAAAACTAGACCTAATACTAATACTTATAGCCCTACTATTACTAATACAAAAGGCAAGACCATATACTAAACTAAAAAGCCCTAACAATACTGCTACCACAAACAAGACTAATACTAATGGCGATATTGTACTGACCTCTAAACTACTAACTTAATATCAAATACCAAAGCGCTCACTTCTCGGGTCTGGGTCATCCATTGTAGGTCGAGTGAAGGTCCGGGAAATGCTTCCGGTGAGAGACGTTTTTCTCTTTCTTTTCTCATCTCTCTCTTTCTCTCTCTCTTCTCTCTCTCACTGTCTCTGTCTCTCTGTCTGTCTGTCTCCTGTCTCACTCATTACGCTCTTATTTTTTCACCTCCATCTTTTTTTTTTCATTCTACCACACTTCCTTACTCCTCTCACAACTCTATCTCTTCCTCACTCTCACTCACATTACCTACCACTCATCTCTCTCTTTCCTCTCACTCTCTACTCTCTCTCCCGTCATCTTCTCTCACACTCTCAAACCTACCCCCTACTCGTCTCCCTCCCCCCTCATCCCTCCCTGCGGTCTGCGTCCTCTCTCTCATCTCACTCTCGTCTCATCCTCTTCTCACCTCACCTCGCTCTCACCTCCTCCACACCTCTCTCGTCACATCTCACCTCTCCTCTCAACTCTCCTCCTCTCTCCCTCACACCCTACCCCCACCCACTCTCGGCCAATCACCCTCTCTCTCAAGCTTCCTCCTACCTCCCCGCGCCCCCTATCATCGGTCGGACTCATCGACCTCCCTTTCCCCATCACTTATCACCCGCGCAGCACCACCCTCACGCCACAAACACTGCCGCTCCTCCATCTCCCTCTCATC
>NC_061837.1:13870278-13872778 GCF_019202785.1 Penaeus chinensis
ATGAGATCTTTTCAGGTACCTAATGACTACCCTGTAATGGTTTTTTCCCAATTTATCACGAATGGAAAAAAAAAAACGAAATATACAAACGAATAAAAGGATAAGAAACAAAGGGGTGAAAACCACTCATAATATTAGTCATCAAACAATGAAAATAACGAAGACCGTAATTGCACCTAGACAGCAACTTGCTCTCCCAATGATGAAGTAAAAAGGTGTTTGCAATTACAACAATTCAGGGATTCGATGTTCCTTTGTCTTTGTGATTCTCTCTCTGTGGTTCTTTTTTCCTCTCATTTCTTTATTATTGTTTTTCTCAATGTGTTTCTAATGTTTCTGAATTAATTTAAGTGTTTATTTGATGATTTGTTTGTCGGTCTTTCTCTGTTTGTTTTTTTGGTGGACATGATAGTGTTAATTTTCTTTGTTTTTATTTGTTCGTTTGTATTTATTTTTCACCTTTGCCATCTTTTTTTATTGTCCTTTTCTGAAATGATCCGAGTTTTTTTTATTTAACCAGATTTTTTTTTTTCAATATACCTGTATATACATATATATATATATATTTTTTTTTTTTTTTTTTTTTTTTTAGGGGAGTGTGTTGCGAAATATGCTTTTACTTCGACTTGTTATGAAGCCAACACCTGAAGCCCATATTGCGTCATAAGTTTCATAAATGCATAAATCTCCCCCGCCCCATTCCCTTCCTCCGGCGCGTATAATCTATTTTTTTCAACGGGGGGAGGGGGGGGGGGGGTTATCCGCGGATAAAAGCAAATTACTAAAGGTCTTTATAATAATATTTTATATGGGAGTAAGAATAAGTGAATTACCCCTCTGACATTCAAACTAAACTATCTATTTACACATAATCGTGTTATTAGCTGATACATGATAAATAAAATAAAACACTGCAATAGACCTTTTTTCTTGGGCGAGGAATGAGAGACAAAGAAAAAGAAAAATAAGAAAAGAAAGTCAAATGGAAAGTAAGAACAGTAGCACCATCGAAAAATAGAAAACGGTGAGAGACAGACAGACACAAACGCCGGAGATAAGACCGACTAAAAGGGCTCGACGAGAAATGAAAACAAATAGACGGTGACTGGTAGGGCCTGATACCATCGAATCAGGGTCAACGCGAAGCCATGACCCCGTATGATACCAGGGCCTGATACCAACCCTGATACCGGAGCTGCGGCCATTGTCTCCGGGTTGTAATGTGGCGGTGGACATGTCGGGCGCCGTAATGGATGTGGCCGGGACAACACCTGGAAATAGCACCTAGGCCTCCGACCTCCTCTCGCGTGCTGGGCTTTCTTTACTTTCGGTCGATTTTTTGTTTACTTTTATTTCTCTTCGTGTCTTTCTCTCTCTCTCTCTCTCTCTCTCTCTCTCTCTCTCTCTCTCTCTCTCTCTCTCTCTCTCTCTCTCTCTCTCTCTCTCTCTCTCCTCTCTCTCTCTCTCTCTCTCTCTCCCTCTCTCTCTCTCTCTTTCTCTCTCTCCCCCCCCCCCCTCTCTCTCTCTATCTATCTATCTATATATGTATCTATCTTTATATGTCTGTCTTTCTATCTATGTATCCATCTTTATATGTCTGTCTCTCTATCTATTTATTTATCTGTCAACCTCTGTCTATATGCTTGTCTTTCTGTCTGCCTGCTTATCTGTCTGTCTGTCTGACAGTCCGTCTATCTGACTCTACTTATCTCTGTCTCTGTCTGTCTGCCTGTCTGTCTGACTCTGTCTGTCTCTGTCTCTGTTTCTGTCTCTGTCTGTCTGTCTGTCTGCCCGTCTCTCTCTCTCTCTCTCTCTCTCTCTCTCTCTCTCTCTCTCTCTCTCTCTCTCTCTCTCTCTCTCTCTCTCTCTCTCTCTTTGTATTTGCATCTGTCTCTATCGCTGTCTCTGTCTCTGTCTCCCTCCCTCCCTTTTTCTCGCTGTTTCTGTCTGTCTGTCTCTCTGTCTGTCTGTCTGTCTCTGTCTTCGTCTCTCTCTGTCTCTCTGTCTCTCTCTCTCTCTCTCTCTCCTTCTCTCTCTCTCTCTCTCTCTCTCTCTCTCTCTCTCTCTCTCTCTCTCTCTCTTCTCTCTCTCTCTCTCTCTCTCTCTCTCTCTCTCTCTCTCTCTCTCTCTCTCTCTCTCTCTCTCTGTTGCCTTCCCTCTTTCTTCCTCCCCCCTCTCTCAAATATTGATAAGAATTACTCTCCTAACCTCTTTATTACCCGGCCTGTTGGTCTAGGGGTATGATTCTCGCTTCGGGTGCGAGAGGTCCCGGGTTCAATTCCCGGACAGGCCCGATTTAAGGCTTTACCGGTAGATTAAAGCAGTTAAAATATTACTCCCATTTGAAAGCACAAGCATCGGCCCGTTGGCCTAGGGGTATGATTCTCGCTTAGGGTGCGAGAGGTATTGGATTGAAATCCCGGACAGGCCCGATTTAAGGCTTTACCGGTAGATTAAAGTACTCAAAATATTACTCCCATTTGAAAGCACAAGCATCGGC
>NC_061837.1:13880278-13882778 GCF_019202785.1 Penaeus chinensis
TATTTAGCAAATAAAGCACACGGGTGACCGCCCACTCAGCTGACCTTGCGTGGGCGGGGTGAGAGGAGGAGGGAGGGGGGGGGGGGATCAGGGGAAGGGAGTTCGAGTAAAGATAAGACTTAGGGGGGGGGGGGGGGGTTAGGGTTAAGAAAATGGTTAAAGGAAAAGGAGGAAAAAAGGGAGAGTGAAGGAATGGTTAAGAGAAGGAAAGAGAAAGGGAGGGGGATAAAATAAAAGAGGAAAAGGGGGGGGGGGGGAGAGAAGTAGGAAGAAGGTAGAAATGAAAGAAGATCTGAAGGGAGGGAAGAGGGGGGGTGGGGAGGGGGGAGGAGAGGGGACTCAAGAAAGGCATAACAGTAGGGGGGGAGGGGGGAGGGGGTCAAGAACAAATGAGGGTCAGAGGACGGGGAGGGGGAGGAGGGGGATATGTGTGGGAGGCTGATTATCCTGTCATTTGTTATCACGTGCACGATCTGTCAATCAAATTGCAATATTGTTATCATTCCCTGTTTTTTTTCGTTTCCAAAACTCTCGGTTCTGATTAATGACAATAGATTTCTCTCCACGTAGTTCATTATGAGGTTATTGTATAGGCCTGTTTTGTTTCGTATTTCTATCGCCTTAATGGACAATAATATGTATTTCATTGCACTCATAGATTTATCAGATGACGTCACCATTCATGTTCTCTCTTTCATCTCTTGAACATGAGGTATATAATATGTATATGTGTATAGGCATATGTGTATGTTTAAGTATGTGTGAATATGTGTGTGTGTGTATGTGTAAGTTTAAGTATGTGTAAGTATGTGAGTGTGGCTTTGTATGCGTATATGTATATTTAAGTATGTGTCTTTGTGTGTGTCTGAATATGTGTATATTTTCCCCACGTTTTTTGTGTGTGTGAGTGTGTGTGTGTGTGTGTGTGTGTGTGTGTGTGTGTGTGTGTGTGTGTGTGTGTGTGTGTGTGTGTGTGTGTAAATGACAACGAAAAAACAGACTATATGGATAGTAAATAAACAGACTGAGAAAATAGACAAAATAAATATTAGCAAGTAGACACATAAAGATATAAATAAATGGAAACACCGCACAAAAAACAATGACAAAAAATAAGAAAGAACAAAAAAGAACATTCAAATGAAAAAAAAATATAAACAAATATTCAAGCACTAAACATATCGTTACTGTTATCACCCTATCAATAGCCATTTTTCAGTGTACTTACTTTGTAATTCATGTGACTTTAAGAGGAAAGATAAGTGATAAAAAGAAAGAAAAAATAGATAACTCATATCAAAATTACATATTCATGTTGTAGAGATAATGTGATTAATTAATTCATTCTTGGATTGATCACTTATTGTCTTCTTTCTTCTTCTCTTTTCATTTCTTCCTGCTTCTCCTTCTTCTTTCTTTCTTTCTTCTTCTTCTTCCTTCCTTTTTTTCTTCATTTCCTCTTCTTCTCCCTCCTTCTTCCCTTTCTCTTTGCACTCTGACTTTTCCTAATTTTATCTCCTTTTCCTTCTCTTTCTTCCCTTTCTCTTCTTTATTCTTCATTGTCTTTCTTCACCTTCTTTTGCTCCTTATCATTTCTTTCTCCCTCTTTCCCTTCTCCCTTATTTTGAGCCCTCTTTTCCTTCTCCTTCTCTTTCTTTCCTCTTTCTTTCCTTCTCTTTCTGTTTCAGTCCTTCCTCTTTTTCTGCTTTCTTCTCTTTGCCTCTCTCCTCTTTATTATCCAGCTTTTTTCTCTTTTACCCGATGATTTTCTCCACGTTTTCCTTCCTTTCTTCCTCTTCCACTCCCCTTCTTGCATTCCTTCTTTCTCCTCCTCATCCATATCATCGTCATTCTTCTCCCTGTCTTCTTCCTCCTCTACTTCCTTCTCCTCCTCCTCCTCCTCCTCCAACTCTTCCTCCTCCTCCTCCTCCTCCTTCTTCTTCTCCTCCTCCTCCTCCTCCTCCTCCTCCTCCTCCTCCTCCTCCTCCTCCTTCTTCTCCCCCTCCTCCTCCTCCTCCCCCTCCTCCTCTTTCTCCTTCTCCTTCTCCTCCTCCTCCTCCTCCTCCTCCTCCCCCTCCCCCTCATCCTCCTCCTTCTCCTCTTCTTTCTCCTTCTCTTCCTCCTCCTCCTCCTCCCCCTCCTCCTCTTTCTCCTTCTCCTCCTCCACCTCCTCCTCCTCCTCCTCCTCCTCCTCCTCTTCCTCCTCCTCCTCCCCCTCCTCCCCCCCCTCCCCATCTCCTCCCTCCCTCCAACAAGATAAGGGAATTTCCTGTGGGAGAAAAGCGAGCCAAAGGGCGTGGATAGAGAAAATGAAGGAAGGGGAGAGGGAGGGGGAGGGGGGGGGGGGAGGACGAGTCGTGGGAGGAGGAGGTGGAGGAGGAGGAGAGAAAGCCGTGGAAGAGAAGGACGAAGAGATGGTGGAGGAGGAGGGGAGGGGGGTAAAGGAAGAGTAAGTGGAAGAAAGGGAGATGGAGGAAAAGAAGAAAGATAAGGAGGAGGA
>NC_061837.1:13940278-13942778 GCF_019202785.1 Penaeus chinensis
GAAGGAGAAGGAGGAGGAGGAGGAGGAGGGGAAGAGGGAGGAGGAGGAGTAGGAGGAGGCAGAGGAGGAGGGGAAGGAAGAGGAGGAGGAGGAAGAGGAAGAGGAGGAGGAAGAGAAGGGAGGAAAAGGGCGAAGGAGGAAGAGGAGGAGAGGAAGAAAGAGAAGAAGGAGGAAGAGGAGGAGGAGGAGGAGGGGGAGGAGGAGGAGGGGGAAGAAGGAAGAAGAAAGAGGAAGAGAGGAAGGAAGAGGAGGAGGAGGAAGAGGAGGAGGAAGACGGGTATGGGAAGAAAGAGGAGGAAGGAGAAGGGGGAAGAGGAGGAGAGGAGGAGAGGAGGAGAATGAAGAGGAGGTGAACGGGGAAGATAATGAGGAAGCTTTGGATAGGGTCGAGATGGAAACGCAGGAGTAGAGAGAGGAGCCCTATGAGAAGTAGGAGGAGAAGGAGAAAAGGAAAGAGGAGAAGGAGAAAGGAAAAGAAAGAGGAGGAAAAAGGGAAATAAAGAAAGAGAAAGGGGAGATGGTACGCCAGGAGAATAAAGGAAAAGAATGGGAGAAGAAGAACTGGAACTAGAATAAGGAGGAGGAGAAAATGAGGAGGGAAGAAGGAGAAGGGAGAAGAGACGTCCGAGCATAAGCAGAACAAACAAGAGAAAGAGAAGAAGAAGAAGAAGAAGACAAGATCGAAGAAAGATGTGGAAGACGCATTGATATAATAAAGAGGAGACATAGAGGAAGATCCGTTAGCAGCGACCGAGAAGAGAAAGAGAGAGAGAGAGAGAGAGAGAGAGAGAGAGAGAGAGAGAGAGAGAGATAGAGATAGAGAAAGAGAGAGAGAGAGAGAGAGAGAGAGAGAGAGAGAGAGATAGAGAGAGAGAGATAGAGATAGAGAAAGAGAGAGAGAGAGAGAGAGAGAGAGAGAGAGAGAGAGAGAGAGAGAGAGAGATAGAGAAAGAGAGAGAGAGAGAGAGAGAGAGAGAGAGAGAGAGAGAGAGAGAAGAGAGAGAGAGAGAGAGAGAGAGATAGAGATAGAGAAAGAGAGAGAGAGAGAGAAGAGAGAGAGAGAGAGAGAGAGAGAGAGAGATAGAGATAGAGAAAGAGAGAGAGAGAGAGAGAGAGAGAGAAGAGAGAGAGAGAGAGAGAGAGAGAGAGAGAGAGATAGAGAGAGAGAGAGAGAGAGAGAGAGAGAGAGAGAGAGAGAGAGAGAGAGAGAGAGACGGAGAGCAAACGGCCGATCCCAGTTATTCGTGTGAAATATTGGTCATTCCGCGTAAAATATATGATGTTATTTCATCTGATCACTTCTCGGCTACCTGGTCAGAATCTTTAACTACATCACCTGTGGAGAGGAGAGGTGGGGGGGTAGGGGGAGGGGGTGGTAGGGCGGGAATCTTGTGGGTGGGGGTTGGGGTGAGGGGGGGAAGGAGAAGGAGTTCGTATAGCAATCATTTTCTTCTTCTCTGTCTCCTGTATTGATTGGCTGTCATATTTTTTTTGTTTGTGTGTGTGTTTATTTATGCCGGTGGGTATATTTTTCGCTTTTTATCTTAGAAAGGGAGATAAGGATTGGAAGTTCCATCAGTTGTTGATTTTCCTGTCTCTCGCTATCTATCTGTTCGTCTTTTCTCTCTTTTGCTCTGTTTATTCATCCATCTGTTCTCCTACCCTATTTCCCTCTTTCCTTCCCCGTCCCTTCTTCCCTGACCTCCATTCTCCCTTTTCTTAATACTGTCTTATACTTCCCTCCTTCCCTATCACAACGCTTTTCCCCTTTTCCTCCCCATTTCCTACACCTTTTCCTTCCCCTATACAACCCCCCCCCCCACTGACAGCCACTACCTTCTAACCATACCTGTTCTTTCTATCACATCCTTCCCCATTCCCACTCATTCCCTCTACTCCTCCTCCCTATCCTCTTTGTCTTCTTTCTCCTATTCCCGCTATGTCTTCTGTATTCTCCTTATCCCCACTTCGCTGTCACCCCTCTCCACTGTCCCTTATTCCTCCTGTCTCCTCTCCTTTATTTCCTCTATTATCTCCCTCCTCGCTCCCTTATCTTCTCTCCCCTGTCCCCCTATCTTGTCTGCCTGTTCCCCTTACCCCCTCTCGCTTTATTCTCTCTCCCCTCTTTCTCCCTCTGCCCACTCTCCTATTCCCCCTCTCCCTTCTCCCCTATTTCCCCGTATCCCAACTCCCTATTCCCCCTCTCCCCTCTCCTCAGTTCCCCCTACCCCTGTGTTTTCTCCCCCCGTTCCCACCTATCATCGCTCTCCTATTCCCATTCTCCCTTTTATCCCCCCTTTCCCCACTCTCCTATTCCCCCTCTCCCCCCTCCCGACCTCTCCCCACTCTCCTATCCCCCCTCTCCCCACTCTCCTATTCCCCCTCTCCCCCCTCCCGACCTCTCCCCGCTCTCCTATTCCCCCTCTCCCCCCTCCCGACCTCTCCCTTCCCCATTGGGTCTCGAGCGCCATCTATTCAAAACAGGTGTCGACCACCAACA
>NC_061837.1:13955278-13962778 GCF_019202785.1 Penaeus chinensis
AGGAAACAGGGTTTCCTATATTCATCTATTTCATATTATCTGGATTACAGTGTGGATGTGGTTTGTTGCTGAGAATCCATTGCGGAAGCCTGCCTGTTCTCTAAGATGGTTGGGATCTGCGCTGTCGGAATCGCGAGTGGTGAGGGCTGTTGGGAAAAGTTCGTGGATAACTGAAAGGGGGTTGAATTAAGGGTCGGTAATTCTTCAGAGCCTTTTTGTCCACTTTTTATGCATCAAAATGATTGTTGCATTTTTTCAGACTTTCGGAGGTATACATACATACATACATACATACATATTGTATATATATATATGTATATATATGTATATATATGTATATATATATATATATATATATATATAATGTCAACGCACACACATAAACATGTATATATTATCTAATTATGGTCGAACGGTAATTAAGCATAATATGAAAAAAATCTTCCGTTTTGTAATGATCTTATTGTCTCGACTTTGGCAGAATATAAAATACCCGCTTATTTATTCGTCAGTTGTGATATCACTTAATGGACTTTGAAGTACAGCATTCGAGTATTGATCAGTTATCGATTACATATCATATAAGACTGAATTACTTGGCGAGAAGGGAATAGAAAAAAATGTGTTTCTGACTGCCGCTGTCACGCGAAGCATTATTGAAAAGTTGAAAGTTCCTGTTGCGTTCATATTGCATAGCAAGTTTCACATGCAAGATGTGAATAAATAGAAAAGGAAGATTTGTCAGCTTATATATCTCGTTATATTCACACACACACACACAGATAGAGAGAGAGAGAGATAAAGAGAGAGAGAGAGAGAGAGAGAGAGAGAGAGAGAGAGAGAGAGAGGGGTGAGGGTGGGGGGGCTGGGGGGTGGGGGGAGGGGAGGGGGGGGGGTGGGGGGGGGGGGGCGCACGGGGGGGGGGGGGGGGGGGGGGGGTGGGGGGGGGGGGGGGGGGGGGAGAGGAGAGAGAAGAGAGAGAGAGGCAGACACAAAATACAATTAGAGAAAGAGAAAGGGGGGGGGGGGGGGGGGGGAAGGATGGAGAGAGGGAAAGAAATTGGCAGACAAGCAGACGAGCAAACGGACAGTCATTTACATCTCCATAATGCATCACACGAACCTGAATTAAGTCGTTACAAGCATAAAAAAGCCAAACTAATTACCCCCCCCTCCCCCTCCCTGCTCTGCTTACCCCTCCCCTTTATACTTCCCACCCCCATATAAGTTCCCATGCCCCTATACCCCTTCAAACCTCTCTCCCTCTTGCCGTCCTCCCTTCCTCCTCACCCTATTCTCCCCCCTTTCACCCTTCCTACCCCTTCCCTCCCTTTCCCCCTCCTCCCTCCCCTCCCTTTACAACCCCCTTCCCCTTCCCTCCCTTTCCCCTCCTTCCTTCCCCTTCCCTCCCTTTCCCCTCCTTCCCCTTCCCCCCTTTCCCCCTCCTTCCCCTTCCCTCCCTTTATACCCCCTCCTTCCCTTCCCCCCTTTTCCCCCTCCTCCTTTCCCCCTTTCCCCCTCCTTCCCCTTCCCTCCCTTTCCCTCCCTTTCCCCCTCCTTCCCCTTCCCCCCTTCCCCCCTCTTAATCCCCTTCCCCCCCTTCCCCCTCCTTCCTTCCCTCCCTCCCTTCCACCCCTTCCCCCCTTCCCTCCCTTTCCCCCTCCTTCCCCATTCACCCCAATTCCCCCCCATTTCCCCCACTTCCCACCCCATACCCTCCCTTCCCCCACCATCCCCCATTCCCCCTTTCCCCTTCCTCCACCCACCCCTCCTTCTTCTCCCTTTCCCTCCCTTTCCCCCCCTTCCCCTTCCCTCCCTTACCCCCCCTTCCCCTTCACCTCCCTCCCCCTTTCCCCTTCCCCCTTTCCCCCTCCTTCCCCCTCACCTTCCCCATCCCCCCCTTCCCCCACCTTCTTCCCCCTTCCCTCCCTCCCCTCCACCCCCCTCCTCCCTTTCCCCCTCTCCTTCCCCTTTCCCTCCCTTTCCCCCTCCTTCCCCTCACCCCCCTTCCCCCTCCTTCCCCTTCCTCCCTTTCCCTCCCTTTCCCCTCCTTCCCCTTCCCCCCTTTCCCCCTCCTATCCCTTCCCCCCCTTTTCCCTCCCTTTCCCCCTCCTTCCCCTCCCCCCCCCTTTCCCCCACCTTCCCCTTTCCCTCCCTTTCCCCCTCCTTCCCCTTCACTCCCTTCCCCCCTATTCCCCCTTCCTCCCCTTCCTCCCTTTCCCCCTCCTCCCCTTTCCCCCCCTCCCTTCCACCCTCCCCCCCTCCTTCCCCTTCCCTCCCTTTCTCCCCCCTCCTTCCCCTTCCCCCCTTTCCCCCTCCTTCCCCTTCCCTCCACCTTCCCTCCCTTCCCCCCCTCCTTCCCCTCCCTCTCCTTCCCCCTCCACCTCCCCTTTCCCTCCCTTCCCCTCACACCTACCCCTTCCCCCCTCCCATTCCCCCCTCCTTCCCCTTCACACCCCTCCCCCCCTTTCCCCACTCCTTCCCCTTCCTCCCTTTCCCCCTCCTTCCCCTTTCCCCTCCTCCCTACCCCTACCTCCTTCCCTCCCCTACCCCTTCCCTCCCTAACCCCCTCCTTCCCCCCTTCCCTCCCTTCCCCCCCTCCAAACCCCTTCCCTCCCTATCCCCCTCCTTCCCCCCTTCCCTCCCATTCCCCCCCTCCTACCCCTTCCCTTCCCTCCCTTTCCCCCTCCTCCTCCCCCCTTCCCTCCCTTCCCCCCTCCTTCCCCCCCTTCCCATCCCTTTCCCCCTCCTCCTCTCAAAGCCAAACACCTCGTGCTTTCAGTCACGAAGCATGTTAAATGGATGACTCGTTGCACTAACTCCATAATTGCCACTGGCGCTCCATCTCCCGCCCGCGCCACGAAGCCAAGCGGCAATATCACTCAATGGCGCACGTAACGGCCTGGGTCAACCTCACCCTGTCATATCGGAGTCGGAGTAATAACGGCGATTAAACAGCGCCGTTGCGGTAATGGCGGCAAAACAGGTCGATGGCGGCGGTCGCCCGGGTTATGCCAATAGAGCGGGCAATTAAAATCAAGAGGCTTGGTAATTAATTGCCCACCGGAAAAGAGAGAGAGAGAGGAAGAGAGGCAGAGCTGGGAAGGGTTTCAATAATGCATTGACGGCTGGACGCGCTCGGTCGATGGGTGGGTGCGTATACCCTCAAATGCATACACACACACACACACACACACACACACACACACACACACACACACACACACACACACACACACATGTATATATGTATGTATATTTATACATATACATATAAATTTATATTTATGTATACATATACATATAAATTTATATTTATATATACATATATATACACACAAACATATATGTCTATATCTATCTATCTATCTATCTATATATATATATTCATACATACATACATACATACACACACACACACACACACACACACACACACACACACACACACATATATATATATATATATATATATATATATATATATATATATATATATATCGTGTGTGTGCGTATTCATACCTGCGTGTGCATTCATGTATGCGCACATTCTCGTAAATCGTCCAATTTCCTCGCCCAACCCCTCTAACAGCTCATCAATCTCTATCCCAGTTATCAATCACACAAAGTCTATCAATTAATCGACCCCCCCCCCCCCTCTGTGCTGGCGTGGGAAAAAATATCCCCATTTCTCTCTCTCTTACGAAAGATGAAATAATAAGAATAAAGGAATGAAAAGAACAGAAAAGGGAAGACAGTAACGAGTGTGAGAGAGAGAGAGAGAGAGAGAGAGAGAGAGAGAGAGAGAGAGAGAGAGAGAGAGAGAGAGAGAGAGAGAGAGAGAGAGAAAGAAAGAGAGAGAGAGAGATTCATGACCATTCGAGATGAGTTGTCGGCCATTACGCAATCACGCATTGTTAAATCCCTATTTTTTCTACTATTTATTTCCCTCTCCCCTTCCTCTGCTTCTCCTTGTTTCCCCTCTTTTCTCCCTTTTATCCATCTTCTATCCTTCCCCATTCCCCTTCTTTTTTTATTGCTCTACTCATTTTTCCTTTTTTCTCCCTCTCCTTTACCATTCTCTCTTCCTCTCCTTTGCTACTTCTCCTACCTCTCCCCTCTTCACCCTTTCCCCATTCCCTGTTTCCTTTCCTTCTCCCTTCATCTCCTTCTCCCCCATTCATTGTTTCCTCTCCCCTTCTCTTCTCCCTCTCCTCTATTTCTCTTCTTCTACCTCTCCTCTCTTTCTAACCCTCTCTTCTCTTATCCGTCCGACTCCCTCCTCCTCTTCCCCTCTTCTACCCCCCCCCCCCCCGTCACCCAGCAGATTCTATTGAAAGAGAGGAATTCAAAAGAGTGAAAAACCCTCACATTACACGTTGCAATGTACGCTTCTCTTCCATTATTGTTGCATTATCCGCCTGCAACTGAGTCAAGAATGGTATCATTGCATGGCATCAACGAGCACACGTTCCCTCTTATGCATTATTATTCTTTTATTCACCCTCTTTATCCATATTTTTTTTTTTTTTTTTTTTTTTTTGCAGTGCTATTCATATTATTACATTTTTGGGAACATGGAAGTACTCTGTAATAATGGTACTGGAGAGGGTGATATAATATTATAATTATGTTTTCTGGGTCTCTTATTACGTTGCTTTGCTCTTACTAAAGTCTTTCAGATGTTATAAAAAATGTGTTCTGATTCTGGTGTGAATGTACACGTCACTGTGTTTATATAGTTAATGAGTATGCGCGCGTGTGTGTGTGTGTGTGAGTCCGAGCTCGTGTGTTTATATTATTAATGTGTGTGTGTGTGTGTGTGTGTGTGTGTGTGTGTGTGTGTGTGTGTGTGCGTGGGGGGGGGGGGATCTTTATTAATATTGCTAATGAGTGTGTGTGTTTGTGTGTGAATTTCTATTTTTTTCCCATTATTTGTAAAGTTTCATTTTTTCGCTCTTCTCTCGTCTTTTTGTTGTCATGAGAGAGAGAGAGAGAGAGAGAGAGAAAGAGAGAGAGAGAGAGAGAGAGAGAGAGAGAGAGAGAGAGAGAGAGAGAGAGAGAGAGAGAGAGAGAGAGAGAGAGAGAGAAAGAGAGAGAGAGAGAAAGAGAGAGAGAGAGAGAGAGAGAGAGAGAGAGAGAGAGAGAGAGAGAGAGAGAAAGAGAGAGAGAGAAAGAGAGAGAGAGAGAGAGAGAGAGAGAGAGGGAGAGAGAGAGAGAGAGGGAGAGAGAGAGAGAGAGAGAGAGAGAGAGAGAGAGAGAGAGAGAGAGAGGAGGGGAAAGAGGATGGGGAGGAGAGGGGAGGAGAGGGGGGGGGGGTTATCACCAGCAATGACTTACGAGCGCCCATAAAACCCCTGGAATAAATATTGGGTAAACAGAACATCACGGAGCAAAGCAGCAATTACACGAGAGGTGTGCGCGGACATACACACGCTCCACCTCCTTCACCCCTACCCATGCCCCCCCCCCCCATTTCCATCCTTCCCCCTTTCTCTAACTTCTTACCCATCTTCTCTTCAATTTCTTCTCATTCTCTCTTTCTCTTTCCTCTCTCTTTTTTCTATTCCTTCCCTGTTCCTCTTTATTTCTCATTTGCCTCTCGTTTTCTCCTTCTCCATTTATCTTCCCTTTTCTCCCTTCCCTTCTCTTTCGCTCCTTCCCTTGTCGCTCTTCCCTTCCCTTTCCCTTATCCCCTTCTCTTCCCCTTTTATTTTTCCCTTCCTCTTCTTCCCTTCCCCTCCACTAGTACTTTTCCCTTCCTTCTCTCTTCCCTTTCCTCTTCCCTCCCTCCCGTCTTTCTTCTCTTCCCTCCCCCTTCTCCTCTTTCTTCTTCCCTTACCTTCCCATTGTCCCCTTCCCCTCTCTTTTCCTCTTCTCTTCTACCCTTTCCCTCTTCTTCCTTCCCCCCTTCCTCCTCCCTATTTCCACCATCTTCCCTCCTTCCTCCTTCCTCCTTTACCCCCCCCCCCCCCATGAGATATATAAAGTTGTCATACAAACACAAAAAGAAAAAAATATATATATACATACATATATACATATACATATATATAGATAGATCGATAGTTAGATAGATAGATAGATATTGATATTGATATATACATATATAAATAGATAGATAGATATAGATATATACATACATACATATCAATATCAATATATATATATATATATATATATATATATACTTAATAAATAATTGAAAAAAACACGAATAACCGATGGTTAGAATCAATTACTTTGAAAATGAGAGAGGACACGAAACCGGAGAGTAAAACTAGGATAAGCAAGAGACGTCAATAACCAAACGTGAATGAGGTACATGAAATCCCATGAACAATTCTCATGGATAAAGCATATCGACAACTGACATATGAGATAAATAAATGACATGAACAACATATTATATACACTCAAAGAAAAAATAAATGAAATGAACATCTGAAGAAGATAATAGAGAGAGAAATAAACAATTGAAATGAACACATGGAGTCAAAGACAAAAATGAACACGTACAAAGAACACTCACATAGAAATGAACACCCCCCTTAACAACTGATATCAATAAATGCCTTTAAGAAAAAATCCTTTTATACACCTAAACAGAAGAAGTGATAAGAACAAAGTGAACAGCTCTATATAACTCACAGGAACAACTACATGAACATATGAGAAGAACACACGAGGAAAACTGATACAAAAGAAACACATATCAGTCTACAATGAACAACTGAAATGTACCAAATTGAACGACTGAAAGGATCCATGAGACTGAATTAGATAACAACCTTTATGAACAACGAATGGGAACAACCCAAATGTACAATTCAACTCTGCAACCTTCATGAACAATGTATATGAACAGAACAGACGGAGAACCTGCTTAACTGAAATGACTGAAAAAAGTAATTGTAAGGAAAGCCCCGCAAGAACACTCAGAATGAACAACTTACATGAACATTTGAAGTGACCAACCCAAACATACAACTCAAATTAACCTTTTACATGAACAATCTACATAACCAACACAATTGAACAACTAATGAGAACAAATCACTTGACAAACCACTTGAACATCTGATATGAACACACGAAATAAACAACCCGAATGAATAAGAGACATGAACAATATACAGAACAATACACGCGAACACCTCTTCTAAACCCCCGACTGGTACGAGGAATCTGTAAGAGCAATCAAAACATGAACAATAACCACGAACAACACATATTGAAAACCTCAAATCAAAATTGAACAACTGAAGCGCACTCCTGAAATGAACAGTTCAAGCGTCCTGGAGAATCACCACACAGACAGCAGATGACATCATTACGTCGGCGTCGCGGCGGCTAAATCGACCCTTCTGTGACGTCGATAAACGTAACGCCTGAATCCACGTGACGCACGAGCTACTTGCGTTACGTCCGGCGGGTGAGCGAGTGCACGCACGCACGCACGCACGGACTGGAGAGGCGCACGTGTCTGTAATTCTCGGT
>NC_061837.1:13967778-13972778 GCF_019202785.1 Penaeus chinensis
TCCTTCTCTCCCTCTCCCTTATCCTTCTCTCCCCTCTCTCTTATCCTTATCTCCCCTCTCCCTTATCCTTCTCTCTCTCTCACTTATCCTTCTCTCCCCTCTCCCTTGTCCTTCTCTCTCTTCTCCCTTGTCCTTCTCTCTCTTCTCCCTTGTCCTTCTCTCTCTTCTCCCTTGTCCTTCTCTCTCTTCTCCCTTGTCCTTCTCTCTCTTCTCCCTTGTCCTTCTCTCTCTTCTCCCTTGTCCTTCTCTCTCTTCTCCCTTGTCCTTCTCTCTCTTCTCCCTTGTCCTTCTCTCTCTTCTCCCTTGTCCTTCTCTCCCCTCTCTCTTATCCTTCTCTCCCCTCTCCCTTGTCCTTCTCTCTCTCTCCCTTATCCTTCTCTCCCCTCCCCCTTGTCCTTCTCTCCCCCTCCCTCTTTCGCGTTTCTTGCACTCCATCTTCCTCTTTCCTTTACGTTTATTTCTCTGATATTTTCTTCTCCTTTCTCCTTCTCTGTTGTATTTTGCTCTGCTTTTCCTTTTCAATTATGTGTTTCTCTCCCCTCGCCCTTTTTTCATATTTTTCTTTCTCTCTTTCTTCTATCATCTCTCCCTTCCTTCTTCTCCCCTTCTCTTTCTTCAGTTCCTTCCCGAACTATTGTTATTCCCCATTCCACTTTGTTTCTTCTTATTCCCTTATCTTATCTTCCTCTTTTCTTCTCTTTCTTGCTTTGCTTTCCCTTTGTCTCTCTTTATCCTCTTTTCCCTTTCTCGCTGTCGGTTTATCTCTCTTTATGCGTTCTTCCTTCTCCCTATTCCCTCACTTTTCTTTCTTCCTGCTCTTTACCTTTTCCTTTTCTTCGTTTATCGTCTATTTCTCCTTTCCTTTCCTTCGCTTTCCCAGCCTCCTCCCCTTCTTTCTCCTTCTATCTCTTTATCTCCTCCTTTTCCTCTTCTCTCCCCTTACTTTCTTATTTTTGCTTTTTTACTCTCCTCTTCCCCATTTTGCTTCGCCTAATACTCCGTTATTTCTTTCATTTTCCCCCTTTTTATCTTTCCATCTCCTCTTTCTCCTTTCTTATCCCCTTCCTCTCCTTCCCTCTTTCATCTCCTCGCTTCCCTTTCCGAATTCCTTCCTTCCTCCCCCCTCCTCGCTTCTCACCCTATCACCCTCTCTTCCCTCATCCCTCTCACACCCTCCCCTCTCACCCCCCTATTCTCCTCCCCTTGCCCCCTCCCCCTCTCCCCCCCTCACCCTCTCCTCCCCTCACCCTCTCCCCCCCTCACCCTCTTACCCCTCCCCCCACCTCCCCTCCTCACATAAATATTATTACAAAGTTATCGGTCTTTGTCTTTATCATCAGTGGATCTTCTCTGACCTTTTCCAATTGGAGGGAGGGGGTTGGGGGTGGGGGATGCAGGGGGAGTGGAAGGAGGGGAAGAAGGGAAGGGGGAGTAAGAGGGGATGGGGGGGGAAGCATGGGGAGAGGATGGGGTGGAGGGAGAGGGAAAGAGGAGAAGAAAGGGGAAGTGGGGAAAGAAAGAGAAAGAGAAAAGAAGAGAGGGGGTAATAAGACGGGAAGAGGCAAAGAAGAGGGAGGTGGGGAAAGAGAGGAAGAACCGGGGAAAAGGGGACAGAGGAAGGTAAGGAGGAGATGGGGCGAAGAAAAGAAGAATAAAGAGAAGTAAAGAGGAAAGAGGAGGGGGACGAAAGAGAGAAGAGAGGGTTGGAGAGAGGGAAGAAGGAGAGAATGGCGAAATGCAGCAGAGAAGAAGAGAGAGAGAGAAAAAACAGGAGAAAGGAGGGGAGAGAAAAGAAGAAGGGAAAAGGAGATTACAGAATGATGGATTTTCTCCAATAAAGACAAACAAATAAAAAGGTATGTAAAAAGAAATATAACCAAAGACGACATTCTTCTTCTTCTTATTATTATTATTATTATTATTATCATTATTATCATCGTTATTATTACTATTATCACTGTTATTATTATCATTATCATCATTATCATCCTCAACATCATTATAGTCGTTATCATTCCTGCTATTTTTGTTATTATCATTCTTATTACTGTTCTATGAATTTGTCACTGTTCGTATGTTACAGTTGCTATCATTTCTCTTGCTATACTACTGTATAACCATTGCCATTATCATTTTATAATCGTTGTTAGTATTACCATAATCAATATTTTGTTTCTACTACTACTACTACTACTATTGTTGTTATTATTATTATTATTGTTATTATTATTATTATTATCATTATTGTCATTAATATTGTTATAATTATTATCATTATTATTATCATCATCATTACCATAATTATTGTTATTATTGTTATTATTAATATTATTATTATTATTATTATCATTATTATTATTGTTTTCATTATCATTTTTATCATTATCATTATTATTATTATTATTATTACTACCTTTCTCATTCTCAATATTATCAGTATTATCACCATTATCATCATCAGTATTAGTATCCCCATTATTGTCATTATCATAATTATTATCACTATTATAATTATCACTATCATCATTTTCATTATTATCATGCTATTATTATTTTCATGATCATTACATCGTTATCATTGCTACCAATAATTGAATGATTTTTATTAACATCACTTTCGCTATCCGACAAAATAGCAAACGAGATCAGAGAAAAATAACAATGACAACAACCTCTCGCAAAGTTCCCGTTGCGTGACCATTCTTCAATTATTTAATCCGTCCGAAAAAATACATCTCATGAGGAATCAAATTAATAGGACATGGCACTCGACGAAATCTCCCGTCCTGTTTGAGTGAACGGTAATGGCCTAGTTGGCTACTTTAGCCGCACGACCAATCATGTGTGTCGTTTCAGCGATCAATAGCCTCGGGGAAGAGCCTGAGCCAATGGCGGCACGCGACACTCCGTCTCCTTAGCCAATCATGTGGATCGGAGGCCCGGCCTTTGCTGCTCCCGTCACTTTTTGAGGAACGAAAAGACAAGCCCAAGAATTATTCATGTCTCGTTATTCTTTTTAGTGTTTTTTTTTTTTGTGGGGGAGAGTTGGGGTAGTAAAACTGTAGGTCATTGTATGAATTGTAGGTCGCACTATAAGCATTCTTCTTAATTTAATGACCCAAACGCAGATACAACAAGGAGGGGGAGGGGGGCTGCGTTTACCAAAATACGACAAGCAGCTGACAGATTTGGGCGTATCCCGGAGAAGCGAGGGGGGGGGGGGGGGGGGTTGCCGGATGTATCGCCACAACGAAGCGAGTAATGGAAGATCGATCTAGTTTCTGTGACTTCGACGGAGACGTTTTAATGAAGGCAAAACGGTACTTTCGCTTTCTCGATCGATATTCCGACGTCTTCGCTTCGGTGACTCGGAAATATGTAAGCGGCAGAGGTATTTAAAACGCCACATACATAAACATGTGTGTCTTTTGCCTTGCTTTGCCGACAAGTTTATCCCCTTCTTACGCTATAGATCAAACAAAATTGATTTAATTTCACTTAATACACAAGACAGCAATATTACACAATAGCCATATATATCATTACATTAACTAAGTAATTTCAAAGATAAAAACGCCAAATATAAAAACGTGTAATTAAATATGATTTATGATTTGTTTGTCTGTTTGCTTGATAATATAACTATCTTTTAATTAAGAAATGTAAATTTCTTAATTAATAGATATTTCTTTTTTCTCTCTTTCATAAATTGAAAGAGAGAAAACGAGACAAAGATGGGCGGGAGAAATACAAAGGAGGGAATAGGGAGAGGGAGAAGGGAGGGGGGAAAGGGAGGACTGGAAGAGGGAGGGAGGGAGGGAGGGAGGGAGGGAGGGAGAGAGGGAGAGAGGGAGAGAGGGAGGGAGAGAGGGAGGGAGAGAGGTAGAGAGGGAGAGGGGGAGAGAGGGAGAGAGGGAGAAAGAGAGAGAGAGAGAGAGAGAGAGAGAGAGGGGGGGGGGGTAAAGAGAGAGAGAGAGAGAGAGAGAGAGAGAGAGAGAGAGAGAGAGAGAGAGAGAGAGAGAGAGAGAGAGAGCATAAAGAGACAATTAAATAAAGAAATATACATAAGGAGTAAAAGAAGCATTAAAGGCGTAAGAGAGGAGAAAAGTTAAAAGGCAACGTAATGTAACAAGCACTGTGGTAAAATGGTGGTGGTGTGGGGGGTGGGGGGGTTGTGAAAGAAGGAGGTAGCTTATACACCCCCCTCCTTTTCTCCACACACACACACACACACACACACACACACACACACACACACACACACACACACACACACACACACACACACACACACACACACACACACACACACACACACAGACACACACACACACAGACACACACACACACACACACACACACACACACACACACACACACACACACACACACACACACACACACACACACACACACACACACACACACACACACACACACACACACACACACACACACACACACACAGTCTCCCGCCTCCCCCCTCCTCCCTTTTCTACTTTTGGTAGCGGTGCGCAAACAACTCATTTGCTGATAATAGTGACCTTTTTATCAGAGCGCCACGCCCTTCTTTTGACTTCTCCCTCCTCCCCCTCCCCCTCCTCTCTCCCCCATCTCCCTCCTATTCCTCACTCTTCCTCATAATGCATTAACCTCATCATTGTTGCTCCCTCTTCCCCCTCCCCCTTACTCCCTCCCCGCCACCGAACGTCCCTCGTCTATTGGCCTTCTATTTGCTCTTCTGCGCGTAGCGGCCGCTCGCCAACCGCTAACTCTTCCCCGAAAACCGCTACATATACTGAAAGGGTTCAACGGCGCTAACCGATCACATGTGTAAAGGATTCAAAACCGCTAGCCAACGGGCGCTGTTGATACCCTAAAATTTATCGTCCGCTAATATTAAAAAAAAAAAAAACGATTTGCGGAATATGTATGAAGGGTAACGAATGTAAACGAGGATTTATACCTCCAACAAGAAACAAAAGAATCATACGTTTACG
>NC_061837.1:13992778-13997778 GCF_019202785.1 Penaeus chinensis
CAGCGCGGCGTGGGCGGCTAGTGGGGACACCATGGCGCCCTCCGTCAGCTCACACATGGGCGGCATCGAGGCGCCCGGCCTCCCCAGCGACGGAGCAGGTGGCAGAGCGTGCGGCTGGCCTGGCGGGTGAAGCGACGGCAGCGCTCCGTGCGGCTGCGGCAGCGCGTGGGCGTGCGGGAGGGGCTCCCCCAGCGCCGTGAGGGGCGGCATGGAGCGCGCGCTGCCGGAGGCCAGGCCGACGGACGAGCCGGCGGACGTGGCGGGCGCATGCGACGCGTAGACGGGCGAAGGGGCGCTGACGTGTGTGGGCGCGAGGAGCTGCGCGGCCCGGGCGGGCGAGTGGGCGTGCGAGGAGGAGCCGGGCTGCTGCTGAGGGTGCTGGTGGGCGGCGGGCGAGTGGGCGGCGCCCGGAGGAACGCCCGAAGGCACGCCCGTGGGCGGGGAGTGAGAGGGGAGGGCTGGCGAAGGGTCCGGCTGCGGGGGGGCGTCCAGGGGCGGCGGGGGGGACTGGTAGAGGTGGAGGGGGTCGTGGCCCTCGCCCAGGAGCACCGACTCGAGGTCCAGCCACACCTGCGGGAGACACAGCCGTTAGTGAGGGAGAGAGGACACGGGAAACAGGTGAAAGAAGTAGAAAAAGCCAAGGTCTGGAAGCCAAGGACAAGGAAAATACAAGCACGGGAGTAAGGGAATAAGATTTTCCTCCTGAAAAGAAATCTACTATACATACTATAGTCACTGCCACACACACACATACAGTATGCACTGTGTGTGTGTGTGTGTGTGTGTGTGTGTGTGTGTGTGTGTGTATGTGTGTGTGTGTGTGTATGTGTGTGCGTGTGTGTGTGTGTGTGTGTGTGTGTGTGTGTGTGTGTGTGTGTGTGTGTGTGTGTGTGTGAGTGTGTGTGTGGGCGCGCGCGCGTGTGTGTGTGTGTGTATTTGAACGTTTGGTTACATCTCAGAAAGAACGAAGACTCGGTATGCAAATGAAGCACCTGGGGGAGTGGGAGGGGGAGGGGTCCAAGAGGTGACTATATGTCCCATTTATTGTTTCCATTCTCTACCTCTCCCTTTTATTTTTGTCTCTATATTTTTTTTCCCCCTTTGTGGGAATTTCGAAAGTAGGTATAGGAGGAAGAGGAGGAGGAGGAGGAAAAGGAATTGAAGAACGTGATAATCATATGAGTAGGTGTTGGAGGGTAAGTATGGCTGGAGATATAAGGAAAAAGGTTTATGTTTGTTTGTATGTATATATGTTTACTCTACACACACACACGCACACACACACACACACACATACACACACACACACACACACACACACACACACACACACACACACACACAAACATACACACACACACACACACACACACACACAAACGCAGACATAATAAAAAAAAAAAAAAAATTTTATCTCTCTCTCCCTCTTCACTTCTTCCTCTCCTTCTCCCACTTCTTGAATTCGCATCTTGCATCCCAAACACCACGCCGTAGTCAAGGTCAGCGTCTGTGCGTGGCAGGAAACGCACATCTCCAGTTTTCGTGACGTCACAATGCCGTATCAGATGGTTAGTTTGTGACGTCACGCTCCCCCCCCCCCCTTCTTATTCCCTAAGAATTCCGCAAACGAATAATGAAAAGAGACGAACAAATGAGAGGGAAAAGAGAACACAACATAAGGAGAAAATCATGGACATGAAAAAAAAAAAAAAAAAAACATACGTAAACATGAAAACTAAATTAAAAAAATAAACAGATAATACAAAAAGAGAAAGAGAAAAAGACAAAAAAAAAACATTAAATAAACCAACATAAAAGAAAGAAAAAACTTTAAAAGTTCACAGTGAATTCCAAATCCGGAAAAAAAACACGAATTCACACTCCACTGAATCACAACAACTATGATTCAGAAATCAGTTGTCAAAGGCAGATCCGATATTATGATTTCAACGACCTTTTTTTAACTGCCAATAAAATGTCATGCATGCAAACACACTCTCTTTTTGCCTTGCCTTCTGGACCGCAAAGTTCAAAACTCTTGGTCATAGTACTGGCTTTGCTGTTGTTTTTGTTGTTGTTTTTGTTGTAGTTGTTTTTTGGTTTTATTTATTTCCGTACCTTCTGATAGTTTATTTATGATTATTGTCTTCAGGTTCAAAATCATGCTAAAGTAAAGAACGGGTCGAAGCAAAATTCAGCTTCATCTTCATAATTCCCTTTCTCCTCCCTTTCCTTTTCCTCCTCTTCCATTGCCTTTCCTCTCCAATCTCCCCTCATTCCCTCTCCTCCTCCTCCCCCTCCTCTCCCCTCATTCCCCTCTTTTTCCTCCTCTCACCCCCCCCCCCCCTCAGCCCCTTTTTTCCTAACATTGTCATTGCTTGTCTCTCTGCCATGACAACATGGCTACCGGAAGTGTGCATGGCTCCCCCCCCTCTCCTCCACGTCCACCAAACCCCCCCCCACTCCCTTCCACCCTCCTCCCCCTATTTCCCTTTCTCTTATTTCTTCTTCTAATTATGTATCTCCGTTCCCTTTTCCTACTCTTCTGCCTCCTTTCCCTCTTCCTGTCTTTCTTAACTATCTCTCCTTCTGTACTTCCACCGCATTTACTTCGACTACTTCCTCTTCCTCCTCTTCCTTCTACTCCTTTTCCTCTTCCTCCTTCTCCTTCTCGTCTTCCTCCTCCTCGTCATCATCATTTCTATATTCCTCCACCTCTTCATCTTCTCCACTTCCTCCTCCTTTTAGCCTCTCCTCCTCCTCTTCCTCCTACTCTTCATCCTCCCCTTCCTCTTCTTCTTCTTCCTCCTCCCCCCCTCCTACTCTTCTTCTTCCTCCCCGCTCCCCCTTTTTCATAAAAAAGGGCTTCCCCCCCCCCCCCCACCTCCTCATAAAACCACGTGTACGGATAGTTTGTATTCCCCAAGGACAGGGCAGGAGGAGGAGGAGAATGAGGAAGAGGAAGAGGAAGAAGAGGAGGAGGAGGAAGTGAATGAGGAAGAAGAAGAAGAAGAGGAGGAGGAGGTGAATGAGGAAGAGGAAGAAGAGGAGGAGGAGGAGGAGGTGAATGAGGAAGAGGAAGATGAGAAGAAGAGAGTAGGAAGAGGTGAATAAGGAAGAGGAAGAGGAAAAGGAGAGGAGGAGGAGTTGAATGAAGAAGAGGAAGAGGAAGAGGAGGAGAGGAGAAGGAGGAAGAGGTGAATGAGGAAGAGGAAGAGGAAAAGGAGAGGAGGAGGAGTTGAATGAAGAAGAGGAAGAGGAAGAGGAGGAGAGGAGAAGGAGGAAGAGGTGAATGAGGAAGAGGAAGAGGAGGAGGAGAGGAGGAGGAGTTGAATGAGGAAGAGAGAGAGGAGGGGGAAAGAAGGAGAAGAGGAGGAGGAAGAGTTGAATGAGGAAGAGGAAGAGGAAGAAGAAGAGAAGGGAGGAGGAGGAGGAGTAGGAGTAAGAGGAGGAGGAGCAAGAGGAAAAGGAAGAGGAAGAGGAAGAGGAAGAGGAAGAGGAAGAAAAGGAGGAAAAGGAAGAGGAATAGGAATAGGAAGAGGAAGAGGAAGAGGAAGAGGTACAGGAAGAGGAAGAGGTAGACGAAGAGGAAGAGGAGTAGAAGAATAAGAAGAGAAGAATAAGACGAGCAATGAGAAGAGGATAAATTAGACGAGGAAAATGAAGAGAAGCAGGAGAAGGAAGGAAAAGAGGAGGGGGGGCAGATGGCGGGGGGAGGGGGGGCAGATGGCGGGGGAGGGGGGGGGGGTTAGGAGATGACGTGGGAAATGAGAAATAGGAAAAAAGAGGAAAAATGAGAGCAGAAAAGAATGAATAAAAAGGAAGAGAATGGGGTGGGCGTCGAAAATGAGGAATAAGGGAAGAAAAAGAAGAAAAAAGGATGGGGAGAAGGAGTAAGAATGGAAGAGAGGAAGAAGGAGGAGGAGGGAAAGCACAGGGGGGGGGGGGGGGACTAGAATAGGAGGGGGAGAAGGGATGGAGAATAAGAGAGAGTGAGGGGGGGGGGAGGAAGAGAAAAGGGGACGCAATTTATGTTGAAGATAATAATAAAAAAACAAAAATATAACAATAACAATAACTACAATAACCAATACAACATTAATACTACTACCAACAGCAATAATAAAAATAATAAAAAACAAAAACAATAACAACAGCAATAACAACACCAAATGAAGAAATAATAACCATAACACCAACAGCAACAACACTAAACAGAACGAGAGAATAAACGTGAGAAGAAACAGGCGGCTCTTAACACCCAGCCACTGGTCTTGCGAGCTCCTCCCCAAAGAGCTATGGAGGAGGTGCCGATTGCAGCGCCAGATATCGAGAGCAATTATTTGCTTTCAATTTCAAATCTGGATCGGAAAGAATTATGGCAGCGGGTCAAGCCTGCATAATAAGTAGAGGGAGGGAGATTGAGAGCGGGGAGAGGTAGGGAGGGAGGGAGATTGAGAGCGGGGAGAGGGAGGGAGGGAGGGAGGGAGGGAGGGAGATTGAAAGAAGGAGAGAGAGGGAAAGGGAGAAGTAGAGAGAGAGAGGGAAGTTAGCGAGGGAGGAAGGGAGTGGGAGGTAGATTGACAGAAGGAGGGAAACGGAGAAGGAAAGAGAGGGGTTAGAGAGAGAAGAGAGAGGAGAAGAGAGAGAAAGAGAGGAAAGAGAGAGAGAGAGTGAGAGAGAGAGAGAGAGAGAGAAGAGAGAGAGAGAGAGAGAGAGAGGAGAGAGAGAGAGAGAGAGAGAGAGAGAGAGGAGAGAGAGAGAGAGAGAGAAAGAGAGAGAGAAAGAGAGAAGAGAGAAAGAGAGAAAGAAAGAGAGAGAGAGAGAGAGAGAGAGAGAGAGAGAGAGAGAGAGAGAGAGAGAGAGAGAGAGAGAGAGAGAGAGAGAGAGAGAGAGAGAAAGAACCAGAGAGAGGGAGAGAGAATAGAACCAGAGACAAACCCAGCCAGCATCACCACCATCGTCACTACCTCCACCACATCACCTACCCACTCGCCATC
>NC_061837.1:14015278-14022778 GCF_019202785.1 Penaeus chinensis
TGCTCTGACAAATAGAAGGAAAATAAACATTGTATATATGATAGATAAACGTAGGGCGCGAGATGAAATCCCATTTCATCTCATCTTCGAAAGAACAGTATTTTATATATATATATATATATATATATATATATATACATATATATACATATATATATGTATATATATATACATATATATACATATATATGTATATATATATATATATATATATATATATATATATATATATATATATATATATATATATATATATATCAGATGTCATGCAGCACATGTATTTGGAGTCGGTTATTACACCATTGATATTCACCCTCTTTGGAACCATCCAGCTAGTAGTTGCGTCTCTTCAGAGAAACAGACTTATGGAATGATAAGAGAGAACATTATGATTAGATTTTAGTACAAAATAAAGGGCATTCAGAATTACCAAAACGAACGTAACTCTACACCAAGATTTGATTCTGCATTTCTATTGACGCACATATACACATACACACACATACACACGCACGGACACACGTACGCACGCACACGCGCACACGCACACAATGATAAAGCATCTATATATAGTCAGCAGCTACGAAAACCATTTACAATGTCACAGTGATTTGGCGAAGATTTTTATTTGATTAAGCTGCCATACATAGATGTTTAAAGCATATTTTTATGTTTCAAGAAACATACATGTATATAATTGATAACTGTCGTGATAAATAAACGTATGTTTTATTATCGCTTACTTGAAAAAAATGAATGATCAAATGGGTTACGTAGATTCAAGAAATATATATTAATATACTTATTGGTTAATGACATTATACCAATCACACTCTTTGTAACAAACAACCAATGATTTTCGCCTAATTCATAGAAAATACCATTTATTCTATGTGTACATCGAAGTTATTGCCAGATGTACAGAAGTGGGACCCAATAATTGTACTGAAATATAAATCCGGAACTATACACAGAGTGTCGGCAAATCAAGCAGCACTCTAGCGAAGTCCCGGGATCCGTGTGACAGATGATCCTTACGTTTTCTGTAACATACTAAAACAGAAAACGAGCATATACACCATAGACTATTCTATTTTACATATTTCGGTATGCTAGTGTTATTGAAGTTTGTTAACATATATTTAATTATTTGTTTATATTGAGTTTCATCATTTCATTGTTAGGGTATGTAAAATGTCAATAATTTTTCACCAATTTCTTTTACAAAAATATGAATAGACATACAAAAGAAAAATATTTTAGTTCTGCAGAACTACTGTTCAGCATATTTTGAAAGGAATAAACGTTCAGTGATGGAATTTTCAGCGGTTTCAGTTCTTCGTTTCAATTGGATTCACGCTTGAGAACAAACATACTGCCTCCTTTGCCTCATTTTGCATAATAAATACTGAAAGATGTTTGTCAATATCTTGATTTTTAAGTAAATTTTGGGAACTTGTGAAATTCGACGTCGTAGAGATGGCATCTCCACCCTGGAATAAGGTTTGGCTGGAGAAAGGTACGAGGTCATGAATAACAAATCATTAACAAGGTCAAACCTTTTCCTAATTTGTTGACAAAGGGTTATCAGAAACGCCTTGCACCTGAATTGAAAGTTGGCAACCAACTGTGGATCACTGATATATCACTGGTTTGAATTGGTTCTAAATCATGATGACCTAAATACATTCGATAAGGGGACCATTCATAGAAGAATTTCTTTGGACAAAATCTGAAAAGCAGAAATATAGTTGGATGACATTTTCATGAATAATGCGTACTTCAGGACCATTGCTTTGATATAACAAGTTCAACTAGATATTGTTTAGATAATATAAAGGAAGAAAAAGAAAATACAAGTATAAAATTTGTGGTACTGCCAAAAGCCTTTAGTTTTCCTCTACAGCACCAAGGGGTCTCAAGGCTCTCAAACACGGTCAGAGAGAAACCGTGCTTGCCAAAAATGGAGGAGTTTATGTGGTTTAATGTTACAGATCCCCAAATCTGTTTTGACACCCTTAGAGGCACAAAGGTGGAACGAGTGACATATGCACCTAAATATGGTAATTCCGGAAAGGTCTCCTTTTAGTACACACACACACACACACACACACACACACATACACACACATATATATACACACACATATATACACACGCACACTTACACGCACACACACACACACACACACACACACACACACACACACACACACACACACACACACACAGCCATACTCACAATCACACTCACTCACTCACTCACTCACTCACTCACACACATGTATATGTGTGTGTGTATGCATGTATGTATGTTTGTGTGTGTGTGTGTGTGTGTGTGTGCATACAGTGCACATGTATTTATATATGCGTATGTATGTATATATATGTATATCTATATATATTTATATATACGTAAATATCTATCGATATAAGAACATACAAACATATATATATATATATATATATATATATATATATATATATATATATAAACACACGCATACACATATACATTTTGATCAGACGCTGACCCTGTCGGCGCCGTCAGTGTTGTTGGGTAGTCGATGCGTTAATACAGCTATACAATAGAAAATAATAACCACACGTAAAAAGGTATAGAACCGCAAAATATAAGTTTGTGATATTAGCGAATAAAATTGATAGAGATGAATCTGCATTTTAGACACTTTGATAACATACGAACATTCAATGAAGGAAGAGAATTGTTTGCAGCAGTAAGGGAGAGTTCAACGGATCGAGCAGGGTAGAATGTAGTGTGCGAGCAAGGGAAGGTCAGAGGAGCGCAGTATGCTGAGTCGGAAGTCGAGTTGGCATATTCGTGGAAAGGTGAGTGCAGCGCTGTATGTATGTATGTATATGAGATCAGTGTGGGCGTTGTTGAAGCTGATTTGTGTGGTATGTTGATTTCGTATAATTGTCTAGTGGGGTAGTCAGGGTACAGCAGTAATTGTGGGTATAATAACAGGCGAACAATCTTCAGTCTCTACGGGAGGTAAGACAAACGGCAATGTATGCAAAACAACCGGGGCTGCAGGTGTCGACGGGCCAAGATTATGTGTAGCAAATGTGGCACGAGTAGGCGTAGAAGGGTCGAGCTCAGCTTCCGGGAGATGTGTGACTTGCAGTCAGGTACTTCCGTGGCACGCCCGAGGCGGACAGGGGTCTCGTTGACGTTCATCAGACGTGACTTAAATTGATCATCCTTGGTCTCGTAGGGCGCGGGTACAGCACGTATAGATTCTGAAAGGTAAATTTGTTAGTCGTCGTGACTGGTTCGGCAGCGAGTACGTAAGATTCCTGAAAGATGACAATGTTACTAGGCGTGTTTGGGAACGAAAAGGCAACGGGATGACAAAGAGAACATGCTTTACCTGGAGGAGGAGGAGGTCTTCCTGTACGACAGGAACGTCGACCACGATAAAAAGACGCAAGATACAATGCCATGCGATACCTGTGAGAGTTATTGTGGGAGCAATAGCCAATATCCTTGAACAGTCAATCAGTGTCATATATGCTGAGGTCAGTGCTTTGCGTCTCGGCCTTTATACATTTGTGCTGAAACAGCGGGAAGGTCATGTCGCGGTGTGTGTAGGAGGCACAATGTTCAGTGTCAGTAAGCAATGATGTGAAGTGTTCAGTATAGAGTGATAAGGTAATAAGGTAACAACTAGCTTAATTTCTGTGTGAGAAAGGTCTGGCAACACGGGAGAAAACAGGGGGGAGGGAATGACATGGGAGGGGAGGGGAGTGAGGGAAGTGGGGTGTCATGAGTTCGTGCATTTGATTGTACATGTTCGTGTATTTTTGTATTTTCTGCGAATGTGGCATCAGCCAGACTTCGATATTGTACAATGTAGTGTAAGATTAATTAGTTGTGAAGGGTTTGGAGAAAGACAGCGAGAGGAAAAATCACGAATGGAAATCACTGAATGCAGGTAAGTGGTGAGTGGCGAGGAGTGAATGAGCACGAGAGAGGGAGCAGAGCCGTTTTCTGTTCCGTGGGGAGACTAAGGCAATAAATCGTAAAATATACCTAATCGTTCCTAAATATTCTAAAAAAAATGCACCTTAACACAATTCTCTGACTAACCTTTGGGACATGTCACTTTGGTAGCGGGGCTGGTAACAGGCCTGGTGTGAGTTGTCAGCGCGAGGAAGTAGGGAGTCAGGTGGTCCGTCGGCAAGGGCAGGGGTAGAGGTTCTTGCCACTTCACTGGATTCACATACTTCGGCTCACGATTGGGCACGACTGGGTAAGTAATTCCTTCGTTGGGCGATCTGCGCCAATTAACGTTAATTAGCGGTTGCAGGTGGCACGCGTGATTTTTTATTATTTATTTATTTATTTATTATTATTATTATTTTATTACTGTATTTTTGCGTGCTTGGCGAGTGCTGGAAAGGGCGTTGTCAGCGACTCGGCAGGCGGTGTGTCAGGTGGAACACACGATGAAGCTTGATTTTCTTGTTTCTTCATATTCTCTCTTTTCTCTCTTGTGGTAGATGCTATTTAGTTTATTTCTTGCTTCGGAGGCAGGAGCTTATGTTAGACGAATCTCGTTACTCTCACCTCTATGAACGTGGCCTGTGAGCAGTACAAAGTAAAGTCATATAGTCATAGGTGAGAGATAGATACAGATGACAGACAGAGATTCAGTCCGGTCAGAGTCCTATAGGCTGTCTATCTGTCGCTTGCAGGCGGTCCTCTTTTATACAAGATTATACTGGAAATCGGCAGAGGGATCGCGTCGTCCTAGCAAGTGGAAGTGAGAGGATGCTCGCGAATAAATTGTGACGTCACTTAGGCGGAAGTATTACGGGTGTCACATCCGCAATTGTGCTGATTGGAAGGCCTTGTATATGTGAAATAATGTTATTGTATAAGATGTGTGATATACTAATGAGCAAGAGGTCTAAATAGTAGTAGTGTGTTTACATATAGGGTGTCATATAAGAACACACACACACACATATACATACACATATCTACATGTATATATACACAAATACATATACATATACATACATATATATACGCACGCACACACACACACACACACACACACACACACACACACACACACATATATATATATATATATATATGTGTGTGTGTGTGTGTGTGTGTGTGTGTGTGTGTGTGAGTGTTTGTGTATGTGTCTCTGTATACTATATATGCATATATATATATATATATATATATATATATATATATACATATATATATACATATATATACATATATATATATATATATATATATATATATATATATATATATATATGGATAGATAGATACGTATGTGTGTTTACACACACACACATATATATATATATATATATATATATATATATATATGTAAACACATACATACTTATCTATCTATCCATATATATATATATATATATATATGTGTGTGTGTGTGTGTGTGTGTGTGTGTGTGTGTGTGTGTGTGTGTCCCAAGATGTGGGGGCAAGAAAGCGACCTTGCTTGACATAACTGCAGATGCTGAAGGGATCGGAGAAACTCCTATTAAACTGTACTGTCCCGTTCATATCGGCGTGGAATGACTCGATCATGCTCTGCAGCTTTGGTGGGCAGCCAATCTCTACAGAGAACTTCATGCAATTGAAGCAAAAGGATAGTCTTGCAGTGCTTTATCAGGTCTGGAGGAATACCGTCGCTGCCTGGGGATTTATCTGCTAATAGCTTTGCTGAACTCCTCTACAGTTGGCTATGCTTCCAGCTTCTCCATAGCTGGCAGACATTCGATGGCATCAAGAGCTGAGGGGAAGACCATGTTCTGACTAGAGAGGAGGTCGGAGTAGTATTCTACCCATGTCTCCATCTGCTGGCCCTTGACTGTGATGATTTCCCTGGTGGAAGATTTGAGGGGAACTGCCATTCTCTGGATTGGTCCAAGCGCCTTCTTGATGCCATCGTACATCCCACTGATGTTGCCCGTGATGGCAGCTGTCTAGATGCTTTTGCTAAGCTCTGTCCAATATTCATTGGTGCAATACCTGACAGTCTGTTGAGCCCTGCTCTGGCAGCCCTGAGAATCTGCAGGTTCTTTTCGCTGGGTGACCGCTTATACTCGATAAGGGCAGTGCGGTTGGGTTCGATAACGTCATCTCGGTGGTCTTCGCCTCAAACCAATCATGAGACTTGGAGGTCTTCTTTCCAAAGGTAGCTAATGCGGCGCAATACTTGATGTTCCTTGCTTCCCACTTCTTTGAGTGTCCAGGCTGTGAAGTATGCAGATCATGCTCAAGGGTCTCTACAAACCGCTCTACAAGGTTCATTTGTGACATCTCAAATGCTCCAAAAAATGCGGGATTTTTTTGAGCAATGGACTCTCTTTGGCTGTAGCTTGATCTTGCAGCAGACCAAGGAGGTATCTGTGTTGCAGTCCGCACGGTGGTAAGATCGTGTGTGGAGAACGTTTTTAATTGCAGAACGCCTGACCAGAATGAGATCCATCTGATGCCAATTCTTAGAGCGTGGTAGTCTCTAGGAGACCTTGTGCAAGAGCTTAGTCCTGAAGTAAGAGTTGGCAATGCATAGTACATGGTGGCTACAAAGCTCAAGCATCCTCATTCATATTGGCCACTCCAAAATGTCCAAGGGAAGAGGGCCACGATTCATGATCTGCACTCACTCTGGCGTTGAAGTCACCCAGGAGGACAAGTTGTTACTTGCTAGGAATGCCTATGATGATGGATATAAGTTTCCTGTAGAATTCATCCTTTGTATCTGATGCAGTGGACAATGTTGGGGCGTAAACGCTGACAGGGGTTATGGGACCTGCAATGGTGTCTTCCCGGAGTCACTGATGACTTGAAGGTTTTCATAGGTGCTGGGCATCATTATCCGGACATTCCAAATCCCCAAATCAGCGCTGGGCTCATTTATTGTTTTCTGATTTTGTTTAGTGCGATTTATGTATCTTAATCCCCATGCACCCAGCGAGGAAAGCATCTGTGGCAGAACTACTCCTATTTAGCTGGGAGCTAACCAGCTTAAGGCGGGCGATAGTTGTCCAGTGGAATCCCTCCCACCATCGGGAACAACCCGTGGCGTCACTCTACGCCAATTTCGCAGTGTCTTAAAACCGATAGACAGATGCTCCCCTTGTTCTGCCAACGCCGCTAGCGAAGCTGGAGTGTCCTCTCCAAGTGTAGGATGTAAATTATGTTGATAATTGAATGTTAAGTTGTGCTGTTGGATGTAAGTATGGGCGTTAGATATGGAGGAAAGCTGTTGCCTATACAGCACATCCTCCCGTCACTGGTGGATTCAAAGGAACAGCAGGGCTGTTTCATTTTGGCGCTAGTGCCGTAGCAGGAACTGCCAGAATGAGGTTGTATACAACGACAGACTGTGTGTGTGTATATATATATATATATATATATATATATACATTATATATGTGTGTGTGTGTGTGTATGTGTATTTATATAGGTATATATGTG
>NC_061837.1:14027778-14037778 GCF_019202785.1 Penaeus chinensis
TGCGAGAGAAGTCACAGGAGAGGCTTGTGAGGAAGAATGGAGGAACGTCGGAATCTTATTTCCGTCTCCGGAGGTGGTGGCAGAGGCCAGGATTGCCACCAGCAGGGACACCAAGATAGCTGCCCGCATCGGTCCAATGGCAGCCATATTTACAGTCAGCACAGAGCAAGAGCGACGATCAGCAACTTCCAGGCTCTTCCTCTGCACTAAGACATAAACAGTCGAGCATCACCTTATATAGTTGGTCGTCGATGGTCAAGGAATCGTGAACACTGTGTGGGATCAGAGACTTATTTTTTCAGCCTTCGAGTTTCTTTTCAGTGAGGAAGGCCTGATCACCTCTTCGAATCCAGCCAGCTGTGCTGATTCAGAGATAAATGCTTCTCACGCATTTTATTATGAATTGTATCATAAATGAAAGCTGTGACGCCACAATATATATATTTATAAATATACCTTTATATACATATAAACATATATATATATATATATATATATATATATATATATACATACATATAGCAGATGTATATTTACATATTCATTTAGATACATAAAAATATAAAATATATATATCAATATATATATATATATATATATGTATATATATACACATCAATATCAATATGTATACCAACATATATATATATATATATATATATATATATATGTACAAATATATATATATGTATATATGTATATACATATATATATGTGTGTGTAAATACCAATATATATATATATGCATATATAAACCGATATCTTTATATTTATATATATATATATAAACCGATATCTTTATATTTATATATATATATATATATATATATATATATATATATATATATATATATATATATGCATGCATACACACATACATATGTATATATATACATATACATATATGCATATATATACATACATCCGTATACATATATATACCTATATATACATATATATGATATATGTACATACAAAGATTTACATATATACGAATATATTTATATATATATTTATATATATATATATATATATATATATATATGTATATATATACACACTGATATATGAACATATATATACACATATATATGTATATACCAATATATATATATGAATACACACACATACACACATATATATACCTATGCATATATGTATATATATACATATATATAGATAGATAAATAGAAAGATAAACCAATATATAGATAGACAAATGTACATATACAGAATGAGAAACCTTTATAAAGGCTTCTCAATCAGGAATACTAATTACAAATTAACTAGACCAGCAAAGTCCTGAATCAAATCCTGCCTGATCTTAATATTTTAGAGATTATCGAAAAAAAAGAAACAAAAGCTCAACCTTAGATAATATTAATTTTCCATAAATATTAAGCTTCTTGAACGAACACCAATGTATTAAAAAAAAAACAAAGTCCCCTTGTTTTTTTATTGAATGTTTTTCTGACTATAAATCTGGTTTGGTAAACAGCCATTCATTCTCATTGCGTCCCTTTGCCTCGGATATGCAATTCCTTGCTGTGCAGGTTTTTGTCCATGGAATGAAAAAAAAAAAAAAAAAAATGTAATGTGCTAAATTCATCATTACTCCATTTTCTAGGACTGTTCCTTATATGTATTGTTGTAAGCAGGAAAATTCATGATTGTGATTCTATAACAAAATAGTCAGCCGGCTTCTCCGCTCATCATGTTCCCTTTGTTTGTGCTCTGAATTTTAAACATAATTCAAAAGTCTGGTAAATATTTTACATTTTTCCGTTTCATTATATTTAAGCAATTCATTTATGTCATTCAGCACTGTCCCCTTAAGATTTTTGTGAGTTTTGTTACATACAGATAGCTCCACGTGTGCTCAGCCACCAAGGAGTCTATCAGTTGGCCCTAGTGACCGCGTCTGATTTCCTCATTCCTTGATTTTGCGGGAAAATGTTTTTTTCTTTCTAATACTTGTGGTATTGATACTATTATCCTTCTTAGTGATATTATGATTATGAAATTGTTATTAAGATATTAATAACATCAACACAATATAATAATAGAAATGAAGCTTTCAAAAAATTAAGGAAAAGGGTGAACAGATGAGATAGGTAAGACTAATAGCTGACTACTTGGTGACTGAGCACTTGTAGAGCCATCTATGTGTAAAAATGTACCCACTGTAACTTTAATTACAGTGGGCACTGCAGTCTTGCCACCCGCGCTAACTGAGTTAAATATTCTACAAATCTGTAAATGTGGTAAATTGTGATATTTTTAGATTGTGCCTGATAATGTCTGGTATTTTGTTATTCTTAATGTCAAGAAACTTGTACAAATTATAGTCTTCGTCTGTATCATCATTTCTCTATGCTCTTGTTAATATCCTTAGCCTAGCCTATATCATTTCTTGTCAGATTGATATTACTGTGTTTGTATCATAATTGTTATAATTCGTTTGTATTATCTCAAATTCTACATTATTTGTATTCTAAGTTGACTTGTATATATTTTGTAGGATTTATTTGTCATTATCATTACAGTATTCACCATTAAAGATGGGTGGAGTTCGCCCGAAACGTCTGGTTTAGTTAAAAAAGGACCACAGTAGTACGTTTAGTGATGATGATCTTCGTTCCAGTGTTAGTTCTTTTTATTTTCTACTATTTCTCCGCTTCTCCCTTGGAAGTCCAACTACTTCAAGTTATTTTATGTGTGAAAATTTGGTTCATATATATATATATATATATATGCATATATATAAACATATATATATATGCATATATATATAAACATATATATTATTATCATTTTCTCTTTGTATATAGAACTTTCTCTTTGTATATAGAGTTAGTCAGGAAAATTCACCATAGTTTACATTTGGTTGAATCTTTGAAAATATCACTCGGGGAGACTATCGCTGGGCATTCCATGGTGTCGGTGACCGTTGGAGGCGTGGCAATGATACAGCCATGGTTTTCCATTGGTTGTTACGTCTAGCAGACTCACTGCCGATTGGTCAATCAACTACCGACTATGGGTGGTTTACAATATAGTAAGGAGATCGGAAGGTACGATTTAGTAAGGCGGTTACAACGTCCTCGACCTTATAAAGGACAGGTAGCTTTGAGTATCCCGGCCCTAGTCAGGGAGGGTTTTTATGTATCTGTCAGTGCGGTACTGCATTATTCCATTTTTCAGAACCGCTATATTTCTTGTTACAAGAAGTCTTCGTCAGATAGAAATCTGACTGGATGTGTGAAATCCTTTTGGATAAGAATATAAGAGTTAGCAGTAGCAAGATCCGAATCACTCAACAGGAGGTTAAGTAATCCGGGGAAGTCTTTATCAATCAAAGATAAATAACAGTACGTACACTCAATATACCGTTTTACACAATTTGTTCGCATCTATGAATACTTTCTCGTGTGATTTATCTTTTTCCCTTCGGACACATGCTATGGTTCAACATAAGGGAAATCTAGAACCGTGACATTTCTTCTCACAAGGACTCTTCATCAGACAGAAACCTGACTAGATATGTGAAATAATATTTGACAAGATTATAAAAGAGTCAGCAGGAGTAAGTTCCAAATCAGTGAATAGTAGTCTGAGGAAGTCTACGTTAATCAAAGAAATAATATTGGGTACACTCTTAATATACCGTTATATGCATTTCGTTCGCATTTATGAATGCTTGTTCCCTTCTTGTGTGACCTATTTTTGTTTCCCCCTTCGGACACATGCTATGGTTCAGCAATATTATCACCCTTATAATCATAATCTATATTACTAGTATTATTATCAACAAAAATACTTTTAAGATAACCATGAATACAACTATCACTATTTTTATCACCAACACACGCCTTTATGTGTATATGTTTATACGTACATCTTTGTAGTTCTAATAACATCCAATTTTACTGCTGTACAGTGTCCTCCTTCCAACCAATTGCTGTATATTACAGCATGCTTCAGAATAACATTTTAAAGAAAATTCCCATAGATTTCGTTTGTTTTTTATTATACTTAGAGGCATATTGTACAGGCTACAATAAGTTTCGACGCCATTATTTCACCTTTGAATCCAGGAAACAAAAGCAACCAAAGAGGAGTCTGTAGTCTGGTTGTTTGGGGAGTCGTATGGCGAGCTTCCCACAGAAGGTCTGGCCGAAAAGGAACTTACTTGCCGAGCCTCTTCAGGCCGGCCAGGTACTGGTTCCTCTGGCGAGGCCGGAACATGTAGTCCACGCAGAAGAGGAACACCTCGTTGTGGAAACAGTTACTCCTGAAGGAAGGAACAATGTTATGTGGCTCCGCTATAAGGTATACAGTATAAGTATAAATAGATTAGTAACTGTGAGAATAAAGACAAATAAGAAATAAAGTACAATTTCTCTATTTCTTTTTCATCGTTAAGGCCTTATAGGCAAAAGACGATGTCAACGCAAGCTCGAACCATCTCCACTATTATTCAATAATCATTGTCCTTTATTAAAGGAATAAATGATATATTGATATACTTCTACAACCGTGTAATTTTGAACATAACTGGTTGTTGACTTATAATCACAATACAGCTGGGTGGGTTACTCCAGAGTAATAAATAACCTGCATTCTGCTGCCACTCCGACGTCGCGGTACACGTTGTAGCAGTCTTCGCACACGCGGTCGAGCCTTACAAGGAGTTCGCGGTCGTAGACGCCCGTGCAAGACCTGAAGGATAGGCTGCGTTTGTCAAGGGCGTGGGCTCCAGCGAGAGAAGTCACAGGAGAGGCTTGTGAGGAAGAATGGAGGAACGTCGGAATCTGATTTCCGTCTCCGGAGGTGGTGGCAAAGGCCAGGATTGCCACCAGCAGGGACACCAAGATAGCTGCCCGCATCGGTCCAACGGCAGCCATATTTACAGTCAGCACAGAGCAAGAGCGACGATCAGCAACTTCCAGGCTCTTCCTCTGCACTAAGACATAAACAGTCGAACATCACCTTATATAAGTGGTCGTCGATGGTCAAGGAAACGTGAACAAACGGGATCAGAGACTTTAGCGAGACTACATGATTTTTCAGCCTTTGAGTCTCTTTTTCAGTGAGGAAGGCCTGATCACCTCTTCGAATTCAGCCAGTTGTGCTGATTCGCTTCTGTATCTGGCACTGACTCAAAATAATATATAGTAGATAAATGTTTCTCACGCAAATTTTTATCATAGATAAATGACTATATACATATAGATTTATATATACACAGTACATACTGGAAGTAAATTTAGAAGTGAATATAAAAGACAGCAAGAGGAAGATGCATGCACGCGCGCACGCACATACACACAAATATACACGAACATACATATACATATATAGTTGTATATTTATGTGAATATACTTCTATGTATATATAAGCATGTATGCACGTATATGTTTGTGTATGTATGTATATATTTATATATATAGATATATATGAATATGTATATGTATATTCATATATCTACATATATATTTATAAATATATATATACGAATATATAAATGCATATATGAATATGGATATGCATGTAAATATATGTATATATATCTTTATATCTATACATATATAATCTATATATCTATACATATATATTCATATACATATTTCTATATTCATATACATATTTATATATGCATATATACTTATATATGCATACGCGTATGCTTAAATACATATATGTATATATAGATATACTTATACATATATACGTATATATGTACATGTAAACACGTATATATGCATATATATATATACACGTATATATATATATATATATATATATATATATATATATACATATGTAAATGTGTGTATAAATACATATATATACGTATGTAAGTATGCACATGCATATATATAGATATGTATATGTATGTATATATATGTATAAACATATTTATGCATATATATATATCATATATATGGATTTATATAAGGTTATATATTCGTATATGTATATATATACATATAAATATATATATTTGCATATATATATAATATTTATATATGTATATGTACATGTATATGTATATTTATTCGCATATATATATAAAAATATACATGCATATATATATATATATATATATATATATATATATTATACATATGTATATGTACGCATATATATGAATATATGTATATAAATATATGAATATACATATATGCATATATATATGAATATATACATATGGATATAAATATATGCAAATATATATGTATATATATGTGCATATATCTGTATGTATATATATATATACATGTATATATATACATATATATATATATATATATATATATATATATATATATGTGTGTGTGTGTGTGTGTGTGTGTGTGTATAAATATATAAGTATATATATGCATATATTTATATATATTTATATATACATTTATACATATATATGTGATATACTAATTTATATTAATATATTCATTACGCATACACATATACATCTACACACACGTGCGCACAAGATCATACTTACATGAAGTTTTTCGTGATCAGACACAACAACGCGTCGTATTTACATCCGCGAATTAACACAGCTGACTTACTTTCAAGAAGCGATCGATCATCACCATTTCAACAGACTTCGAGATCAAAGGCTCTTAAAATAAGGCGTCTCGTGAAGGCCTAGTCAATACCTCCGCTCATGTTTTTCTCAAACACCTACGGCTGCTTATATAAGGCGATGTTCACCTGTTTCTGAGTCAGTGTAGAGGGAGAGCCTCGAAGTCGGTGGTCCTTGTTCTTGCTGATCTGTGTCGAGATGGTTCCGCTCCAGTTGGTAAGGGGGGTTAACAACCAGGCGGTTTTAACGCCTTTGTAAAGTGCAGAGCTTAACCTGTGCCTATAGTCGTCTAGCGGTTCCGAATGCTTTTATTTGTGTTGTTTATTGATTTTCCACTGCTGTGTACATGATTTATAGAAATGTAAAGTCCTGTATATCCCCTACGAACAAAACTGACCGATTCGAGAATAGTAGTAAAACGAACATAAGAACAAACCAGTTTCTCTCTCTAAACATTAAAATCATAAACATTTTATCAATTCGACCACAAAATCCTCAAGACCGAGGTCCCAAATCTTTCTTAGTTACTAATGTTGATACACATTGAAAACAAACACTTCCTTAAAGTTAACTTCTGTCCCTCTGCCAACAGGTGCAGTCTGCTGTTCTGGTGTCCCTGCTGGTGGCATTTCATGTCTCTGTCACGACTTCTGAAAACACGGATGAAATACCCACGTTCATTCTTTCCTCTCCTGGGGATTCCCTCACAGGAGATCAAAGCATAAACAAACGTACTGTATCGTTCAGTTCTTGCACGGGCGTCTACGACCGCGAACTCCTTGTAAGGCTCGACCGCGTGTGCGAAGACTGCTACAACCTCTACCGCGACGTTGGAGTGGCGGCCGAATGTAGGTAGGTTATTCTTATTCTTACATAAAAATGTCAACAACCAATCTCAACAATCAGTTTATTGTACAGCAGCGAGTGTCTGTAATGGTAAGTCAAGGTCAGATGTGATGGTATGCTTTCAATAGGTCGATTTTTTATTTTATTTTTATTACTACGAGTAGAAAACCTTATATTTAGATTCCAAGGATCTGAGTAAAATCAAATTTGTTTCCCTTTACTCTTTAATTCTATTTTCATTTCTTCTTTACTTATCTACATGGTTACATAAAAGTCTTGCATTTTACAGGAGTAACTGTTTCCACAACGAGGTGTTCCTGTACTGCGTGGACTACATGTTCCGGCCTCGCCAAAGGAACCAGTACCGGGCCGCCCTTCAGAGGCTCGGCAAGTAAGCCAGCTCTTCTGCAGGGACGCTCGCTGTGAAACTTTCTGAATGACCAGACTCTAGGTTCTCCTTCGTTGCTTGTGTATCCTAAGTTAGAAGCTAATAACATATTGACGTCGAGGTGTTTCATGTGTAATGTCTACATAAAGCATAAAATATATAAGAAATATTTATATCCAAAATCCTTTTGATACGTTCTATAACTGAATGCACAATACTGCAGTGAGTCAGATGCTGAATACATTTTTTTCTTGTTTTTTTAATATAAACTAGTGAAAAAATATATTGACCATATAAAATAAAGATGCTTAGCAATCCTACTGTAACTGTCTGTGACTGATCAAGATTTAAATCTTTAAATATGAATTTAGCCGATTATATTCTCAGAAATGAAGATGAATTCATAAGATAAAATGACTTTTAATGAAACCACCGACTTAGCAACTAGCAATAATGTCTTTGTGCTTCCTGTCTTTTATTTTTGTATGATATCCCAAAGTTACGAAAGATGAGTACACCTTTCAAATCCATCAATTTAGTTATGTAATAATTATATTTTTCCTGATTCTATTCTGTACTCCTTGGTTCTAGCCAGGACTACTGCTGACGTACAAAAGAGCTTGGAATTAATTATTTTGGGCTTCAGATTCATATTACAAGTTTGATTAACATAACATTTAACATCTGTAGCCATGGCTGCTTCTTCATGAGTAGTGGTTCCTTTAATAAGAGGTCTTTCATAGGAATTAACCTCCTGGTGCCGAATGGCCGAAGGAGAGCCTCTGGATATGCAGACTAGATGTTCTAGTCTGCTTTCTAATGAGACGTTCCTGTGTATGGTCTTCCGCAACTGGGATAGGCTAGGAGGAATAACAGCACTGATATGGCTGCAGGAAGAGGCAGAGAGTGCTGCTGGATTTGCTATGTCATTTCCGGTAATGTTAGTGTGACTAGGATTCTAAGAGTGAAACTGTAACCTCTTGAGACTAGTTGCTGGAGTTTAGCTATAGCAGATGTGATGAGGTAGATATTATCTGAGGGCAATCCTCTCTGTATTGCCTTAACTGCAGAATGGAAGTCTGTATATATGTACTCTTTGTGTGTCCTTGTCAAGACCATATGAAAGTGCTTTGGATATAGTCTCCAGCCTGCAGTATAATCTGGAAAATAGATGGCAGCTGCAAAGTTCACAGTACTGTTTTACAGAACCATCAGTGTATATTTTCAGCTCATTGCTGGAAATGTAATTATTTATGGAGTCCACAATTTGCTTTAATACCTGTGGATTATATTGTTCACACTGTAGGGAAAGTGACTCATAAAAAGGAGCTGAATCTGTATCTCTTTGCTAAAGGATGAGTGACACCCCCTGTCTTGATTGCCTTTAAGACATTTGTGAAATAAGTGATTTTGCAAAGTATGATACTGTACAATAGTCTTAGGGAGCACAGGTTAGTCTCTGCATGAAGGTTTGTGAAGTGGGTCCATATTAGCTCCAAGTATATCTCTCATGGCCCGATTTTGAACTGTTTCGAGCTTGAAGATTTGTGCAGAGACAAGTTCTATTAGTGATCAGACAGAGTTGTAGATGACTGACCGTATGGCTTGAACGTAAAAAGTTTTGAGGATGCGGTAATCTGCACCAACAGCTGTTGATGCAAATTTACAGAGGGCTTGAATTTTTGTTTGTGTTCATTGGAGGATGCATTGGGGCTGTGAAGAGGAGTATTCCCTGTAGGCAGAAATGTGACCAAGGCATTTGTGTTTATCTTCCTACTGTATGATAGTATCTTTGATAATTAAGAGAGGTCCAGGGGAGTCGCCAGAGGTATAAATGGCTGAAGATTTAGTAGGGTTTATCCTGAATCAAATCCTATCACATTCCCTGGATATGATGTCCATAGTATGTTCAGTATGAGCACATCTGTGTTGGCTAGTGCATAGTAACTGAAAGTCATCAGTGTAAGCAAAGATTTTTGTGCCTGCTTGAAAGGAAAGTTGGACTAATTGTTCAACCAAGAGGTTAAAGAGGAAGGGTCTAAGAATTCCACCCTAAGGGATGCAATTTTCAAAATATCTGAAAGGCAGTCCTGTACTCCTTTTTCTGTAAGAATTGTAGTGATAGATGTATTTGGGGGTGTCACATTGTCTAAAATATCTATCTTTT
>NC_061837.1:14042778-14045278 GCF_019202785.1 Penaeus chinensis
GGCGATGTTCACTTGTCTCTGAGTCAGTGTAGAGGGAGAGCCTCGGAGTCGGTGGTTGTTCCTGCTTATCTGTGTCAAAATGGTTGCGGTCCGATTGGTAAGGGAGGTTCTAGTAACCAGGCGGTTGTAATGGCTTTCTTAAGGCAGAGATTAAATGTGCATACTTTGTGTTGATTACGTATGGAGATTAGGAAAGTTTTACCTGTGTTCTTTATTGATTTCCCGATATTAATCAGTCTGTTTAACGTGCTCCAGTAGGAAGAAATATTTTGCTCTTTCTCGTCCAGACCATCTAAATCATAATTAGGTTATATAAATACCGCCATGAAATTTTACGTCTCAGAATTCATTTCAGACATGAATCCTTCCAGGAATGTCCAAAGCATTTCTTGATTACTGATGTTGATACTCCTTGGAAACGAACATTTCCTCTCCATACAGGTACATTCGGCTGTCCTGGTGTCCCTGCTAATAGCATTTCCGGCTTCTGTCACGTCTTCTGAAAACACGAATGAAATACCAACGTTCACTCTTTCCTCCCCTGGAGATTCTCTCACAGGAGACCAAAGCTTAAGCAAACGCACCATGTCATTCAGTTCTTGCACGGGCGTCTATGACCGCGAACTTCTCGGAAGGCTCGACCGAGTGTGCGAAGACTGCTACAACCTTTACCGCGACGTCGGAGTGGCAGCCGATTGCAGGTAGGTTATTCTCATTCTTCAGTAAAAATTTCAACACCCAGTTTGTACAAATGTGGGTATACGCAATGATCAGTCAGATGTGGTGGCTGCGGTTCATCTGATGTAATGATTTAAGAATATTTGTTTTGACAAAACAACCTCAAGCTTGCAATAGTTCGATTTTGTCTTTGTTTGAAATGTAAAACTTTCTATTAATATTCCAAGTACCCGAATATATTCAATTTTGCTCCCCTTTTCTCTTGCATTTGATTTTCATTCATTCCTTATATATATACACACATGGTTACATAGAAGCTTTGCATTTTTTTGCACTTTACAGGAGTAACTGTTTCCACAACGAAGTGTTCCTCTACTGCGTGGACTACATGTTCCGGCCTCGCCAGAGGAACCAGTACCGGGCCGCTCTCCAGAGCCTCGGCAAATAGGCGGTTCCTCTTCGGCCAGACCCGCGGAGACGCTCGCAACAGGACTCTCTGAATGGCCGGACTCTAGGTTCTCCTTCGGTTGCTTCTGTATCCTAAGTTAGAAGATGAGATCATACTGACGTCGAGGTGTTTCATGTGCAATGTCTTCATAAAACATGATATATAAAAGAAACACAGTCTTCTCTCTAAATTCCTTCTGATATATACTCAAAATGAGTGTACAGTAGTGCAGTAAATCAAATCACATTGAAACAAAATTATACAAAAAATAAAACTATATAAATGGAAAAGTTTAGTCATCCTAAAGACTGCATTTCACTCAGACAGCTTTTAAATGTAAATTTTGCCATTCAACTTAGCCGTCTATGAAGCTTAATTAAAAATGAAATGATCTGTAAATGAAACCACTAATGAAGCCACAATAATGTCCCTGATTCACGCCCAGGATTTTATACGGTCTCCCAAAATTAGGAAGGATGGATACACCTTTTCAAATTTATCAATTTTGGAAAATGTAATAAAATTTTTAAAATTTGCCCGGGCGGCCGGTACTGTTCTTGGGCGAGCCGGAACTGTAGTCACCCCAAAAAAGGGCACCTCGTTGTGGAAACTTTCCCCTGAAAAAAAGAAATTTTAATGTAGCCCCGTTTTAGGGAATTTTGAAAAAAATTCCAAGGAAAAGAATTTTAAGAAAAAATACATTTTCTTCTATTTAGGTTTTTTTTGTTTTTTTTTATTAAATAAACAAGTATGTTATAGTTTTATTTATAAAATTGTTATTTTCTTAAAAAACATTTAAACAATTATATTTAAAACCCTTCAAAACCAAAGTTGGTTTTTAAACCAAATCCTACAACTTGGGCAAAATGCAAAATAAAAAGTTTACCTGAATTTACGCCATTGACCGTTTGGGTTTAACGTGTACAGTCTTTCCACCGGGTCGGGGGTACAAGGGTTTGTGTAACCCCGTCGACTAAAAGGGTAGGCGCGGTCAAGGTTGGGCTCTGCGGGGGAAGTCCGGAAAAGTTGGGGGAAAGAAAAAAAACGCGAATTGTTTTGCTTAAAAGGGGGGGCAAATTTTGTGAGGGGCCACCAGCAGGAAGAGAATGCTCCCGTCTTTTAAAGGAACCATATCTTAAACAAACAGAGAAACTACCAAATTTAGCCTTTCCTCCTCATAAGACTAAAATCCAAACTTTCCCCAAATTAAGGGGTTTTAAGTAAAAAACGTGGATGTGGTTTTTGGGAACTTTTCGGTTATTTATTTCAATTTTTAAAAATTTTTTTTTTCATTTTGGGGGGGCTGACATTTTCACCCCCCTGATGTATCGCTATTTTTGGGAAGACCCAGAGTGGTGTGGGAGTAAACCCCTC
>NC_061837.1:14050278-14055278 GCF_019202785.1 Penaeus chinensis
GCATTGATCCATAAGTTGCAGGGAAATGCTCGAAACCGAAAACTTAATCATTGATGTATATACGCATTATTACACACACACACACACACACACACACACATATATATATATATATATATATATATATATATATATATATCAGAGATCCCCAACCTTTTTAGACCATTGGCCTCTTTATGGAATCCTTGATTTCTCACCGACCCTCAGGTAAATCTGAATGATTATTAGGTTAATATGCAGTTTCCATATGCATTAAAATTCCTTAAAATGTCCAAATACTATAATCCTAAGAAAGAAACACATAGATATACATACACATATATGTGTATATATTCATACATACATATATGCATAATACATATGCGTGTATATACATATACATATATATATATATATATATATATATATATACATATACATATATATACATATACATATATATACTGGTGTGTGTATATATATATATATATATATATATATATATATATATAAGTACATATATATATATATATATATAAGTACATATATACATACATATATGTACACACACATATATATTATATTGGTATTTATGCATATATATCATATTGGTATATATATATATATATATATATATATATATATATATATATATATATGTATATATATTGGAATGTATGTGTGCATATATATAAGTACATAAAAAGATAAATGCACACACACACACACACACACACACACACACACACACACACACACACACACACACATATATATATTAAAGAGGCGGGGGACTATCTCCTGTTTTCCTATTCTTAATACACAAGTTTGAAAAATACATTTTTGCTGCAATCTTTGTTAGCAGTGCATTAAACGTGCAAATCAAATATTGACATATCAGTTTGATTTTTTTCCTACAGTAATATATCGGGATGATATGTCGGCGATATTTGTATTGGTGTCGATATTGTAGTGACCAGAAAGGCTAGATTTTAGTGTCAGACTTCGACACTCACGCTATTCACTGGTTACTTTACATCGACGCTATGCCGACGGAGCGGGCCGAGCGGTAAGCACTCTCCGAGGGCACGGTGGGTTTGGGATAAATGTTGTTCGTGAAATTTACACATATCCTGTAGCATTCATCATATATCGTACCCTTTTGGTTCCCTAATGTTACTTTAAGTATTACAACGGGGTTTTACAAATACCGTGAAGGTTTAAACTTAACACAACTCCTTGCTAAAAGAACATCACTATGAAAATGAAAGAGAAACACATAAAACTAATATTTAATAAAAGAGCTTGGATATATGTACATAAATGATAAAGATATAGCAAAGCCGGCATATACTGCTGGTGCACACATAACTTATCTTACAAAAGAGGGCTGCCTCGAATCCTCCGTCCGTCACCGTAAAACACCGTAAGGTTAAACCAACAAAGAAAAAGGCTCGACTACGGCCTGTCTCTATGCCTGCAGCAAGGGTTATCCTAAGCAAGCAGTCTTCCGCCAAGTATCTCTGGCTTACTGTTAGAATACCACTTGTTTAAGTCCATCAACCCGTGGATTGGGAGAGAGAGTACCTGTAGCCTGGGCCGTGCGAGCGTGACTCCCTTGTCCATCTCCCATACCTCTGTCATTGTCTTAGAGGCGGGAACAAGCAGTTAATTGATTGGAGTTCTGGAGGCTTATAATATAATAATAAAATAAAAATAACACTATGAACAGTTTTAAGGCATTAATTACAAGGCAGAAACAAGTATAAAAACTAAACAAAGTATATACATTCATATTAAAAATAAAATAACTCGTCGTTGTAACGTCCACGGGGGGTGTCCACGGTGGTGGTCCCTGGTGGTGACAAGTTGAGATTTCAGGCATCCAGTCCTGCCACGAATTGCTTGGGACCCCACTTGATGGTTTCGTTTTCTTATGGTTCACTACAATATCGCTTTAACTATCTTCAAGGAATCGATGTAGCGGAATCGCTCTAGCCAAGTATCATTGTATCAGTATCGCCTTAGACATTTCTGTGTATCTATACCCATCACTGTGTATATATGTATGTGTAATATACATCTGTCTATATGATCAGAGAAATGCGTGGTGTCTCTGCTTGCATTTAGGAATTTTTTTTGCGAGAGAAGCATTTATCTCTGACATACATTCATTTGAGTCAGTGCCAGACACAGCAGTGAATCAGCACAGTTGACTGGGTTCGAAGAGGTGATCAGGCCTTCCTTACTAAACAGAGTCTCAAAGGCTGAGAAAACAAGGCGTCTTGCAAAGGCTCCGATCACACACCTTGTTCACGTTTCCTTGACCACTTATATAAAGTGATGCTCGACTGTTTCTATCTTAGTGCAGAGGAAGAACCTGGAAGTTGCTGATCGCTGCTCTTGCTCTGAAGATATGGTTGCCGTTAGACCGATGTGGGCAGCTATCCTGCTGTCTCTGCTGATGGCAATCCCAGCTTCTGCCACCAACTTCGGAGACGGGAATCAGATTCCGACGTTCCTCCATTCTTCCTCACAAGCTTCTCCTGTGACTTCTCTCGCAGGAGCCCACACACTAGACAAACGCAGCCTATCCTTCAGATCTTGCACGGGCGTCTACGACCGCGAACTCCTTGTAAGGCTCGACCGCGTGTGCGAAGACTGCTACAACGTGTACCGCGACGTCGGAGTGGCAACCGAATGCAGGTAACTTATTACTTTGCAGTAACCCACCCAGTTGTGTTGTAATTAATGGTTAACAACCATCTTATGCTAAAAACTTTACTGTTGTGGAAGGGTATTAGTATTAAATGTATTCCCTTGAAAATAACAACAATACCGAACAGTGATTTTATCTTGAATTGCTTGATATGCATGTAACTTTCGTACACATCGCCTTTTGCCTACATAGCCTTAATAATTATAAAGACTAAACAGAATATATTTGATTTCTTATTGCTCTTTATTCTCATTGTAATTCCTTTTCATATTTCTCCTGTATAACCTGTCAGCGGAACATAACATTGTTCCTTCCTTCAGGAGTAACTGTTTCCACAACGAGGTGTTCCTCTACTGCGTGGACTACATGTTCCGGCCTCGCCAGAGGAACCAGTACCGGGCCGCCCTGCAGAGGCTCGGCAAGTAGGCGGCTCCTCTTCGGACAGACTTTCTGCGGGGACGCTCGCTATGCGGCTCCCCAGACGACCAGACTCTAGACTCCTCTTTGGTTGCTTTTGTGTCCTGAGTTAAAAGATGAAATAATGATAGCATTGAAGCGTTTTGTAGCCTCTACAATTTGCCCCTATATCAAATAAGAGTATAAACGAATTATATGTGAATTTCCCTTAAAATATCCTTCTGAAGCATACTGTGAAATACAACAATTAGTCGCAAACAGGAGACTGCAAGGTTGTAAAACTGGGTGTTATTATAATTAAGAAGATAAACATATATGCACACACACATACATACATACACATGAAGGTGTGTATGTGCAACAGATAGATAATGATAATGGTATGCATGACCATCTTCAAAGTAATTATACTGATAACGATATTAGTAATATGGATTAAGAAAAGGATGATAATACTGCTGAATCACCGCATGTATCCGAAGAAAAAAAAACAAATCAGGTCATGCGAGAAAGGAATTAACATTCACAGATGGAGACAAATTGCGTAAAACGGTAGATTTATTTATTTTAAGAGTGTATATCTTATTTATCCTGGTTGATAAAGACTTCTTCGGATTACTGGACCCTTGTCGAATGATTCAGATCTTGGTCCTATGGTCTCTTTTATATTCTTGTTCAAAATTATTTCGCATGTCCAGTCAGTTTTCCTGTCTGATGAAGAGTCCTTGTGGCAAAAAATGTCACGGTTCTGGATTTCCCTTTTCATGTGACTGGTTTCCCTTTTACGCATCAGCCCCGATACATTATTGTAAGAAATTATCCAAAGTGAAATGCCGATATTTGATTTGCATGTTTAATGCACTGCTAATAAAAAGTGCAGCAGAAACGTATTCTTCAAACCTGTGTATCATACGTGGATATATTGATGTAATATAGATTACCAAGCAGTTACACTTGCAACTGATGGTTGCGCTCATGAAATGTTTCTTATGAAATCATTCTGTACGTCTATAATATAACCTAACAGACTCAAAATAGTCAAAGAAAATGCTGTGTATCTTGATACGTTGATATAATTTAATCAATAAATCAAATAAATGTCCGTGATCATTGGAATTACCCAGTTGTCTAATTTGGACATGCTCACTCCCAATGGTTACGATAAGATGGAAAACCTTTAGCAATTTATATATTTTTATATGAAGAGCAATGCATGTAATAATTAGAAAAAATATATATGTTGGCTGAATCTGGGAAATACACTTAAACTTTCCACAGCCTTGCGTGGCGAAGGGTGATGTATATAAACAATAGAAATTGCAGAGTAGTCAGGTAGTCTTCCAATTCATTTGAAACTTCCACAATGTTTTGCTTGTAATATAAAATCTTATCAGGTTTTCTATACATTTTATGCGAAAAATATAACTTCAATAACATCGTGTTTTGTAGCGATCGTAATGCAACTTCAAAGTGTTAGGCGTTTCGGCCTAGTATGCATGTCTTTGTACATATGTTTATCTTTTCAACTTCAATTACATCCACTTTTACAGCCTTGTAGTCTCCTTCCGACCAATTATATTTTACAGTAGGCTTCAGAGGGATATTTTAAGGGAAATTCCCATTATATTTGTTTTTATTAGACTGAAGGCATATTGTACAGGCTATTAATTCACCTTTCATCTCGAACTGGCCGAAGAGGAACCGCCTATTTGCCGAGCCTCTGGAGGGCGGCCCGGTACTGGTTCCTCTGGCGAGGCCGGAACATGTAGTCCACGCAGAAGAGGAACACCTCGTTGTGGAAGCAGTTAATCCTGAAGGAAGAAATAATGTTATATAGTTCCGCTGGTAGGTCGTACAAAAAGAAAATCTATGAAAATAAAGAGCA
>NC_061837.1:14060278-14062778 GCF_019202785.1 Penaeus chinensis
GTTTTTAGTTACCTAAGATGAGTGTACCTTTCAAGTCGATCAAGCTAGATCTGTGATGAAAAGAAAAAAAAAAAAATCTTTCTATTCTATACCACATGACTCTAGCCAGTACTAATGCTGCCGTACAAAAGAGCCTGGAATTAATTCTTTTGATCGGTTCGCCTTATACGTTTCAGATTCATGTTAAAAGTTTTATGAACAGAACCTTTAACATCTGTTGCTAGCACAGGTACTTCCGGTTTTCAAAGTTTATGGCCTTCACTCACGGTTTACGCATCGTATCCGTACGAACTGAGCCTTCGCTTTCGCGTGACAAATCGTGCTGGCACCTCTCCCGGGCATTCCTGAAAAATGACCAAAAGTTTCCCTCGTAGGCCCGCTCTTATGGAATGGCCTTCTTCCAGGCACGGAAATCTAAATGACCCTCATTTGAAAACGGCGAGACGGGGTATCCGGGCGAGGTCGTGCGAAAAGCACATGGCTGCTTGGCACAAAGGCTAGGAACACAATAAGCTAAACCATGGAACTCCAAAATAACCCTTTTCTAGAACTATCATAAGTAGTTTGGAGTGTCTGCCCCAAGCCATCTCCTAGTGAGATCGTTAAATCCTGTTCACCTGTAGGTTTGGGCCAATGATTTAAAGTCTAATGGTGGCATGAAAAAAACACTTTATTTAAAAAAAAAAAAAAAAAAAGCCTGTCAGCCCCCCTGAAGAAAAGAAATAGGTGTATCAAGATGTACATTTTACTCCATAAAAGTATGAGAGAGAGAGAGAGAGAGAAAGAGAGAGAGAGAGAGAGAGAGAGAGAGAGAGAGAGAGAGAGAGAGAGAGAGAGAGAGAGAGAGAGAGAGAGAGAGAGAGAGAGTGTGTGTGTGTCCAGGCGTGTGCGTGTAATGAGAAATAGTCACGAAAAGGGAAATCCAAAACCGTGACATTTCTTGTCACATTTTTTCCTTCGGACCTATGCTATGATTCAACAGTATTATTATCCTTATTGTCATAATCCACATTACTAGTATAACTATCATTATAATTACTTAAGATTATTATTTTTTTTTTATTCTCGAAACCGTAACACTTTGATACACTCTGATACACGTTTGCCCTTTATGCGTATGTTATTGGAATCTGTTGAAACATCTTTACGGTTTGTACAAAATGTATGCATTCACCTTGATATAGTTTGATACAGTCCGGCCAGCCAATCAAAGAGGGATATTTCTCAGATATAAATTACGTATTCTCAGATAGGTATTTATATTTTCATTAATTACGAATTGCATCGTAAGTTTCCTGATAAAACTCTTTATTGTAAAAATTCATGAAATGTTTATGTGCCTTTTTAGCAGTACATCAAATACATGTTAACTCTGTATGGGTAGGATATGAAGTCAATCATGACAGTCACTGGAATGACATGGTAGGAATTTCCAACGTGTCCGAGTGATATGACGTAGCAATGACCGGTGGGATGAATGTCTTTAAAATCATTCTGTAAGTCTATGATATAACCTTACAGGCTCGAAAATATCAAAGAAAATGCTGTGTATCTTGATTTGTTGATAAAATTCAATCAATAAATCACGTCACTGTCCGTGGTGATTGGAATTACCCAGTCGTCTAATTTGGACACGCTCCCTCGCGGTGGATACGATAAGCTGCAAAATATATAGCAACTTAAACTTTTCATATGAAGAACAATGCATGTAATAAGAAAACTATATTTTGGCTTAATCTGAGAAGCGAAGATTAGTGTGTATAAACAACATAAGTTGCAGTGTAGTCAGGTATTTTTCCCACATTATTTGAAGTAATGTTTTGCTTATAATAAAACAAAAATCACGTATATAAAGTATTTTAATGGTTTTCTATTGATTTTTTATGTATAAAAAATAAAAACCTTGTATGTAATATCGTGTTTTGTAACGATCGTGATGCAACTTGAAATAATGTATCAAGGTGTTGGGGGTTTCGGGATGCTACAAAAAGGCCTAATATGTATGTGTTGGTGCATATATGTTTATCTTTTTAACTATAATTACACCCACTTTTACAGCCTTATAGTCTCCTCCTTCAGATCAACTGTATTTTACAATAGGCTTCAAAGGATTTTAAGGGAAATTCCCATTATATTTCTTATATTTTTTTACTAAGGCATATAAAACAGGCTACAAAACGCTTCGACGCCATCATTATTTCACCTATTAACTGAGGACACAAATGCAACCAAAAAGGAGTCTGGAATCTGGTCGTCCGGGGAATCGCATGGCGAGCGTCCCCGCAGAAGGTCTGGGCGAAGAGGAACTGCCCACTTACCGACTCTGTGCAGGGCGGCCCGGTACTGGTTCCTTTGAAGAGGCCGGAACATGAAGTCCACGCAGTAGAGGAACACCTCGTTGTGGAAACACTCCTGAAGGAATAATGTTATGTAGTTATGGTAGGTTGAACAACAGTGTGAATTAGAATAATAACTATGAGAATAAAGAGAACTGAAAAAT
>NC_061837.1:14112778-14115278 GCF_019202785.1 Penaeus chinensis
AGTCATATAAAGTATTGTGGCAAAAAAGGTAAACATGAGTTAATGATTAGGATAAACGGACAGAAGAAGCGGGTAAATAAATAAGGAAAGGGAGAAGGGGAGAAGAAGAGACCCTGCAAAATTAGCTGAGGCGAGGGCTGAGGTCCAAGGCAGGGATCCCCTACATTGGGCCTCATTCCCCGTCCCCCAAGGCCATGGCAGCAACAACGAGCAAGGGACTGGGGGGGGGGGGGGGGGGGATATGTATGTATGTATGTATGTATGCAAACACACACACACACACACACACACACACACACACACACACATACGCACACACACATATATGCGTGCGTGTGTGTGTTTGTGTGCATGAAATTATATAGATATATACGTATATTTGTATATATCATATATTACACACACGCACACACACACACACACACACACACACACACATATGTATATATGTATATATATATATATATATATATATATGCATATATGTATATAACGATAGTGATGTATTTTTATCAGAAAAATTATAAAAGCGGTTTAGGCGATTATGCTAAAGGAATTCATGTGAAGTTTAGAAATGAAAAGTAATATTTCCAAAATACATGAATTTACCTTGTAATGTTACTACGTATATCAAAACTTAAAACTCACTGTTACCGCTTATACCTCTTCAATATATATGTGTATATTTTTTCCTACCAAGATTAAGATATGGAGGAGCTTTATATGTATTTGCATTATCAAGGAATCTTATACGTGTGAGATATATTCACGGTATTCAATGATACCATACAATCCTATTTTGGTTCCAGAATTAACATTAACTTAAGAAATGTGATTGGAGATCATTTGCGAGGTTTGCGCTAATACCAGGCAGTTTAGGCACTAAGTGCATGAATTCTGATTAAAGAATTATGGTTTGCATGATAAAATAAATTGCATCTACAGCAATGCTATCAAGTCAGTTTACCGCGAAACCCTTCAGCCTTGATAGAACATGCATGCCTAATTACATACTCTTGCAGGAACTTCATTTACGCCAACCCCTTCTTCCACTGATTGTCCTGATTTAATTTAATCTAATTGTCTACCCGGCGTGGATGCGATGTAACCACAGCTCTAATTCCTTCTCATAGTGTGTGTGAGAGTGAGTGAGGAGTGAGTTATAACATTTCAGTGCCTCGCCCGCACTTTTCAGCCATTTAAGAATTATAGGTATAAGAACTTAGACAATCAGTGATGCATTGGTAATGTTCATCATATGACTTACTTTTCACAGAAACAACCACAAACTCTACAGAAAAAATAAGCACAGCCACAGAGCAATCAACCACCGCCATGCTTATAACAAGTACCATGCCACAAACTATTACCGTCCCACAAAGAACAACAGTACCACCAACAACTGCAGCGCCCTTAACAACGACAGTGGCACCAGCTATCACAGCGGAGTCAATAACCACAAAGCCGTCAACTGTACCAAGAACTACTGTGTTACCAACATCTACAGATATGCCACCAACAACTACAGTGCCACCAGTAAGAACAATAACTCCGACAATCACAACCACAATTCTCCCAATAACAGGCTTACCCACTACCACTGCACCACCAACAGTGCCACCAACAACCACTGCACCACCAACAATGCCACCAACAACCACTGCAGCACCAACAGTGCCACCAACAACCACAGAACCGCCAACAGTGCCACCAACAACCACTGCACCACCAACAGTGCCACCAACAACCACTGCACCACCAACAATGCCACCAACAACCACTGCAGCACCAACAGTGCCACCAACAACCACAGAACCGCCAACAGTGCCACCAACAACCACTGCACCACCAACAGTGCCACCAACAACCACTGCACCGCCAACAGTGCCACCAACAACCACTGCACCACCAACATTGCCGCCTACAACCACAGAACCGCCAACAGTGCCACCAACAACCACTGCACCACCAACAGTGCCACCAACAACCACTGCACCACCAACAGTGCCACCAACAACCACTGCACCACCAACAGTGCCACCAACAACCACTGCACCACCAACAGTGCCACCAACAACCACTGCACCACCAACAGTGCCGCCTACAACCACAGAACCGCCAACAGTGCCACCAACAACCACTGCACCACCAACAGTGCCACCAACAACCACTGCACCACCAACAGTGCCACCAACAACCACTGCACCACCAACAGTGCCACCAACAACCACTGCACCACCAACAGTGCCGCCTACAACCACAGAACCGCCAACAGTGCCACCAACAACCACTGCACCACCAACAGTGCCACTAACAACCACTGCACCACCAACAGTGCCACCAACAACCACTGCACCACCAACAGTGCCACCAACAACCACTGCACCACCAACAGTGCCACCAACAACCACTGCACCACCAACAGTGCCACCAACAACCACTGCACCACCAACAACCACTGCACCACCAACAGTGCCACCAACAACCACTGCACCACCAA
>NC_061837.1:14120278-14130278 GCF_019202785.1 Penaeus chinensis
TGCATTTGAAACAATGACTCTTCCTGAAACATCGACCATTGAAGCAGAAACTGTCTTTGAAACAGTGACGCTTCCTGAAACATCGACCGATGAAGGAGAAACGGTCTTTGAAACAATGACTCGTCCTGAAACATCGACCATTGAAGGAGAAACTGCATTTGAAACAGTGACTCTTCCTGAAACATCGACCATTGAAGGAGAAACTGTCTTTGAAACAGTGACGCTTCCTGAAACATCGACCATTGAAGCAGAAACGGTCTTTGAAACAGTGACGCTTCCTGAAACATCGACCATTGAAGGAGAAACTGCTTTGAAACAGTGACGCTTCCTGAAACATCGACCATTGAAGGAGAAACTGCATTTGAAACAGTGACGCTTCCTGAAACATCGACCATTGAAGAAGAAACTGCATTTGAAACAGTGATGCTTCCTGAAACATCGACCATTGAAGGAGAAACTGCATTTGAAACAGTGACTCTTCCTGAAACATCGACCATTGAAGGAGAAACTGCATTTGAAACAGTGACGCTTTCTGAAACATCGACCATTGAAGGAGAAACTGTCTTTGAAACAGTGACGCTTTCTGAAACATCGACCATTGAAGGAGAAACTGTCTTTGAAACAGTGACGCTTCCTGAAACATCGACCATTGAAGGAGAAACTGTCTTTGAAACAGTGACGCTTCCCGAAACATCGACCACTGAAGGAGAAACTGCATTTGAAACAGTGACTCCTTCTGAAACATCGACCATTGAAGGAGAAGCCATCTTTGAAACAGTGACGCTTCCTGAAACATCGACCATTGAAGGAGAAACTGTCTTTGAAACAGTGACGCTTCCTGAAACATCGACCATTGAAGGAGAAACTGCTTTTGAAACAGTGACGCTTCCTGAAACATCCACCATTGAAGGAGAAACTGTCTTTGAAACAGTGACTCTTCCTGAAACATCGACCATTGAAGGAGAAACTGTCTTTGAAACAGTGACGCTTCCTGAAACATCGACCGTTGAAGCAGAAACTGCATTTGAAACAGTGACGCTTCCTGAAACATCGACCATTGAAGGAGAAACTGTCTTTGAAACAGTGATGCTTCCTGAAACATCCACCATTGAAGGAGAAACTGTCTTTGAAACAGTGACGCTTCCTGAAACATCGACCATTGAAGGAGAAACTACATTTGAAACAGTGACGCTTCCTGAAACATCGACCATTGAAGGAGAAACTGCATTTGAAACAGTGACGCTTCCTGAAACATCGACCGTTGAAGCAGAAACTGTCTTTGAAACAGTGACGCTTCCTGAAACATCGACCATTGAAGGAGAAACCATCTTTGAAACAGTGACGCTTCCTGAAACTTCGACCATTGAAGGAGAAACCGCCTTTGAAACAGTGACGCTTCCTGAAACATCGACCATTGAAGGAGAAACCATCTTTGAAACAGTGACGCTTCCTGAAACATCGACCATTGACGGAGAAACTGTCTTTGAAACAGTGACTCTTCCTGAAACATCGACTATTGAAGGAGAAACTGCATTTGAAACAGTGACTCTTCCTGAAACATCGACCATTTGAAACAGTGACTCTTCCTGAAACATCGACCATAGAAGGAGAAACTGTCTTTGAAACAGTCACACTTCCTGAAACATCGACCGTTGAAGGGGAAACTGCATTTGAAACAGTGACGCTTCCTGAAACATCGACCATTGAAGCAGAAACGGTCTTTGAAACAGTGACGCTTCCTGAAACATCCACCATTGAAGGAGAAACTGTCTTTGAAACAGTGACGCTTCCTGAAACATCGACCATTGGCGGAGAAACTGTCTTTGAAACAGTGACGCTTCCTGAAACATCGACCATTGAAGCAGAAACTGTCTTTGAAACAGTGACGCTTCCTGAAACATCGACCATTGAAGGAGAAACTGTCTTTGAAACAGTGACGCTTCCTGAAACATCGACCATTAACGGAGAAACTGTCTTTGAAACAGTGACGCTTCCTGAAACATCGACCATTGAAGGAGAAACTGTCTTTGAAACAGTGACGCTTCCTGAAACATCGACCATTGAAGGAGAAACGGTCTTTGAAACAGTGACGCTTCCTGAAACATCGACCATTGAAGGAGAAACTGTCTTTGAAACAGTGACGCTTCCTGAAACATCGACCATTGACGGAGAAACTGTCTTTGAAACAGTGACGCTTCCTGAAACATCGACCATTGAAGCAGAAACTGTCTTTGAAACAGTAACTCTTCCTGAAACATCGACCGTTGAAGCAGAAACTGTCTTTGAAACAGTAACTCTTCCTGAAGCGTCGACCGTTGAAACAGAAACTGTCTATGAAACAGTAATGCTTCCTGAATCCACTCGTCCTCCAGGAACACCTACGATGCCCCCATCGACACCAACAGCACCTGCAGCAACAACTGTTTTGACAGAACTGGAACAAAGGAAGAAACAACTGGAAGAGGAGCTGGAACAGCTTCAAACTGCAATTGCTGCCAACAATGCTACCGCCAGCGCTCTTGCAGAAACGGAAGCAGCGTTGCAGCGAGTCATTGATGCCATAAGTAATAGTGGAAGCCACAAGAGGAGAAGACGATCCCCTACTTACGCTGTCAACCAAGGTGACGACACTGTGACAGTCGATCCATATTGTGAGGTAAATGAGGACAATGCCTTAACTGGGGACCCAACAGATCTGCTTCTTACAATGATCAACGATCTCTCCACCAAGCTATCCAACCTCACAACCGACCAAATCACCTGTTTCAATGAACTCATTGGTCATTTTGCTACACTCATAGAGAATGGAACGTTCGTCATCGATTCTAGTGTAGTCGGCAATATTACAGCCGCTGCAGAGGCAGCAAGCAGCGCCGTGGGAGAACAGATTGGGTCTTTAGAGACTCTCATTTCGAATCTACAGACGCAGGTAGAGGAAAAGATTGCCGAACTCAATGGGTTAGAAAGTGAACCTACGTCTACAACAGGTAAGGACTTCCACTTCTTTTACCGTGGTTTCTCCCATTTTAACAAGCATCACGAGTAACAGGAAAAATGATCATTACCTTTGAAATTTTATCCTGGTAGCTAAAAATAGGGCAATTAGTAATGCTATGCGGTTTAATAATCTGATAATAAAATCATTATCCTTTATCTGTTACTGCATTTATTCTAAAGCTAATGCAAACGCTGATGTGCGTGTTACTACTCTTTTTCTTATTGGTCTTTGCATTGACATATAAATTACATCCGTGCTTATTTCCACAGCTTCAACAGCGACCCTTACGATATCTGGGACTTCAACTATTGTAACAGAAAGTGTTTCTGAAACAAGTACGTTATCCGAAACAACGACAATGGAAACGGAAACTGTTTTTGAAACTGGTACCTTCCCCGAAACATCGACAATAATTTTACCTGAGACATCGTCATTTGAAACAGAAACTGTTTTTGAAACTGTTACTTTATCTGAAACATCGACAATAATATTGCCTGAAACAACGACCGTTGAAACAGAAACTGTTTTTGAAACAATTACTTTACCTGAAACATCCTCAATAGAAACAGAAACTGTTTTTGAAACTGTTACTTTACCTGAAACATCGACTGTAATTTTACCTGAAACATCGACAATTCAAACAGAAACTGTTTTTGAAACTGTTACCTTACCTGAAACATCGACTGTAATTTTGCCTGAAACATCGACAATTGAAACAGAAACTGTTACCTTACCTGAAAAATCGACTGTAATTTTGCCTGAAACATCGACAATTCAAACAGAAACTGTTTTTGAAACTGTTACCTTACCTGAAACATCGACTGTAATTTTGCCTGAAACATCGACAATTGAAACAGAAACTGTTTTTGAAACTGTTACTTTACCTGAAACATCGACTGTAATTTTGCCAGAAACATCGACAACTGAAACAGAAACTGTTTTTGAAACTGTTACTTTACCTGAAACATCGACTGTAATTTTGCCAGAAACATCGACAACTGAAACAGAAACTGTTTTTGAAACTGTTACTTTACCTGAAACATCGACTGTAATTTTGCCTGCAACATCGACAATTCAAACAGAAACTGTTTTTGAAACTGTTACTTTACCTGAAACATCGACTGTAATTTTGCCTGAAACATCGACAATTGAAACAGAAACTGTTACCTTACCTGAAACATCGACTGTAATTTTGCCAGAAACATCGACAATTGAAACAGAAACTGTTACCTTACCTGAAACATCGACTGTAATTTTGCCTGAAACATCGACAATTGAAACAGAAACTGTTTTTGAAACTATTACTTTACCTGAAACATCGACTGTAATTTTGCCAGAAACATCGACAACTGAAACAGAAACTGTTTTTGAAACTGTTACTTTACCTGAAACATCGACTGTAATTTTGCCTGAAACATCGACAACTGAAACAGAAACTGTTTTTGAAACTGTTACTTTACCTGAAACATCGACTGTAATTTTACCTGAAACATCGACAATTGAAACAGAAACTGTTACCTTACCTGAAACATCGACTGTAATTTTGCCAGAAACATCGACAACTGAAACAGAAACTGTTTTTGAAACTGTTACTTTACCTGAAACATCGACTGTAATTTTGCCTGAAACATCGACAATTGAAACAGAAACTGTTTTTGAAACTGTTACCTTACCTGAAACATCGACTGTAATTTTGCCAGAAACATCGACAACTGAAACAGAAACTGTTTTTGAAACTGTTACCTTACCTGAAACATCGACTGTAATTTTGCCTGAAACATCGACAATTGAAACAGAAACTGTTACCTTACCTGAAATATCGACTGTAATTTTGCCTGAAACATCGACAATTGAAACAGAAACTGTTACCTTACCTGAAACATCGACTGTAATTTTGCCTGAAACATCGACAATTCAAACAGAAACTGTTTTTGAAACTGTTACCTTACCTGAAACATCGACAATAATATTGCCTGAAACAACGACCGTTGAAGCAGAAACTGTTTTTGAAACAATTACTTTACCTGAAACATCCTCAGTTGAAACAGAAACTGTTTTTGAACCTGTTACCTTACCTGAAACATCGACAATGATTTTGCCTGAAACACCGACTCCTGAGCCGTCTGTCCCCGCAACTACCATAGAAGAGAGCAGCGCCCGCGAGACGGAGCTTCGGAAACAGATCGCAGAACTGAGTCTGAGAACGAGTAACCTTGCAGATGCAGACGAATCTATCAGCAATTTCAACACCTCCGTTGCAAACACAAGAAAGCGCCGTTCTGCTTCGCTTGCCATCGGCCAAGACGGTCAGGATATCACTATCGATCCTTACTGCGGTGTCAATGCCGAGGACAGCCTGGCTGGCAATACATCAACTGTGCTTTTGGCAGTGCTGACTGATCTTTCAGAAGAGGTGTCCAATCTCACGACAGACCAGATCAGCTGCTTCAGTCAACTCCTTGAGAAATTCACTGCATTCATAGAGAATGGGTCTATCATCATCGACCCTCTGTTTAAGAGTAGTATTATTAATGCTGCAAATGTTGCAAGTGACGCTGTGGAAGAAGAGCTTTCCGACGTCCAGGCTCTCATAACTGACCTGCAGAAAGAACTAGACATTCTGACTGGGGAGAGCACAACAACAGGTGAGACACGGATTTATCGTATCTAATACAAACTCAAGTCTTGATGTAAAGAATATAAAGCTTAAAGGTCCTTGACACAAACGGGAACCAAAATGACCACGTAATTGAACCGAGCTCGTTGTGTTTGCTCTTTTAAATAAAGCAAAACTGCCATACCATGAGATAGAAGGAAATGGCATGTCTGCCAGGATTTTTTTTTTTTTTTTTTTTTTTTTTGGGGGGGGGGGGGGCGGTACGTAGTATGCAGCAGATAAAAATAACTGCAAAATAGTCGACAAACACCGATAGTACTTCTCAAAGAAATATTCAAAGTAAAAATAGCCTAGGTGCCTTAAGCAAATTGTTTAATTTAACTGTTTATCCAGAGCTTGCTATCACTGCTGAAAAAGCATTAATTACGTCTATATCCCTTGGATAAGTAGGCTTTGAAAGAGCATGGTAAAAACTAGCTGTGTACCGAAACTCTATTATAAATTAACAAGTAAATATATGTACATATTATTAGACAATTGAATAACATGATAATTAAAACCCTTTTTTCAAAAGTGGTTCGTAGGCACTGAAGGTGACATACCTAATTGTTTATCATGTAAAATAGAATCCTCTGAAAATGCTGATGTATTAACCTCTTTATTTCATATCATATTCATATACTGCATCATTAGACTTAGTTGCACCTCTAAAGAAAGCTTTCATGTACACCATTAAATGAATAACGGGGCATGTTATTATCATTATCATTCATAATGATAATAGTAATTATGATGATAATGAAAACATAGCAATGACAGTAATAGAATAATAGTAATGAGACAATGTTAACAATTATGTTTTAAATAACAATACCAAAAAATAACAATATCATCCTATTTTTTTTAATCGACAATGAATAGCAAAAGGCAATAGAAGCAGAACAGGAGAAAAGCCCTCATACCTTATTATGATTCCTTATCCTTTGCAGCTGCTCCGGAGCCAGAGCCAGGCCCTGAGCCTCTACCTGTGCCTGCACCTCGTAAGGTAAGGGCAAGCCTCGAATTCCTTCTGTGGTTCATTATTAAGGTTCCTGTAGTCTCGTTTCTCCGTATCAAGTTTTCTTTTCACTTTCATGTCCTCACATATAACTATCTTTATATCTATATATCAAAGATCCTATAATACAAAGATGCACAACTTACCTTTCCCCTGTCCCACTTCAGTCATCTGGAGATTGACATTTCGTAACGCCATCGCTGTTGCTACTCTGGCGTCACAGAAGCAGAAAAATAAATCATAAAGAAAGAATAAATTCAGACTGTAGAGCTCGATTGGTTCATTCATTGTTTTTACGACTCTATGAAAAAAAAGTTATGATGATGTGGATATTCTAGTATTCTCTGACGTTAAGCATGACAGCCCATTCCACAACATGGTCGAGTAGAAGCTGCGTTGTTCATTGCTATTTCGAGTTATTTATGATAATTATTTATAAAAGATTTTTATATATAAACACACACACACACACGCGCGTGAACACACACTCACACACATACACACACCTTATATATATATATATATATATATATATATATATATATATATATATATATATATATATATATATATATATATATAAATATATACATATATATATATATATATATATATATATATATATATATATCTTTAAACACATATATACATACATAAATATATATGTATGTATATATGTATATATATATATATATGATATATATATATATGTGTGTGTATATATACATATATATATGTATATACATACATATATATATATATATATATATAATATATATATATATATATATCTTTAAACACATATATACATACATAAATATATATGTATGTATATATGTATATATATATATATGATATATATATATGTGTGTGTATATATACATATATATACGTATGTACATACATATATATACATATTCAAATACATATATAAAATGTATAACATATATATGTATATATACATGTATATGTGTGTGTATATATTTATATACATGTGTGTGTGTGTGTGTTTGTGTATGTGTTTGTGTATATGTATATATTAATATAAATGTATATACATATATATGATATATAAATATATATAAATGTGTGTGTGTGTATGTGTGTGCGTGAGTGTGTGTGTGTATGTGTATGTCTGAATGTGTGTGTGTTTGTGTGTGTGTTGATCGATATAAGAGAGCAATATGATCAACCTTTATTTCTGTATATTTCAGAGTCATTTGAGACTGGTCATCTTACAGCAGGTGAACCTCCCATAAAAGGCAACTTGGGAATTGCTCTCACGTTTTATGGATCCAACGGACTGTTGCTATTCGTCTGAAAGTATTGTTACTTTATCTGCAGTGCTAACTCGCCATCATTAGCACGATGTTAAAGAGCTTTAATACATGAAAATGTCATGAAAATTTGTGAAAACTCTCGAGGTAGAACATTAGCGAACAAAGTAGCATGGTGCTGTAATGGTGATAATGCTCGTGGAAGTGTATGTAAGACTGACAAATAAACATTAATAATCTCAGCAAAATTGTCATAGCTTAGACACTAACTACAGGAACCGTACTGCTGTCCAAGAGGATTTCTCCAACATCAATCAGGATTCCTGATCCTGAACTAAAACTCAAAACATATATATTCTTTTCATGTTTGAGACAGGATCTGTAACATGTTTGCTACAAGTTCTGACCTTAAAAAAATACAAAAAAAAACTATGCACAAGAAAAACTTAATCTAAGTTTCATCTTTGTATTGGACTTCTAGCATATAATAATAATAATAACAACAATAATAGTAGTAATAATAATAACAATAAAACTATTTTCTGTTATAAAGGGAGCGGCAGTTATCTTTTATTTAATTCGATTCCTATTGTAGATTCTGCATTGTCGAACACATAAAAATAGTACAATGCAATGGTTACTATCATTTCTACCGCATTTTAGATAGCATAAATTAAATTATATCAGCAATAAAGATGTGAATATGACACTAACGGCATAGTAGATAACAATATTAATATTCTTAATGATCATTATGAATACTATATAAGTATATCAACACACACACACACACATACACACACACACACACACACACACACACATATATATATATATATATATATATATATATATATATATATATATGTGTGTGTGTGTGTGTGTGTATGTAAATATATACATATATGAGTGTAAATATATATATATATACATATATACACATATTATATATGTATATATACATACACACACACACACACACAAACACACACATATATATATATATATATATATATATATATATATATATATATATATATATATATGCATATATACATATATAAATATATATGTATATATACATATATATATGTATGTATATATGTATATATATCTACATATATATGTATATATGTGTATGTTTGTGTATACACACACACACACATATATACATATATATATATATATATATATATCATCGTCGTCATCATCGTCAATCCACTGCAGGACATAGGCCTCTCCCAACCTTTTCCAACCTTGGCTGTCTTGCATTTTTTGTTTCCAGTCTTGGCCCCCAAATTTCGTTATTTCGTCATACCATCTTGTCATTGGTCTGGGCCTTGGCCTCTTTATGTTATCCATAGCCCAGTCTGTTACTTTCTTTGGCCATCTGTTGTCTTGTTTCTTTCTTTCTTTTTGATACTCCCTAGTATATCTTTTGTCTGTTCCCTGATCCACGTCACCCTCATCCGATTTATTAGGCTAATACCAAGCATCAACTTTCTATTTCTGATCTATGGATCATATCTAAGTGGACGCGTTGGTTAAAGACTTTTCCTTTTAAACATAATGACAAGGAGCCTCTTAGTATACTACTGTGTCTGCCGAAGGCGCTCCAGCCTAGACTGATGCGTCGCTTAATGTCCTCTTCGCTAGATGTGTTTGTCTGCACGAGTTGCCCTAGTGTACGTATTTGCCCTCTACCTCTAGCGCTTCGTCTTGTACCTGTATCTGTTCGAATTGAAATCTACTGTTGAACAAGACCTTAGTCTTTTTCTTGTTCATCTTAAGTCCGACTTTCAGACTTTCTCTAATCATATCGTTTATTATTCCCTGAGGAGAACAGTATTGATTGCAAATCTTAGATTGTTTAGGTATTCGTCTCCCATTTTGATACCCTTTGCGTTCCATTCTAGCTTCTTGAATATTTCCTCAAGGCAAGCTGTACACAGTTTTGGTGAGATGGTATCGCCCTGTCTAACTACTTTTTTTAAATTGGTATTTTATTGGTTTCCGTGTGTAGCTTAATGGCTTCTGTCCCATCTTCGGAT
>NC_061837.1:14135278-14152778 GCF_019202785.1 Penaeus chinensis
TTTTTGTCCAGGCAAACGGGGTCCCACAAGGAAGTGTCTTGTCACCAACATTATTTCTATGTATGATCAATGACATCTTACCAGCTCCTCCTCGGAATCTTAAATACTCACTGTACGCTGATGATTGTGCATTATGGCATTCCAGCAATAATGCAGAATTTTCAGCAAATCACATCCAATTGGCATTGGATATGATTCATACCTGGGGCCTCCAATGGGGTTTTAGGTTTTCCACTAGAAAGAGTATTGGGGTATTTTTTCACATAGGAGGAAGCCGAACACCAGGCTAACTCTAGACAACCACCCAATACCTATTCAAAATTCTGCTAAATTTCTTGGGCTACTTTTTGATAGTAGACTCAATTGGAAAGACCACATTGGTCAGTTTAAAAATAAATGTCAAAGAACACTAAATTTATTAAAGTGTATTTCTGGTAATAAATGGGGAGCTGATAGACAGTCTTTGCTAATGGTATATAAAGCCTTGATTAGGTCTAAAGTAGATTATGGGTCAATCGTGTATGGTTCGGCTTCGAGAACAAGTTTGAAAGGTTTGGATGCTGTGCAGAATACCTGTTTGCGTGTGTGTGTTGGAGCCCAAAAATGCACTCGGATCAAGCGTCTTGAGGTGGAGTCAGGAGTACCTCCCCTCCAACTCAGACGCGGCCAGTTAGCACTTACCTATGCCGCAAAGGGGGCTCGAGACCCAAGCCACCCTAATGGCAATGGAGGCACTAGGCCCTTTGCCACGAGAATCCACGACCTCGTCGAGAAAGTCGGTTTAGATCTCTCTACCATCGATACCCTGGTTAAGTCAAACATAGCGCCATGGGAAACACCCAATTTTTCTATTATGGAAGCCTAGCTTCCGTCAGCCAAGGCCATGGCGCCGGAGGGTGAGGTACGCCAGAGGTTCAGAGAGATTCTCATTAAACAACTCTTTTTTGCTTCATATATATACCGACGGCTCTAAGATAGATGAGTGTGTGGGTGTGGGTGTATGGTAGACCGAATGTGAACTAAAGTTCAGACTGCCGAATCATACATCGATATTTATTGCTGAACTTTTTGCTATTGACAAAGCTATTGATTTTGCACTATCGACGACCCACGATAGAAAAGTTATTTTTTCCGATTCATTAATTTCACTTAAAGCTCTTAAATTCTTAGAAACCACTAAAAATGAACTGCTGGGTAATATCATTCGTAAGTTACATGGTGCCAACAAATCATTCAAGCTAATATGGGTACCAGGCCACTCTGGTATCCATGGCAATGAACAGGCTGACAAATTAGCCGGGTCAACTGGCGATCTGGACACTACCATAGTTCGTACAGATCTTAGGTGTTTTGTGTCTCTTATAAAAGTAAAAATACATCTCCTGTGGCAAAATGAGTGGACCAACCTCCAACTCACAAATACAATCAGACAAACTATAGATCTGTGGGACACATCCCACAGGAAAGACAGAAGGGAGGAGGTGGTGTTGGCCCGCCTTAGGGTCAACGCTTCAAGACTCACCCACCTCACTCCCTATATCGAGAGAACTTTCCCTCCCCAGTGCCCCCACTGCAACATCAACCTTACCTTACCCCACATCTTGATTGCTTGTACACTTTACACCAACCAAAGACAAACACTAAAAAAAATTCTCAGAATGAAAAAGAAAGAATTTTCAATATCAAATATACTATCAGATGATGAAAAAATTATCAGTAAAGTAATCACTTTTATAAGGGAGACAAAACTTTATGACCTTATATAGATTGATAGAATAAATAGAATCCATTGGCTTAATAACCTTGGCCACATGCCGCTGGTTGATGGCCAAGAAATCCAACAAAGAAAGAAAGAAAGAGGGAAAGGAAGTTCGGTCCTAACTTCTATTGTGTACGGTGGTCCCGCTCTCAGAGTTATACGTGCTCTCGCTTTGTGGATTGTCTCCGCAAAGTAAAGTGCTATTTTAGGGTTGTGTGTAGGAGACACCTGGTCTCTTTTGGACTTTGGCGTGTGACATGCTGCATAGTACATAGATGGCTCTGCTAGTGCTTAGCCACAAAGGAGTCAATTAGTAGATCTTGTGACCTTACCTGATTTCACCTTTCCTTGAATTGGCGTGTTGAGAGTAAGCGGCTCTGTAGCCAAGGGGGATGCCTATTTGAGGATGGATAATTATTCCCCCCTGAAAGACCTAGAACCCCATGAGAGTGGAAGCGGGCAAAGGAGGGATCCTAGGAACACGTGAGCATTGTATCGTTTCAGAGGGCTCTCAAAAAAAAAAATATATATATATATATATATAATCTAAATTAAGGCATAAACATCTGATCGAAAATTATTTTAAGATAAAATCAGGAAGTAAATACAACACTAAAAAAGGATAGATAAGAATATACTAAAATGGATCGTGATATGAAAATTAGGATAACCTCTTCTGATTATCATTATATATATTAAGTTAAAATAACTCCTATTAACCAAAATAAGGGAACTGTCAGGACACGTAACTTTTGTCTCCCTGAAGTATCGGGCGGGCTCCGTTGTTCGCAGAAGCCGGCTGCCATTCATTCACAAAGGAATAGGGTTAAGAGACACAATTCTTCTTCGACCAAGTGCGGGCACCGACTGTTTATTTCGCGTCAAGCAGGGTTACACTCATGCCGTGACGTCACGGTCGTACATTTTTACAATCACAAAAACATAACAATAAAAATACTCGTTCTCGTTAAAACAGAAATGGAGTAATTTATATTAACGAACAGATAATATACCGAATGGAAAGTAGAACAAAAATAAATCCAAACAGAACTAGACCCAAACGGGTATAACTAAAATAAACCTAAACTCGCTAAAACCAGGAGTAAAAAAAACAACAAAAAAAAAACGTAAAAGTGTATCAAAGATGCGGGGAAAACGACCAGCGGCGACTGGTACACTCAAAGGGGACTTCTCGGTGCGGGAAAGCGAACGGGTTGCGGGATGCCCGCCGTTACGGGTTGCGGGAGGCTGCGGTGACGAGCGCCACTCTTACAGCGGGAAAAACGTATTTTTACTAGTGCTATGAATAAGATACAATTAAATATTTTCGTAAATCAATGAAAGGGTGAACGGGTGAGACAGGCAGTACTCGTAATTAGTGTGGCCATCTATGTGTAAAATCAATTAAACAAGTAAACTCACAATGGGCATGACATGTACGTACATGCCATGCCCACATCGGGGAATGGGTTAACTTAGGGTTTGGTATGTTTTCGCGTTAACACTGGTTAAAAATACTTATGAAGTTGGGACGCCAACTTAGGGGTGAGTTCTTTTGAAGTATATCTGGTGTGGTTTTCACGTGCATCACCCCCGCTGTGATTAAATTACCTGTAAAACTCCCTAGTGAGTGCGATTTGCCCAATAAATAGATATCAATTCGTCGTAGAGCTTTCACTCGGTCCCAGTTAGAAGAACAAATGATATTTGCGACCCCTTAAGTTCTGGTTCTGACCAAGGCTGAGTGCTTGAAACGTTCTTGGGCTTCGGTCTCCTAAACAGCACATTGCTGGTTACTCTATCTCGCAACCCTGAAAGGCTGTAAAAAGGGAAGCTGATATTCTATAACAGACCATAACGTTTGCTATACCTGGGTTCCCGCAGCAGGTGGATGCTCAAACATAAGGGCAGCAAAGACTATATACGAAACACAGGAGACATTCAGTTCAACGCTTAAAAATGAATATGCGGCCGAGTTCGACCGACAGCGCCATCTATGGAGCCGACGCCTAACTATACAGGCAATGTCGAATCTTGGGTTCACATCTCTGTCCATATATTCAACCCCTTAGTGTCGTCAGCCCCGTCACTGTAACCAAACTCAAACCATAATAATAGTACCCTAAATATTTCTCACATAATATAAGCATAACAAATAATTTAAGATTAAAGATATAAACTAAATATTGAAAATATATTAAATAATGAAAGCATAATTCAAAAACATAAATTCTTTACAGGAAACAACTTTATGATATAATTTAGATTGTTGAGAACAAATGGAACCATGGTTTAATGATATTACATTAAATGCAGGAACTGTAATAAAAATAAAACAAGAATCCCTAGTTCTTCGCACATCAAAAACTGTACCTACTATCCTATTCGTTATTGTAAAAACTGACCCTAATACATGCGTGATTATAACCACAGGAGGCGTCATTGTTCAAAATATATATATTTTGATATATCCAATAAAAGTATATATTTTCTCTTATTTTTCATCATCATCCTCAATGTATTTTCCAGGACATAAAACGGCGTTTGTTCTTGGGTTTGCGCAAACTTCATAAGCAAAGCAGCCACACAGAGAGAGAGAGAGAGAGAGAGAGAGAAGGGTGTTTCTATGCGTTAACGTGTTATGCTTTCTGCAAACTCAAATCTGCAATACTTGATACAAGAGCACTTAGGGGATATGGGGAGAACAGAGGAAAACGAGAGAGAAGAGGAAGAGAGATTGTTATGTTCAATTTTTACAATAAGTAATAGGATAGTAGAGGCAGTTGTCGGTTTATTAAGAAATATTTTGGATTTGATATGAAAGGACATATAACAATGATAATGGTAATGGTAATAATGATGATAATGATAATGATAATATTTATAATGATAATGATAATGATGATAATCAGAATCACAATAATACCAATAATAATAATAATAACCATAATAATAATAAGTATGATTATGAAAATGAATTGAAAATTAATGATGCTAATTGTAAAGATGATAATGATAATAGTAAGATTAATGATAATCATAATAAAGATAATGATAATGACTATGATAATAATGATGATGACAGAGGTAATACTGATGCTATATACTATTGATTAGAAAAATAAAAATAATAAAATGACTGTGATAATGGTAAGAATAATATTGATTGTATAGCAATCGTAGTGGTCATCAGTAAAAATAATTGATTCAATAAATAGTGATAATCGTGATAATGAAATCAATTGTAATATTGATATTGATGATTATAATCAGGATTATGATAATGGTAATGATAATAATACTAGAAACGATGAGAATACGTAATGATAATGATAATAGCAATATTTATAATGATAATGAAAATAAGAATAATAGTAAGGATGATAATAATAATAATGATAATGATTATAATGATGAAAATGATAATTATGATAATAATCATGATAATATTAATAATAACATTAATAACAATAATAATAATAATAATGATATTCATAATTATGATAATGATATTAACCCAACCATCCCGGGTTTATGTGTTGCCCCTGTTTTTTTTTTTTTGTTTTTTGTTTTTTTTTTTGTGTGTTTGTGTGAATTTTGTTGCACACAGATGCTCCACAAGTACTCAGCCACCAAGGAGTCTATCAGTAGACCCTAGTTACCGATCCTGATTCCCGATTCCTTGAATTGGCGGGAAAATGTGTTTTTTCTTTTTAATACAATTGATAATGATACTATTATTGTTGTTATTGATGTTAGGGTTATTAAATTGTTATTAAAATCTTGGTAACATTTAAGACAATGAAATAATGCAAAAAACCCTTTCCAAAAGTCGACTTACAACTTACTCCTTGGTAAGTTATTATAAACTTACATTACAGTAGGCATAGCATGTATTCTTGCCATATGGGGCGACTAGGTTAATGATGATGATAAAGTTGATGGTGGCGGTAATTATGATAGTAACGATAATGGTGAGCATAATCATAATCATAATAATAATATAAATATTAATAATCATAATAATAACAATAATAATAGCAATAATAATAACAAAAATACTAATAATAGTAATGATAATAATAATAATTCTGGTAATTATAATATTGATAATAATGATCATAGTAATAATAAGAATAAGAATAGCAGTAATAATAAGAATAATAACAATAATGATAATTAATACAATGATAATGAAAATAATGATGAAAATCATCATTATCATTGGCGACGACGATGATATACGTAATGCTAATAGTTATAATGATATTAATAATCATGATTATAATGATCATGATAAGGATAATAATAGAGATAATACTAATAATAATGTGAAGACAATGATGATAATAATAATGATAATGGTAATAATAATAATGAAAATAATAATAATGATAATAACAATAGCAATGATAATGATAATGGTAATAACATTTATGATTAATAATGACAATGATAAAACTGATTATGTAGATAATAGAAGTAATTATAATAATGATAATAATAATAATAACAAGGATAATTATAATGATAACAATAAGCATAATAGTAATGATAAGAAGGATAATATTGATGATGATAATAATAAAAATATTAATGATGATAATAATGATAATAATAATGATAAGTCAAATATAACGATGATATTTATAATTGTGATAATGATATCAATGATGATGATAATTACGATAAGGTTGTTCGTGATGGTGATTATTATCATAATCATAATCATGATAATAACTATCATAATAATTATAATAATAATAATAATAACACAGTGATGATAATAATGATGATAATTATATTGATAATGATATTTATACTATAATAATAATAAGAAAAAGAATGATAATAATGATAATAAATACAATGATAATGATAATATTTTTTATTGGTGATGATGATGATGATAATGATAATACAAATGAGAGTTCAAAGCCTAGTAACACCAAGGCAGGACGTCACCAGGATTCCTCCTGTGTTTTGGACGATTTTACGGGGATGAACCCCTTCACCTGGGTTGTCCTTATACCCAAACTGTGTGTGGTGTGCGTGGGTGTATACTCACCAAATTGTGTCAGATACTATGGTCAAGGCATCTAGAAAAGACAGTGTTTAGTAAAAGTTACGAATACTGAGTGTAGTGCCAGGGTAACAGGGTGCTGTACGGACGACCGTTGACCAGCCCTGGTGCGTGTATGTGTGACAGCACTTGACCTGGCGCTCGCACCCTCCCCGCGCCCGATCGCAGGGAATTAATCACCGTAGAAGTGGACAACCACCTCCCCGCTCCCCTCGCTGTCCCATCATGGAGGGGGAGGGGGGACGTGCTCGGGGACCCCGCATTGCCATCTACCACCCCCTCATCCCCCCACCCTATGGGAGGGATTGATTTCACTGAACATAGGGAAATGAACGGTGTGGATTCGCCTGTTGACCTCGATGTGGATGACGAGGGATTCCAACTCGTTCAGAAGAGGAGGAAGACAGTGAAGACCACATCGCAACACCACACCAGCAACATGACCAATAATGCAACCGGAGTAACGACTAAACAACGTGAACCCATCGCCCCAAAGGAAAATTACATTAGACTGGCCTTTCCGGAGGACACGTCTACAGCTGATAAAATCAAGTGGATGAGGGAGGTCAGCCAGCTGCCGCCCCTCCAAGAGGAAGACCCGCTAGACATGGTGCAGGGGAAATGGACATCCTCTCGTTATGTCTATGTAACGGGGGAACAACAACAATACGTGGCCCTCATGATTAATGGGACTTTCGCAGGAATTTCTCTACAAAATAATGACGACTATAGACCCAAAAGCAAAAAATACGAGAATACCTGGTTACCAGGTTTCCGAAGGAGGCCACCGCAGAAGAAGCACTGCATCTTCCGGGTGTTTTTAAAGCTCGGAGGATCTACAAGGAAGGACAAGCCCTGAATAGAATCGTCATTGTATGGAGTGGAGAACATCCGCCACCCAAAGAGCACAAATTCTTTGGACAATACATAGAGTCGAGCTCCATTCGACCGTGGAGCTCGGATGTTGTGGTTTGCTAGGGGTACGGCCACGTAGCAAAATACTGCAGGAAAGAAACATCCTGTGCTGTTTGCGCAGAAGCTCACCAGACGAAGGACTGTCCTGCAAATAAAAATGAAAAAGACAACGACAACAGAGACACTGGCAGCATCAGCATCGTGAAGAGGTGCGTCAGGTGAACACGGGGACTCGCCAAGGAAGGATCTTACCGGAAAAGGCGTTCGACGGGGCGCAGCAGGTGGCGCTAAGCTGAACAAAGCGAAGAAGGTTACCATGATCCCTCGATCATGGATTTTTTGCCGGGGTGACTTAAAGAGATTTTTTAAAAGAGATACACCGGACCCGTCCCCCGGCAAATTCGACCTTGAAGCTTACGCGATACCGCGCCGCTTCGGTGTCCACACCGCGATGCTGCCGCGATGCCCATTGCTTACTTGCAATTAGCTTCGTGCCCTGTAGCCTATTCTTTCCTCTATGGAATTTTCGGCATTAGGATGACTCTCTGTGCACCTTCTGGTGAACTGGACCCCATCTTCGAGCTCGTGCTCGGACGTGGGCAGACCTTTACCTCCCGCAGGGGAGGGTGTGTCTGGGGGGCCTTAGCGTGCCTGCCTTACGGTGCACAGAGAGTTGCCAATCTTTTTACTAGGGACTGGTATGGCAGACCATCTGATGACTGCCACTCTAGATATTTCGTTTAGGAATGATAGGCAGGTAGGAGCCCCTCCCTTCGTCAGGCCCTTAGCCTGGTTCTGTCGAAATAGCTGCTGCTAGACAGAACCGAACTCACGTCCCGCCACTGTAACAGCCTAGAAAGTTAGCTTCTCCCCCTCACTGTGGTGAATCAGCCGTTGGGTGGCTGTTTCTGAGGGTTGAAGAAACTTCCTTGAAAGGTGCTGGACTCCTCTTCCATCACTGAGGTGAAACAACCTTTGGGTGGCTGTTTCAGAGGGAAGAGGAATTCACAAAGACACAGGTCCTTTCCCCCCTCACTGAGGTGAAACAACCTTTGGGTGGTTGTTTCAGAGGAATGTTAGGAACTGCCTGGCAAGAACGTAAAACCTCCCTTCCCTCACTGATGTGAAACAGCCTTTGGGTGGCTGTTTTAGAGGGAAGGGGGAACTACTTTGAAAAGACACAGGTCCTTTCCTTCCTCACTGAGGTGAAACAACCTTTGGGTGGTTGCTTCAGAGGGATGAAAGGAACTGCCTGGCAAAAGTGCAAAACCTCCCTTCCCTCACTGAGGTGAGGCAGCCTTTGGGTGGCTGTCTCAGCGGGAAGGAGGAATCCCTTTGAAAAGACACAGGTCCTTTCCTTCCTCACTGAGGTGAAACAACCTTTGGGTGGTTGCTTCAGAGGGATGAAAGGAACTGCCTGGTAAAAGTGCAAGACTCCTCTTCCCTCACTGTGGTAAAGCAACCTTTGGGTGGCTGCCTCAAAGGGCTGAGCAAAAGGGCTCCAAACAATGATGTTTCATAGGTGGAAGGGCATCCCCTCTGGTCTCTCCCCAGGGGTTTACACCTACCCACTCGTTTGCCGTGCGTGGCAGCCTTTTGCGCTGTGGAGACGGGAGTCCTGGAGGTTGAGCGATGCCGTGAACGAGTACGCCCTGCGGCTAGCAACACGCCTCTTTGGTCCTCTATTCCAGCAAGACAGGCGGCCTGATCCCGGCCCGGTCACGGTCAATCGGTTGGTCTTCCCCGGGAGGCTAGGGTCAAGCAGTCAAGCCGCCATTGGCACTCACAATGGTCCGTGAGCGCCGTCACAATGGCTATTGGCTGCGTATATCCTCTCATCACTCCTGTTGCTGTTAGACACTGGTTCTGACACTCAGCTTCCCCTTGTTGGACTCCGTGGTGGGTGGGGGCGTGAGAGGATGAAGCACTTACCAATTTATGGAAAAAATTAACAAACACCCCCCACAGACTGATAAAAATGTTGACAAACCGCACAAGGCCCAGGCCACGGCAGTCACCATAAAGCCATATGTGCGTTCTGGTGGCAAAAGAAATCCCCATGCACAGGATGACACTGTCACCCCTGCTGCTAAGGTGGACAAGACCGAAGCCAATGGGTCTGTCCACCGAATAGTCAAACATCTTGACTCGCGAGCTGGCCTCTCCAGGCCAACAGCTAAGCCAGGGAGGCCCCTGAGTTCTCAGACGGCCTCCCCGATTAAGAGGGGAGAGCAGGCTGAACCAGCCGCATCAGCTGCTGCCTCCACAAACAAGCCCGAAAGCCGAAAGGGCGGGCCGAAGCGTCCGAGGCCGGAGACCGACTCTGATGAAGAGTCGGGACCCCCTAAACGCTTCGCCCAGTTCAAAGTGCCAGCTAAACCCAAAGGCTTCGACAATGCCTACCAATTGGTCAGGGCATTGGAGTTGCAACGGAAAATCCGGTTGTCGATCCGGGTCGCCCGAGATCAGGGCATGATTATAATGCCCAAAGATCAAGCTACCTTGAATTTCCTCCGGGAAACGAAGGAGCTAGGCGATGGGAGGAAAGTGAGTCTTTCCCCACTAAGTACCAAGATGGTGCTACTTGGCTTCTCAGTCTCGTACGATGTGGAGCTGATCGCTTCACACCCACAGGTCGTGCAGGCTTCCCGAATGTCGAAGGGGAAGACTCCAACAGGCAAGTCCTGGTGACCATGAAAGGTGCCACAACCACTACCCTTCATCTGGGTAACTGGGGCACCTACAACATTCGAACGTATGTGCCAGAACCACTTCAGTGTTTCAAGTGCCAGAAATACGGTCACCACCAGGCTAACTGAACAGCCTAAATGTGGTGTCTGTAGCAAGGCACACAACACAGAGGTATGCCTCAAGGCATACAAAGAGGAAAAGAGGGACACAACAGCCAAATGTCTCAACTGTGCTAAGAAGCATCATGCCTGGAGCCTGACTTGCTCTGTCAGGAAAGAGGCGGCCCTCAGGCGACAAGAGGTTGCTCAAAACCGACCAGACTTTGTTCCTGCCCCACCGGGCACCCATGATATGGGAAGGAACCTAAGCGGAAAGGCCTCCTGACCTCCTAAGAGCAAGGAAGCCGCCCCCCAGCCGACACGGGATGTCTCCAACAAAAAGGAGTTTCCAACAATGCCAAAGATGCAGAAAAAGAAACTAAAGAAAAAAGGTTCTAAGAGCACCACAAAAACCTCCCCAACAGATGATCATCTCCGCTTTGACGAGGACGATATGACTGTCCTGTTAACTGCTGTTCTCTCAGCAGTAGCAACAGCCCTGGGGAGGTCGAGTGAGGAGGCCGAGAAGGCAGTTTCGGTCGCCATGACGGCAATGACCCAGACTGTCAGCAGCCCTGAAGGGAAGAAAGCTAGATAGAGCAAAACCAGCCTCACCCTCACCCCAGGACGAGACTCCCCTCCCCACTCCAAACCAGGCCATGCCTTCACAGGCAGAGCCAAAACTGGCTGAATCTGTGCAGCCAGAGGCAGGCCAGCAAGGCCAGTCAAGAAAAAGCCTGAGAGAAAAGCCGAACCAACCAAAGTCAGAGCTACCAAAGGCTCTCCACCTCCCAGTGGACCCAAGGATAGCCTGACAACAGACGAGGAGCCCTCAACCAGCGAGGACCTCGCAATGGAGTTGTCAGACTCCGACGATGTCTCTGATGTAGCTATCACTGAGTAACATCATGACACACCATCTAAGCATCCTACAGTGGAACATCAATAGCTTCTCTGCAAAGAACGCTTTTCTCCCAGCAGTAGTGCGATCAAGGAACATTAACATGGTCATGCTCCAGGAGACATTAACAGTGGACACTGTTCGCTTCTCAGGGTACCATGCCTTCACACTGCCACGAACACCTGGCAAGAGAGGCTTGATCACCCTTGTGAGAGCAACAATCCCCTGCTCCGCAATAGCCGATGCATCGCACTGTGGAGACGATGTTGAATCCCTTACCGTCGAGGTTCACCTGGCCGGGGGGCCCCTCAAACTGTACAACGTGTACAGCCGGCCACGCTGTAGAATCTTAGACATCAGCCAGGTCAGTGCTTCTGCTGCACACGACCGAGTGATCATAGGGGGAGACTTCAATGCACACCACCCCATCCTGGCTCCCTGCCGGGCACCGGATGCGGCCGGCTATCACATAGCCGACGTGCTAGAGACATTCCCTGAGATCGCTCTCCTCAACACCAAAGAGCCAACGCATGTCAGAGGAGGGGTCCTAGACCTCACCCTGGCCACAGCGACTCTGGTGGGGAGGATTGGCTGGCGTGTCGATGAGACCGTCACAAGTGACCATTACGGTACTATAACTACCCTCATGGATGCTGGCCCAGCTGAAATCCTAAGACCGAATCCAAGATGGAAAACAGACAAGGCCAACTGGCAGGCGTTTCAAAACGCCTTGGCCCTCTGTCTGAGATGCAATGATCCCCCACAAAGCATAAATGTGGAAGTGCTCGAAGCTAGCCTGATAAATGCCATTAATGAAGCAGCCTCACAGACCATACCCAAAACTCGGCCTGGGTCCAGAAGTCACAAGACGCCTGGTACTTCAATGACGAGATCAGGGAGGTCAACCACAGGGTGAACATGTGCCGAAAACTTTTCCGAAGGCAAAGAACCCCTGACAACTTATCCCTGCTAAGGGAGGCTGTCACGGATGCCAAGGAAACTGCCAACAGAGTCAGGCAGGAAAAGTGGCTGGAATGGTGTGAGTCATTCGACCACCAAACCACCCTTTCAGAGCTGTGGCAACGGGTCAAGCGAGCTACCAGCCGCTCAGCCCCGAGGTGCACCCATCACGACCCCCAAGTAGAGGCTAACAGACTGGCGCACGAGTTCTCTGCGAGAACGAGCAGCAACAGTCTGCCAGCCGAGCTGAGGGCAAGACAAGAGCGTCTACAGCCAGACAGACACGCTCAGATCAGATCTTTTCTCTGAGGGAACTAAGGAAAGCCTATAAAACCAGTTCCAACGCAGCCCCGGGCTCTGATGGGATCTCATACCCCATTATCTCCCACCTAGGACTAGCAGGTGAGTGTGCACTCTTGCAACTCATCAACAAGTCCTGGGAAACTTCCACTCTACCCCAGAGTTGGAAGAGGGCTACCATAGTTCCCGTCCCAAAACCAAAGGAGCCAGGGAAGTACCGCTCCATCTCTATGCTCAGCTGCCTGGCCAAGACGGCCGAGAGGATGTACTAAACCGGCACAATCAGCAAGGGCCCAGCTGAAGTGGTAGTCCTTGACCTGGAGAAGGCTTTTGAACTAGCAAGTCCACTTGCCATTCAGGAAAGCCTGATCCAGAAAGGAATCAGAGGAAAGCTCTTGGCTTGGATAGGTGACTACTTCAGGAACAGGACTGCCAATGTCAAATTCCAGGGTCACCTATCCCAGCACATGCCGCTCGAAAATGGAACGCCACAGGGTGGGGTTCTCAGTCCAGCCCTATTTAACACTTTTAATGTCCTGCATCCTCAACATAAACATCCCAGTGGGGTGCAAGATCATCTCGTATGCAGACGATCTTGCTATCACCTCCAATGGACCACGCAGCCAGTATAAAGCCCAGTGTTGTCTGGACCTCGTGTCAGAGGAGTGTTGTAGGACAGGACTATAGATCTCTGCAGCCAAATCCAAAGCAATGGCTCTGAGACAGAGTTCGAGGCACAAGACTGAAAATCCAGGGAGTGGAATTAGAATGGGTCCAGGACTACCTATACCTTGGGGTAAGGATAGACCAGACCCTCTCCTTCCAGAAGGAGGTCCAGTACCTGGTTGACCGAACCAAAGCAAGACTGTCCGTCATGAGAGCAATGACTGGGAGACGCATAGGGGCCAGACACAAAGTACTAAGATCATTCTATGTACATGCTGTCCGGCCCATTGTGGACTATGCCTCAGTCGCCACAAAGAAAAAGCACACAGACAAATTAGAAACAGTCCAAAATGAAGCTGCCAGGATCATTCTGGGTGCCCCGAGGTGGACGAAGGTCCTCAACCTCCTGATGGAGGCAAACCTTCTCCTCCTGGACTCACAAATCGATCTAATGGCAACACAATTCCTGTCAAAGGTCATCCAGGCTCCCAGGAACACAAGCCTAAGACAAAAATTAGTCAGACGCCTCCAACAAGACATTGAGCTCTTTGCAAACAACTCCTGGCTCTCTCATACAGCCAGGGTGTTGATACGCCATCAGCTCAAAGAACAGCTTCTTGCTAAGGGCATGGACTCCCCCCAACCCCGACTTTGCCGATGCCCCGCCGTGGGCACAGAGCCTGATAGAGTTCAACATAATGAGCCTGTCAATGAAAAAGAGCCTATACCCCATGCCTAGCCTAAAGGCAGAAGCCCACAGGGTCATTGCTGCCATCACTCCTCCGGGTAGTAGAACATACTACACGGATGGATCGGTCGATCCCTTGAGCCACACTGCAGGCGCCGGCTTTGCAGCAAGGGATGCCACGCGATCCATGAGGGTAACAGACAACGCCTCCTCGCTACAGGCAGAGGCAGTTGCAATCATGGGAGCCCTAGGCCACACGTCCCTAAGGGAAGGACACGTGGTCATACACACAGACTCCAGGGCAGCCATTGACTGTCTTCAGCACAGCTCACCCACAGACAACATCTACCTACTGACCACGATTCTCACAATGGCACAGAGAATTCTTGCTCAGGGTAGAAGAATTATCATCAACTGGGTCCCAAGCCACATCGGCATCAGAGGGAACGAGCTTGCTGACAGACTAGCTGTCGCTGGCAGGGGTATGCCCCCAAATCCCATGACGATAAAACCGAGCCGAAAATTACTTATGGAGAAGTGTGCCTTGGTCGGTCGTACCTTCCTACAGCAGCTCCACAGAGAGGAAACGAGAAACTCCCCCTCGGCCAGCTGGTACTCAGACGCCACAGGCTATGAACCACTGGCACTCTCTGAAGTAAGCAACAGAGGTACCGAAGTCATTCTTCACAGAATGCGCCTCGGTTACCACTGTGCATGGCAGATTATCCCAACAATCGAACGCGATGAAAGGTGCTGCAAGCACTGCGGAGAGCCGAACGCCACACTAGTCCACTACCTAGAAAATTGTGACCATACACAATTCCTGAGACAGGGACCGCCCACAACAGCCGCCGTGATGGGAAAGAGGCTATGCGAAATGCTTACACCATGGCGGCAGGAGCGCCTGCTGGCAATCTCACCGCCACGGTAAGCACCGAGTGTCAGACAACTCAATGAGACAGCCGTAAAAAGCTGACACAGGCCGGGCCATATTTAGAAGGTCCGGGCGAAGCTAGAACTTCGCAAACCATAAAGAAGAAGAGAGCAAGGCGTGGCGGCCTGGCACCGCAACTGCCCCCACAAACCGCCGCGCGGAGTGGCGATGCCCAGCCCAGCCGCACCCCACCCAGTGCCGTGTGACGTCACCAACCCACAGGAATTCCCGCAACTGTCAGGGGGATTCCCCATCCCAGGAAACAGTGCCACAGGAGTGACCAGTGATTGAGGAAATAAGAAGCTTCCGGCAAGAACTCGCTGAAATGAGAAAAATGATTATGGAAATAAAAAGTGATCGGGGAGTAGACAGGGAAAATATGCTTTCTAATGATGTTAGTAATGTTGGAAATAGAAATGAAAGCATCAGGCAAGAGCTTGTTGAAATGAGAAAAATGATTATGGAAATAAAAAGTGATCGGGTAGCAGACAGGGAAAACATGATTTCTAATGATGTTAGTGATGTCGAAAATACGAATGAGGTCTGTAATAATGTTATTACTCAAGATACCATCGACGAATCATCTAAAAACGGTGACGACAGTAACAGTGAAAACAACGCCGACGGAAATATGCAGGAAACGGACGAACTATGGGACATCACTCAGAAAATGATATCAGGTACGGATTATACGTATAATATCAATAAGAGGAAAGTGCGCAGAATCAGTGTAAATAAACAAGATGCAGCACAGATATGTAATGCTGTACAAGAAATGTACAAACTAAAGGGCTTCATCAAACACAAATTTGACCAATCAGCTAATCATAGGGTGTGATGGGGGACAAGAAAAAAAATACGTTTCTCTCATGGAATATACGTGGTGTCAACCGTAGAATTAATGACTTGCTCTACTACATTCATAACCATAATGTTGACGTTATCTGTCTACAAGAGCCCTTCACATCAGCCACTAAAATAAAAACCGCCCCTAGAAATAGAGGGTACCACTCCTATACGAACACAGGGATGACAGGCCTATTGACTTATGTCAGTGACACCATACCGCACAAGTTGGTGCAGAAGTCTGATGACAATAATGTGCAATATCAGCATTTACATATTCGAACAGCCTCTGGGTTTTTCTCTCTGTACAATGTATACGCAAGGTGTAGAAAGTTTCAAACTGATTCACTGCCCAACTTTCAGAATCACGGCACAATATGCATGGGGGATGTTAATGCTAGACATTATACATTTGGAGACAGTCAATGCAATGAAAATGGCGAAGAGTTCCGAAATTTTGTGAACAATAGATCTATGACCGTATATGATACAGACAGGGAAACTCACGTGGCGGGGGGCAAGCTAGATTATGTAATAGGAAGGGATCTTGTGCATGGAAACGTCAGAAGCATGCTTGCAACAGAGCTAATCAGTGACCACTTTGCAATAGTAACGAGATACGCTGTTGATAATAGTCTATCTGCAAAAACAAATAGGCTTAAAATTTCTATTCCTCCTTACCTTGAGCACCACTTTAAATCACGTATTTATGACTGGTATAACGATTACACAGTAACGAGTGTCATTATTATAATAATTATTATTATTATCATTATTATTAATATTATTGTTGTTATGATTATGAGCGTCATTATTAATATATCATTTTTCTTATTATTAGTAGTAGTAGTAGTGTTATTGTTATTATCATTTATTTTTCATTATCTTTATTATTATTACCATTATTATTTATATTATCATTATTATTACTTTCATTATAATTTTATTACCATTGTCATTATTGTAGTAATGATAATCATAATTATGATTATCATCATAATCAAGATAACGATAACCATAAAGGATAATCATTTCAAGAACAACAACAATGATAATACTAATAACAAAAATGATCATTACTGGTAAGGATATAGAATAGTTTTAGTAGCGATCACAACAGTTATCTTGAGGACGATGATTATGATCATTGTCACCGTGTTTCTATCAATTCTCATCATAATCGCTTCAGTAGGGCAGCAATTATGATGACAACAACAACAAAAAAAAAAAGCTGATAGTAAGATTAATGATCACAATGACAGTTTACTGAAGGGAAAAACTTTTATCTTCCCGGATTTATCGCTCCTGGAGAAATAACTATTTGGTAACATCCGTGCTGTTTGTCAGGAGAGATAATTGGTGTAATTTTCGTAAACATGCTATGGTACCTCGCGGCGAGTGTTGCAATGTCATAGAACATCACGAGGGCTCGGTGATTATCGTGTACTTTGGGTTTTATAAGTAAGCCAAAGTCATTACGACGATAGAGGAAACATTAAGAGACAAGAGGTATAGATTCAGGGCCGCTGGGAGCGAGGCAGGTTCCCCCGGCTACACACACAATGTCTGTATATTTCTTGCTAGTATAGCAACGAAGATCCATGCTAGAATAGCATTAAGACCCATGCTAGAATAGCAACGAAGACCCATGTCAGAATA
>NC_061837.1:14160278-14162778 GCF_019202785.1 Penaeus chinensis
GACTTTTATCTGCAACAGGTAATTTTTTAATAGATTTGACAACTACGCCTAAGCAATGCCTGTCATTTACAGTGTAATGAGTGAAATAATAAGTGGTATTATTTTGAATAAGTAAAACTATTCATAATATGTAGAAAATTATAATATGATTAGAATATAAAAGTCAACAATAGAACTTGGGAAAGGCACAAACTGATTTTCGTGTGTGTGTGTGTGCGCGCGTGTGAGTGTGTATATATATATACATATATATATATACAGAATTTAGCATTAACATCCAAAACAGATATTCACGTCTCAGCAACGAAGATCTCAACATTGACCAAATCAACAAACAGTTCAATGACATAATAAAGGAAGCTGCTCTTGAAGTAGGCCGTAAGAACGTCAAACAAAACTCCAGTAGGTTCTCGATAGAAACTAATGAACTTATGCAAAAACGTAGGGTCATGAAAGTATCGTCAAATAGGGACAAAATAGAATTAGCTGAACTAACAAAAACTATAAACAAAAGGAAGAGAGAAGATGTACAGAAATTCAATACTCAAATAATAAATGAAACAGTGATCTCAGGTACCAGCATGAAAACAGCTAAGAGGAGACAAGGAATAGGGAGAAATCAAATATATGCAATAAAGAAACCAGACGGAGATGTGACATATAATAAAAATGAAATCATAAGAGTAGTGGAAAACTTTTACAGGGATCTATACAACGCAAATGAACAGCAACGGATAGAAGCGAACGCGGTAATTAGAGAAGAACCTAACATCACAACAGAAGAAATAAAGAGAGCACATAGAGGCATGAAGAGAGAGAAAACACCAGGTGAAGACAGTATTAGTCTAGACCTTATAATAGACGCAGGGGAAATTGCAACAGTGAAACTAGTCAATCTTTTTAACAAATGCCTTCTAAATGGAAAAATTCCGAAAGCCTAGAAAAATGCAACAATTGCTTTGATTCATAAAAAAGGGGACAGAAGGGATCTAAAAAACTACCAACCCATAAGTCTCCTTTCAGTTACTTACAAACTGTTCACCAAAATCATCACAACTCGCATCTCTGACAGTCTGGATTCTACCCAGCCTAGAGAACAGGCAGGTTTCCGCAGTGGATTCTCAACAACAGACGACATACACACGCTTACCCAAATAAGAGAAAAAATAAACGAGTATAGGAAACCACTGTGTATGGCATTTATTGATTACGAAAAGGCATTTGACTCTACAAATACCAGCAGTACTAGAAGCTATTCGAAAACAAGAAGTAGAGGAGGTATACTGTAAAATATTAGAAGATATATACGAAGATGGGACAGCAACCATCAAGCTCCACACAGAAACCAATAAAATCCCAATTAAGAAAGGTGTTAGACAGGGTGATACCATCTCACCAAAACTGTTTACAGCTTGCCTTGAGGAAATTTTTAAGAAGCCAGAATGGACCGGGAAGGGTATCAAACTCGAGGACGAATACCTGAACAATCTAAGATTTGCAGATGATATTGTTCTCTTCAGTGAATCTGCAAATGAAATGCAGCAAATAATAAATTATCTAAATAAAGAAAGCCTGAAAATCGGACTTAGGATGAACAAGAAAAAGAAATATCATGTTCAACAGTAGAGTTCAAATCGAACAGATACGAGGTTCAAGGTGAAGCGCTAGAGGTGGTAGACAAGTATATATACCTAGGGCAACTCGTACAGACAAACACATCTAGCGAAGAGGAAATTAAGTGACGCATCAGTCTAGGCTGGAGCGCCTTCGGCAAACACAGTAGCATACTAAGAGGCTCCTTGCCATTATGTTTAAGAAGAAAAGTCTTTAACCAATGCATCCTCCCAGTTATGACCTATAGATCAGAAACATGGACTACAACCAAATTACTGGAGAGGAAACTAATAAGTGCCCAGAGAGGGATGGACAGGTTGATGCTGGGAATTAGTCTAAGAGATCGAGTGGGGTCGACGGGGATCAGGGAACAGACAAAAGTAGAAAATATACTCGGGAGCATCAAAAAGAAAAAAATGGCAATGGGCAGGTCATATATGTCAGAGACAGGACAACAGATGGACAAAGAAAGTAACAGACTGGATTATAGATCACATAAAGAGGCCAAGGCTCAGACCTATGACAAGATGGCGCGACGAAATAACGAAATTTGGGTCAAGACTGGAAGCATAAAACGTCTACGTCCTGCAGTGGATTGACCCAGGCTAATCATGATGATGATATATATATTGTATGTGACATAACAAATACACACATATATGTGTGTGTGTATGTGTGTGCGTATGCGTGTGCGTGTGCGTGTGCGTGCGTGTGTGTGTGTGTGTGTTTATTTGCTCCGTAGAAAAAGATGGGTTACATCCATACCTATATACTTGCATATACATATATGCATATGTTTTACACCGTGTCTTTGCGTGTGTGCATATAGGATTTTTTTATGTATAATTATCACTATATAGTAATGTTCATACGATAGATATGCATA
>NC_061837.1:14180278-14220278 GCF_019202785.1 Penaeus chinensis
GTGTATATACACACACACACACACACACACATATATATATATATATATATATATATTAATAAATGAATATTTATATACACAAAGATATACACACCCACAGCTATGTATGTATATGTACATGCACACACATGTGATTGTCTGTGTCCAAATCTTCACTTACAACCTACGAATTTCAGTCACCCCAACATCCACCCAGTCACCTACAACGGTAACTGAGCTTTCTACGGTTACTGCAATTAAGCCACTACAAACAACGTAAACACTATCACCAAAAACCCGCTAAACTCTCAACAGCCAACACACCAGTGAAATCTATAGTGAGACCAACAACTACTGGGAACAACAGCAAAAGAACTACCAATATCCACACGACTAGTGACAACCATATAGCTACTGACGTCCAACATCCACAGCTTCATTAACATCAGTGCCCCCAACAACCATAATTCTACCAGAATGCTGCCAACAAAAGCACTGTAATAAATGAAGAAAAAAAACAACAAAAAAAAAAACACAGTGCCATTAATAACTAATGAATCGCCGACTACCATTGTACTAACAGTAACAACTGAGCCACCAACAGTCACAGAACCGTCATAATCCACTGAACCACTAACAGCAACAGCTACAGTACCACCAACCTCAGTATCATTAACAGCTATCGCACAGCCATCATTCACAAAACCACCAACAGCCACTGAACTGCTAACTACCAAACTAACAATATTAATTAAGCCTTAAACTACACTGCCACCACCTTAATGTTGCTAACAACTATTGCTAAGGCAACAATTACAGTGCCACTAACAACCACACCGAAATTATAACCAACATCCTCCAGCCCCACAAAAAAAAAAAAAAAACAGAGTCGCTAACAGCCACAGAGCGACTACCACTGAGCAACTAATAATTACTCAGCTAACAGCCATAAAACAAACTAAGAATAACATCAACAACCAATGAGCTAGCAGTAACAAATAAGACAGCCACAACGACTGAGGAACCAATAGGAACAGTATCACAAACATCCACATGTCTACCGATTTACCTCACAATATGGATCGACCGTGACAGTGTCTCCATCTTGATCGATAGAGTAAATGATCGGCGCTTTCTTCCGGAATTGCCAGTGGCAATTAAGGGGAGAACTGTTGGGTGTCTTATGGCCAATTTTATTTATTCTAACTATGATTATTATAATAAAAGAAAGAATTTTAATGGTTCTCTTTATTACTGTCTCCTATCAGTTTTTTCTTTCTCTTTCTGGGCTCCCTTGTCTATTGTATACTTATTGTCAGAATGGCAGATCCTGATATGATTACACTTTAACTCGTGCTTTCATATTTGTAACCGACAATACCATTGTTGGATTGCTATTGTAAAAGGGGTTACGTCACCTGTTTACACAAAGCGCCATATATAGTGTGATTAAAGCACTTGGCAGCTGTATCTTCATATCTGCTATATCAGTTGTTTCCAGCTAGTGCGTTGCGCCCCCATGTAGGTCACTTCCGCAAGCTACATGGAGGTTTATAGGGAAAAAAATGGAAGGTTAACTCTGGGTGGTCAATGATGTGTTGGAGGTTTGAGAAAGGGTAAAACTACTGTGTACCATCAATCTCTGAGCAACCAACAGCCACACTTTTACAAACATCTGCTGCATCACCTACGACCTCTGAGCAACCAACAACCACTGATGAGTCAACAACCACAATTGTTCAAGCAACTACTGTGTCACCTACGACCTCTGGGTAATCAACAACCACTGATGAGCCAACAACCACACTCTTACAACTTGTCACTTTCGACCTCTGACCGACCAACAACCAGTTTTACAAACAACTTCTGTGTCACCTACGACCTCTTAGCAACCAACAACCACTGATAAGCCAACAACTACACTTTTACAAACAACTACTGTGTCATCTACGATCTCTGAGCAACAAACAACTGATGAGCCAGCAACATCACTTTCATAAATAAATACTGAGTCTCCTACGACCTCTGAGCAACCAACAATCACTGGTGAACTAATAACCACACTATTACAAAACTACTGTGTCGCCAACGACCTCACAGCAATCAACAACCACAATTTTACAAGCAACTACTGTGTCACCTACGACCTCTCAGCAACCAACAACTACTGATGAGTCAACAACCACACTTTTTCAAACAACTTCTCTTTATAAAACGGTAGTTTTACAAACTATGTATCACCAACGACTTCTGCTGCCCGGCACGGCGGCTGTTGTGGGCGATGCCTGTCTCAGGAATTGTGTGTGTTCACAATATTGTAAGTAGTGTACCAGGGTGGCGTTCGGTTCGCCACAATGCATGCAACACCTCTCTTCATGGTCTATTGTTTCTATGATCTGCCATGCACAGTGGTAACCTAGTCTGATTCTGTGAAGAATGACATCAGTACCTCTGTTGGCTCATAGCTTGTGGCATCTGAGTACCAGCTGGCCGAGGGGAGGATCTTGTTTTCTCTCTGTGAAGTTGCAGGAGGACCTTTGAGTAACCAACAACTGATAAGCTCACAACCACACGTTTACAAAAAACTACTGTCACCTACAACCTCTGAGCAACCACTGTTGAATTAACGACCACACTTTTGTAAACAACCAATGTGTCACCAATGACTTCTGAGCAACCAACAACCACGGATGAACCAACAACGGCTATGCTACCAATGACCTCTGAATAGCCAATACCACACACAAATAACCACTGTCTCATCAACGATCTCTGAGCAAGCAACAACAACTGATAAGCTAACAACCACTATGTCACCAACGACCTCTGAGCAACCAACGGCCACTGATGAAGCAACAACCACTGTTTTACAAACAACCACTCTCACCAACGATCTCTGAGTAACCAACAACCACTGATGAGCTAACAACCACTATGTCAAACCACTGGATCACCAGCGACCTCTAAGCAACAACCTCCAATGAGCCAACAACCACAATTTTACAAACACCAACGACCTCTGAGAAACAGAGAACCACTGATAAACCAACAACCACAATTTTAGAAACAACCACTGTGTCACCAACAACCTCTGAGCAAACAACAACTACAGTTTTATAAACCACTATTTCATCAGTGACCTCTGAGCAACTGACCACTGATAAACAAACAACCATTATTTTACAAACAACCAGTGTATCAGCAACATCCTCTGAAAAATCAACAACCATTAACCACACTTTTACAAACAACGGCCTCTGAGCAACCAATACGGACGAACCACTATGCCACCATAGTGGCATAGTGTCACTATGGTGACTCTGTCACCAACAAAAATACAACCAAACACAAGGCCACCAACAACCACTGAACAACTAACAGCTGAGCTGCCACTAACCAATTTTTCACTAGCAACAACTGTTCCGTCAACAACCAGTGTTGACGGAATAGTATAGTATAGCTAACAACCACAGTGTCATCAGTAACTTTTTAACCGCCAACTACCACACTACTACGAACAACATTGCCACCAACAGCCAAAGCGCCAATAACCTCTGAGCCAACTACCACACTACCCACAATTCATGAACAAACATCCGTACAACCAGAAACTACACAAAACACTTTCTTGGAATTACAACAAAGAAAAGTACAGTTACTTCAAGAAATTGAAAGACTCGAGAGCCTGATTGCTGCCTCCAACGCCACTCTCACAGCTCTGCAAAACAGCAATGAAGCCCTGCAACGAGTCATTGAAGCCATCGAGGAAGCCACTGGAAGGAAGCTCCGATCGCTTGCTTTATCGATCAAGATGACAACACAATATTGTGATGTAAATCAGGACAATGCCGTGACTGGCAACTCAACAGATCTGCTTCTTACAATGATCAAGGATCTCTCCACCAAGCTGTCCAACCTCACAACCGACCAAATCACTTGCTTCAATCAACTCATCGATAATTTCGCCACACTCGTAGAGAATGGAACCTTCGTCATCGATTCGGCTGCATTAGATAACATCACGGCCGCAATAGAAGCAGCAAGCAGTGTCGTGGGAGACCAAGTCCAGTTGTTCGTCAATATTTTGCAAGAGCAGAAACATAATCAAACAGTTGGGCTTGACCATGTGGAGAGCCAGCTAGCAGCAACGACAGATATAAATACAATGCACACAGTTGTAGATAGCTTTATCGACATGTATGAACGTATTTTCATCATAAGATGCTACACGTATGTTTTGGATTCAAGTTAATTTGAAGAACGAACTGTAATTAAAATATTTTAAAACATAACATGCACAAAATTTACAAGTATACATGTTCATGTATATTCAAGAGTCCACATTCACAGTTTGTCATGTTACTACACATCGCCCATAGATGGATGACAATTGTTTAATTGCCAGTTTTATTATTTATCATTTTCATTTATTTGTTATTAGTATTGATATATTGTAGTAAACCTCTCCTGAAGGCGATGTTCCAGGTGGAGATCTAATAATGTAGTGTGGTCCGATAGATACAATGGTTCTGCTCTTCCGTTTATTCACTCCTCACAAGTCACAAACACAACCCAATTGCACAAATACAGTAAACTAGTCAGGGCTCCACGTCACTAACACTCATTAAGGTTTCTTATCACGTGACCAGTTGCTCTTACCATGCTACACCTGCAGGACTGATCTGCGCTGACCTACTGAGGTCACATCATTATCAGTTATCTGTTACTAATCCTAAACGAGAGGTCATACAAAGGTCAACCAGGTGGCCTCCAGTAAGTTCCAATTGCCTTCACGGAACACCTACAATTAGAACTATAATTCTTATTATAAAAAGAGAAGGTTGATGGTTCTCTATTGCTGTCTCCTAACCTAATTTTCTTTTGTTCTCTCTGTTTCTCTTTTCTGAGTTCCCTCATCTATACTTCTTTACCTGTGTGTGTTTCATGTGAGAATGATAGAACCTGGAATAAATACGATTTAGCCCGTGCTTTCTTGTTTTATATATAACAAATACCATTGTTGTATTGCCATCGTAGGTGGGGGTACATCACCTGTTTACGCCAAGCATTACGTATAGTTAGATTAAAATAAGTTCATATTCATGTACAATCAAGAGCAAGAGTCCACATACATTCATAGTTTGTCATGTGTTACTATACGATGTTCATAGATGGCACAGTATTCCTTGCATTCAAAGGAAAAGACAGGCGAGGGAAAAAAGAAAAGAAATCTGGGAAGGGAACGGAAGTGACAAAACAGGGTAACGGGAGAACCGGGTTGCGATAGAGGACCACTGTTTGGTGTTTTTTTTCCAATTCTATTATCTATCATTATTAATCATTTGTTATGGTGATAATGATTATATTTATAACCATAACTGATATGATAAAAAGTTTGATAGTTTAATTTGGTACTGTCTCCCACCTTCATTTTATTTTGTTCTCTCTCTCTGTGCTCCCTCATCTACTGAATGTTTATTTGTGTGCGCATCCTTTGTCAGAGTGGTAGACCCTGGTATGATTACAATATAACCCTGTTTTCGTGTTTTGTAATTGACAATACCACTGTTGGATTGCTAACGTGGGAGGGGGTACATCACCTGTTTACGCACGTACAGTGTAAATAAAACACTTGGTAGATGTATCTTCATATCTGTTATATCAGTTCCTTCCAGCTGGTGTGTTGCAAGACCCCAAGTAAGTCACTTCTGTGATCTACATGGAGGATTATTAGAAAACTTTTTGAAAGTTACCGTCGGGTGGTCACGGGTGTGTCGGAGGTTTGAGAAAGGGTTCGTGAGTGTAGGACGATTGGGGAACACTGTGTCATATGATCCTCCATTCGTAATTTCATATTTTAGGGATAAAGTCATGAACGATGATTAAGAAACTGAATTCCTGATCTCCAATAGTCTTCGACCGGAATGCTAGACATTTAAATTCGCAAAATATAAAATGTATATTATTGTGTGATATATGAATAAATGTATGTATGTATATGTATTGCCTATATATACACATACAGTATATATACATATTGTGTGAATGTATGTATGTACATATGCGTATATATGTGTATGTATTTATATACATATATATACATTTATGTATATATATATATATATGTACATATATGTATATATCCATATACAAATATGTGTGTATATGGATATGTACATATATATGGATATATGTGTAGATTTATATGGATATACATATTTATATATGGATATGTGTATATACATAGATATATGTGTAGATATCTATGTGTGTGTATATATGGATATATGTATATGTGTATATATATATTTGTGTATATATGGATATATGTGTGTATGTGTGGATATACACACTGTATATAAAATTGATTATTGATATAGATACTGCATGTACACAGACCTAAATATACGCATATACATTTTATATATAGATGTATATATGCAGTTTATACAGTCTGATGAACCAAAAACCACTGCATATATATATATTTATATATATGTGTGTGTGTGTGTGTGTGTAGGTTATATCTGTATACATTATATGTGTATATATGGACATATATACGTGTATATATACAAAAATAAGTATATTCACTTACAACTTTACCATTCACAGGCCCTCCAACATCCACTGAACCACATACAAAAGTAACTGACCTGCCTACAGACACTGCGATTGTCACTGTGCAGTCTACAACCCTTGAATCCCTGCCAAACAATGACACAGTAACTACACTGCCACCTAAATCTACAAAACAACCAACGACTACAATGCAGCCAACACCTCTGAAAACTACTGTGGAACAAACAACCGGAGTTATATCAACTACTTTGTCATCAAAAAACACTGAGCAAACTATCACACCATCAACAAAAAATGCTGATCCACAAACGTCAGGAAAGCAACGAACTACACGGCCACCAAAAACCACTGAGCAACTAACCACCGAAGTCTTGTTAACAACAATGGTGTCACAAACAACAAAAGTAGAACCAACCACACGGTCGCACACAATTATTGCACAATCAATCACCACAGTGCCACAAAAGACCTCTCAGCAACCAACAACCACTAATGAACCAACAACCACAGGTTTACAAACAACCACTTTGTCACCAACGATCTCCGAGCAACCATCAACCACTCATGAACCAACAACCACAGTTTTGCAAACAACCACTGTGTCACCAACCACCTCTGGGCAACCAACAACCACTAATGAAAGAACAACCAAAATTTCTACAACAACAACTGTGTCACCAACGAGCTCTGAACAACTAACAACTGCTGATGAACCAACAACCACAGTTTCAAAAAAAAACACTGTATCACCAACTACCTCTGGGCAACCAACAAAAACTATGTCACCAACGACCTCTAAACAACTAACAACCACTGTGTCACAAACGACCTCTGGACAACCAACAACCACAGTTTCACAAACAACTACTGTCTCACCAACGACCGCTGAGCAACCATCGACCACTGTTGAACCAACAGCCACTGTGTCACCAATGACCGCTGAGCAACCATCGACCACTGTTGAACCAGCAACCACAATTTTACAAACAACCACTGTGTCACCAACGACCTATAGGGAACCAACAACCCCTGATAAACAAACAACCGAAGTTTTACAAACAACCACTGTGTCACCAAAGACCTCTAGGCAACCAAAAACCACTGATGGACCAGAAGCCACTGTTTCAAAAACAATCACTGTGTCACCAACAACATTTGAGCAACCAACGACCACTGATGAACCAACAGCCACAGTTATACAAACAACCACTGTGTCACCAACGATATCCGAGCAACCAACGACCTCTGATGAACCAGCAACCCCAGTTTCAAAAACAACCACTGTGTCACCAACGACCTCCGAGCAACCAACAACCACTGATAAGCCAACAACCACAGTTTTAAAAACAACCACTGTGTCACCAGCAACCGCAGTTTTACAAACAACCACACTTCCACCAACGGCTTCTGGGCAACCAAAAACCACTGCTGAGCCAACAACCACAGTTATACAATCAACCACTGTGTCACCAGCGACCTCTGGGGAACCAACAACCACTGGTGAACCAACAACCACAGTTTTACAGACAACCACTGTGTCACCAACGACCTCTAGGCAACCAACAACCACTGTGTCACCAACGACCTCTCGGGAACCAACAACCACTGATAAACCAACAACCGCAGTTTTACAAACAACCACTGTGTCACCAACGACCTCTGAACAACCAACTACCACTGATGAACCAGAAACCACAGTTTCAAAAACAACCACTGTGTCACCAACGACATTTGAGCAACTAACGACCACTGATGGACCAACAGCCACAGTTTTACAAACAACCACTGTGTCACCAATGACCTCTGAGCAACAAACAACCACAGTTTTACAAACAACCACTGTGTCACCAACGATCTCTCAGCAACCAACAACCACTGATGAGCCAACAACCACAGTTTTACAAACAACCACTGTGACACCAACGATCTCTCAGCAACCAACAACCACTGATGAGCCAACAACCACAGTTTTACAAACAACCACTGTGTCACCAACGACCTCTGAGCAACCAACAATCACTGATGAGCCAACAACCACAGTGTTGCAAACAACCACTGTGTCACCAACGACCTCTGAGCAACCAACAACCACTGATAAACCAACAACCTCATTTTTACAAATAACCACTGTGTCACCAACGACCTCTGAGCAACTAACAACCACAGTGTTGCAAACAACCACTGTATCACCAACGACCTCTAAGCAACCAACAACTGATGAACCAACAACCACAGTTTTACAAACAACCACTGTCTCACCATCGACCTCTGAGCAACCAACAACCAATCATCAGCCAACAACCACAGTTTTACAAACAACCACTGCGTCACCAACTACCTCTAGGCAACCAACAACCGCTGATGAGCCAACAACCACAGTTTTACAAACAACCACTGAGTCACAAACGACCTCTGAGCAACCAACAACCACTGATGAGCCAACAACCCCAGTGTTGCAAACAACCACTGTGTCACCAACGACCTCTGAGCAACTAACAACCACAGTTTTACAAACCACCACTGTGTCATCAACGACCTTTGAGCAACCAACGACCACTCATCAGCCAACAACCACAGTTTTACAAACAACCACTGTGTCACCAACGATCTCTCAGCAACCAACAACCACTGATGAGCCAACAACCACAGTTTTACAAACAACCACTGTGTCACCAACGACCTCTGACCACCCAACAACCACTGACGAGCCAACAACCAAAGTTTTACAAACAACCACTGTGTCACCAACGATCTCTCAGCAACCAACAACCACTGATGAGCCAACAACCACAGTTTTACAAACAACCACTGTGTCACCAACGATCTCTCAGCAACCAACAACCACTGATGAGCCAACAACCACAGTTTTACGAACAACCACTGTGTCACCAACGACTTCTGAGCAAGCAGCAACCAGTGATAAAACAACAATCACAGTTTTACAAAAAACTACTGTATCGACAACGACCTCTGAGCAACCATTGACCCCTGATGAACCAACAACCACAATTTTAGAAGCAACTACTGTGTCACCAATGACCTCTGAGCAACCGAAAACTACTGTTTTACAAACAACCACTCTGTCACCAACGACCCCTGAGCAATCAACAACCACCCATGAACCAACAACCATAGGTTTACAAACAACCACCGTGTCAACAGAACCACCGACAACTGTGCCACCAACAACAGAACCACCGACAACTGTGCCACCAACATCCACAGTGCCACCACCAACAGAACCACCGACAACTGTGCCACCAACCACCACAGTGCCACCACCAACAGAACCACCGACAACTGTGCCACCAACCACAACAGTGCCACCACCAACAGAACCGCCGACAACTGTGCCACCAACCACCACAGTGCAACCAACAACAGAACCACCGACAACTGTGCCACCAACCACCACAGTGCCACCACCAACAGAACCACCGACAACTGTGCCACCAACCACCACAGTGCCACCACCAACAGAACCACCGACAACTGTGCCACCAACCACCACAGTGCCACCAACAACGGAACCACCGACAACTGTGCCACCAACAACAGAACCGCCGACAACTGTGCCACCAACCAGCACAGTACCACCAACAACAGAACCGCCGACAACTGTGCCACCAACCACCACACTACCACCAACAACAGAACCGCCGACAACTTTGCCACCAACAACAGAACCACCAACAACTGTGCCACCAACCACCACAGTGCCACCAACAGAACCGCCGACAATTGTGCCACCAACCACCACAGTGCCACCACCAACAGAACCACCGACAAGTGTGCCACCAACCACCACAGTGCCACCACCAACAGAACCACCGACAACTGTTCCACCAACCACCACAGTGCCACCAACAACAGAACCGCCGACAACTGTGCCACCAACAACAGAACCGCCGACAACTGTGCCACCAACCAGCACAGTACCACCAACAACAGAACCGCCGACAACTGTGCCACCAACCACCACACTGCCACCAACAACAGAACCGCCGACAACTTTGCCACCAACAACAGAACCACCGACAACTGTGCCACCAACCACCACAGTGCCACCAACAACAGAACCGCCGACAACTGTGCCACCAAACACCACAGTGCCACCAATAACAGAACCGCCGACAACTGTGCCACCAACCAACACACTGCCACCAACAACAGAACCACCGACAACTTTGCCATCAACAACAAAACCACCGCCAACTGTGCCACCAACCACCACAGTGCCACCAACCACAGAACCGCTCACAACTGTGCCACCAACCAGCACAATGCAACCAACAGACCCACTGACAACTGTGCCACAAACCAGCACACTGCCACCAACAACAGAATCACCGTTAACTGTGCCACCAATCAGCACAGTGCCACCAATAACAGAGCCGCCGACAACTGTGCCACCAACAAGCACAGTGCCACCAACAACAGAACCACCGACAAAAGTGCTACCAACCAGCACAGTGCCACCAACAACAGAATCACCGACAACTGTGCCACAAACCAGCACAGTGCCACCAACAACAGAATTACTGTCAACTGTGCCATCAACCAGCACAGTGCCACAAACAACAGAACCACCGACAGCTGTGCCACCAACCAGCACAGTGTCACCAACAGAATCGCCGACAACTGTGCAACCGTCACGCACAGTACCACCAACAACAGAACCGCCGACAACTGTTTCACTAACCAGCAGAGTGCCACCAATAACAGAACCGCCGACAACTGTGTCACTAACCAGCAAAGTGCCACCAACAACAGAACCGCCGACAACTGTGCCACTAACCAGCACAGTGCCACCAACAACAGAGCCGCCGACAACTGTGCCACTAACCACTACAGTGCCACCAACAACAGAGCCGCCGACTACTGTTTCACTAACCAGCACAGTGCCACCAACAACAGAACCACCGACAACTGTGCCGCCGACATCGGAAACGCCGACAAATGTGACACCAACCAGCACAGTGCCATCAACAGAACCAACGACAACTGTGCCACCAACATCAGAACCGCCGACAACTGTGCCACCAACCAGCACAGTACCACCAACAACAGAACTACCGACAACTGTGCCACCAACCAGCACAGTGCCACCAACAACAGAACCACCGACAACTGTGCCACCAACATCAGAACCGCCGACAACTGTGCCACCAACCACCACAGTGCCACCAACAACAGAACCACCGACAACTGTGCCACCAACATCAGAACCGCCGACAACTGTGCCACCAACCAGCACAGTGCCACCAACCACAGAACCAACGACAACTGTGCCACTAACACCAGAACCGCCGACAACTGTTCAACCAACCAGCACAGTGCCAACAACAGAATCAACCACAATACTACCAACATCTGTAAAACCTGAAACTACACAAAATACTTTACCGGAACTTCAGCAAAAAAAAGCACAGTTACTTCAAGAAATTGAAAGACTCGAGAATCAGATAGCTGCCTCCAACGCCACTCTCACAGCTCTGCAAAACACCAATGAAGCCCTGCAACGAGTCATTGAAGCCATCGAGGAAGCCACTGGCAATTCCGGAAGGAAGCGCCGATCACTTACTTACTCTATCGATCAAGATGGCGACACTGTCACGGTCGATCCATATTGTGAGGTAAATCAGGACAATGCCGTGACTGGCAACCCAACAGATCTGCTTCTTACAATGATCAATGATCTCTCCACCAAGCTGTCCAACCTCACAACCGACCAAATCACTTGCTTCAATCAACTCATTGATAATTTCGCCACACTCGTAGAGAATGGAACCTTCGTCATCGATTCGACTGTATTAGATAACATCACGGCCGCGGTAGAAGCAGCAGGCAGTGTCGTGGGAGACCAAGTCCAATCAGTTCAATTGCTCGTCAATGTTTTGCAAGAACAAAAACAAAATAAAACGGATGAGCTTGTCCAAGTGGAGAGCCAACTAGCAGCAACAAAAGGTAGAAAACCAGTACACACAGTTTTATCGACGTTTATCAGCGTATTCTAATTAGACGGTACACGTAAGTTTTGGATTTCATTTGATGACTTTCACAGTTTGCCATGTGTTACTACATGTCCCCCGTAGATGGCGCAGTATTCCTTGCATCTAAAGAAAAAGACGCGAGGAGAAAATGAAAAGGCGATCTGGGAAGGAAAAGGGATAAGAGCACGGGGTGAGGGGAGGACCTGATTGCGATTGATGACAACTGTTTGGTGTTTTATTGACAATTTTACCCATTATCATTTATTTTCTATCATCATCATTATCATAACTATAATTTTATATAAAGAGAAAAATTTGATTATTGCTGCCTCCCATCATTTTCTTTTCTTCTGTCTCTCTCCTTTCTGAGCTCCCTCATCTATACTTCTTTACCAGTGCGTTCCTTTGTCAGAATAATAAAACCTGGTACAAACATAGTTTAAAAAGTTCTTTCTTGTTTTGTAATTGAAAATACCATTGTTCGATTACTATCATAGGAGGGGGTGCATCACCTGTTTTACGCAAAGCATGTATAGTGGGATTAAAACCCTCGGTAGATGTACAGTATCTTCAGTATTTGCTATATCAGTTTCCAGCTGGTGCGTTGCGACTCCCAAGTAGGTCACTTCCTTTCCCTACATGGAGGAGAAAGAAAATTGAAGGTTAACGTGGGTGATCTCGGATATGTCAGAAGTTTGAGAAAGAGTTCGTTGTGTAAAGCGATTGGGGGCCACTGATATACAATCCTCGTTTATTCAGTAATTTTATGTTTTATTAATAAAATCATGAACGAAGATTAACAACCTCCTTTCCTTATCTTCAAAACTCTTTGAAATAAAAGGCTATATATCAAATATTGCAAATATAAAATCTAAATCATGGTGTGGGTGTGTGTGTGTACGTGTGTGTGTGTGTGTGTGTGCATGTGTATAATATATATATAAATGTATGTATGCATACATATTGCATATATATGTATATATGTATACATATCATATTTATATACATATATACAGTATACATGTATAGGTATACACACATATGTATGTATATACACATATGTATATGTATATACACATATGTATATGTATATACAAAGATATGTATATATATACACATATGTATATGTATATATACATATATGCATATATGCATATACACATGCATATGTATATATGTATATATGTATATACACATGTATTTGTACATACACATATATGTATATACACATGTTTATATACATATTCACTTAAAACTTTTAAAATCCGCAGACCCGCCAACAACCACCGAATTACATACAAAGGTAACTACACTGTTACCTACTTCCACTAAACAACCAACGACTACAATGCAGTCAACACCACTAAAAACTACTGAGGAATTAACAACCGGATTAACAACTACTATGTCACCAAAAGCCACTGAGCAACCAATCACAGCATCAACAATAACCACTGACCCAACAACGACAGAAAATCAACGAACCACACGGCCTCCAGCAACCACTGCACAATCAATCACCACGGTGCCACACATAACTATGACCCCAAATACCTCTGAGCAACCAACAACCACTCATGAACCAATAACCACAGTTTTACAAACAACCACTGTGTCACCAACGACCTCTAGGGAACCAACAACCACTAATGAACCAACAACAACAGTTTTACAAGCAACCTTTGTCTCACCAACGACCTCTGAGCAACCAACAACCATTCATCAACCAACAACCACAGTTGTACAAACAATCACTGTCTCACCAGCAACCTCTGACCACCCAAGAACCAGTGATGAGCCAACAAACAAAGTTTTACAAACAACCACAGTGTCACCAACAATCTCCGAGCAACCAACGACCACAGTTTTGCAAACAACCACTATGTCATCGAAGACCTCTAAGCAACCAAAAACCACTGATGAACCGACAACCGCTGTGTCACCAACGTCCTCTGAGCAACCAGCAACCACAGTTTTACAAACAACCAATATGTCACAAACGACCTTTGAGCAACCAACAACCACTAATGAACCAACAACCACAGTTTTGCAAACAACCACTGTGTCACCAACGACCTCGGAGCAACAAACAACCACAGTTTTACAAACAACCACTGTGTCACAAACGATATCCGAGCAACCAACAACCACTGTGTCACAAACGATATCCGAGCAACCAACAACCACTGATGAACCAGCAACCACAGTTTCAAAGACAACCACTGTGTCACCGACCTCTGGGCAACCTACAACCACTGAGAAACCAACAATCACTGATGAACCAACAACCACTATATCACCAATGACCTCTGAGCAACCAACGACCAATTATGAACCAACAACCACAGTTTTACAAACAACCACTGTGTCACCAACGACCTCTGAGCAACCAGCAACCAGTGATAAACCAACAACCACAGTTTTACAAAATACTACTGTATCGACAACGACCTTTGAGCAACCAAAAACCACTAATGAACCAACAACCACAGTTTTACAAACAACCACTGTGTCACCAACGACCCCTGAGCAATCACCAACCACCTATGAACCAACAACCATAGGTTTACAAACAACCACCGTGTCAACAGAACCACTGACAACTGTGCCACCAACCACCACAGTGTCACCAACAACAGAACCACCGACAACTTTGCCACCAACAACAGAACCACCGACAACTGTGCCACCAACCACCACATTGCCACCAACAACAGAACCGCTGACAACTGTACCACCAACAAAAGAACCACCGACAACTGTGCCACCAACCACCACACTGCCACCAACAACAGAACCGCCGACAACTGTGCCACCAACCAGCACAGTGCCACCAACAACAGAAACACCGACACCTTTGCCACCAACAACAGAACCGCCGACAACTCTGCCATCAACCACCACAGTGCTACCAACAACAGAACCGCCGACAACTTTGCCACCAACAACAGAACCACCGACGACTGTGCCACCAACCACCACAGTGCCACCAACAACAGAACCGCCGACAACTGTGCCATCAACCACCACAGTGCCACCAACAGCAGAACCGCCGACAACTGTGTCACCAACCAACACAGTGCTACCAACTGACCCACCGACAACTGTGCCACCAACCACCACAATGCCACAAACAACAGAACCGCCAAATATTGTGCCACCAACCAGCACAGTGCCACCAACAACAGAACCACCGACAACTGTGCCACCGACAACTGTACCATCCACCACAGTGCCACCAATAACAGAACCGCCGACAACTGTGCCACAAACCAGCAAAGTGCCACCAACAACAGAACCGCCGACCACTGTATCAACCAGCACAGTGCAACATACAACAGAACCACCGACAACTGTGCAACCAAGCACCACAGTGCCACCAACAACAGAACCACCGACAACGGTGCAACCAACAACCACAGTGTCTCCAACAACAGAACCACCGACAACTGTGCAACCAACAAGCACAGTGCCACCAACAACAGAACCACCAACAATGGTGCCACCATCCAGCACAGTGCCACTAACAACAGAACCACCGACAACTGTGCCATCAACAACAGAACCGCCGACAAATGTGCCACCAACCAGCACAGTGCCACCAACAACAGAGCCACCGACAACTGTGCCACCAACCAGCACAGAGCCACCAACATCAGAACCACCGACAACTGTGCCACCAACAACAGAACCACCGATAACTGTGCCACCAACCACCACAGTGCCACCAATAACAGAGCCAACGACAACTGTGCCACCAACCAGCACAGTGCCACCAACATCAGAACCACCGACAACTGTGCCACCATCAACAAAACCACCGACAACAGAATCACCGACAACTGTGCCTCCAACCAGCACAGTGCCACCAACAACAGAACCACCGACGACTGTGCGACCAAACAGCACAGTGCCACCAACAACAGAACCGCCGACAACTGTGCCACCAACCACAACACTGCCACCAACAACAGAAACACCGACAAATTTGCCACCAACAACAGAACCGCCGACAACTGTGCCACCAACCAGCACAGTGCCACCAACAACAGAACTCCCGACAACTGTGCCACCAACCACCAAAGTGCCACCAACAACAGAACCGCCGACAACTGTGCCACTAACCACCACAGTGCCACCAACAACAGAACCGCCGACTACTGTGCCACCAACAACAGAACCACCGACAACTGTGCCACAAATCACCACAGTGCCACCACCAACAGAACTACCGACAACTGTACCACCAACCACAGAACCACCGACAACTGTGCCACCAATCACCACAGTGCCACCAACCACAGAACCGCCGACAACTGTGCCACAAACCAGCACAGTGCCACCAACAACAGAACCACCGACAACTGTGCCACCAACCACCAACGTGCCACCAACAACAGAACCACCGACAACTGTGCCACCAACCAGCACATTGCCACCAACAACAGAACCGCCGACAGCTGTGCCACCAACCAGCACAGTGTCACCAACAGAATCGCCGACAACTGTGACACCAACCACCACAGTGCCACCAACAACAGAACCACCGACAACTGTGCCACCAACCAGCACAGTGCCACTACCAACAGAACCGCCGACAACTGTGCGACCAACCCCCACAGTGTCACCAATAACAGAACCGCCGACAACTGTGCCACCAACAAGCACAGTGCCACCAACAACAGAACCGCCGACAACTGTGCCACCAACCACCACAGTGCCACCAATAACAGAATCGCCGACAACTGTGCCACCGACCAGCACAGGGCTACCAACAACAGAACCGCCGACAACTGTGCCACTGACCAGCACAGTGCCACCAACAACAGAACCGCCGACAACTGTGTCACTAACGAGTACAGTGCCACCAACAGAACCGCCGACAACTGTGCAACCAACCACCACAGTGCCACCAACAACAGAATCGCCGACAACTGTGTCACTAACCAGCACAGTGCCACCAACATCAGAACCGCCGACAACTGTGCCACCAACCACCACATTGCCACCAACAACAGAATCGCCGACAACTGTGTCACTAACCAGCTCAGTGCCACCAACCACAGAACCACCGACAACTGTGCCACCAACAACAGAACCACCGACAACTGTGCCACTAACATCAGAACCGCAGACAACTGTGCAACCAACTAGCACAGTGCCAACAACAGAATCAACCACAATACTAACATCTGTAAAACCTGAAACTACACAAAATACTTTACCAGAACTTCAGCAAAAAAAAGCACAGTTACTTCAAGAAATTGAAAGACTCGAGAATCAGATAGCTGCCTCCAACGCCACTCTCACAGCTCTGCAAAACACCAATGAAGCCCTGCAACGAGTCATTGAAGCCATCGAGGAAGCCACTGGCAATTCCGGAAGGAAGCGCCGATCACTTACTTACTCTATCGATCAAGATGGCGACACTGTCACGGTCGATCCATATTGTGAGGTAAATCAGGACAATGCCGTGACTGGCAACCCAACAGATCTGCTTCTTACAATGATCAATGATCTCTCCACCAAGCTGTCCAACCTCACAACCGACCAAATCACTTGCTTCAATCAACTCATTGATAATTTCGCCACACTCGTAGAGAATGGAACCTTCGTCATCGATTCGACTGTATTAGATAACATCACGGCCGCGGTAGAAGCAGCAGGCAGTGTCGTGGGAGACCAAGTCCAATCAGTTCAATTGCTCGTCAATGTTTTGCAAGAACAAAAACAAAATAAAACGGATGAGCTTGTCCAAGTGGAGAGCCAACTAGCAGCAACAAAAGGTAGAAAACCAGTACACACAGTTTTATCGACGTTTATCAGCGTATTTTAATTAGACGGTACACGTAAGTTTTGGATTTCATTTGATGACTTTCACAGTTTGCCATGTGTTACTACATGTCCCCCGTAGATGGCGCAGTATTCCTTGCATCTAAAGAAAAAGACGCGAGGAGAAAATGAAAAGGCGATCTGGGAAGGAAAAGGGATAAGAGCACGGGGTGAGGGGAGGACCTGATTGCGATTGATGACAACTGTTTGGTGTTTTATTGACAATTTTACCCATTATCATTTATTTTCTATCATCATCATTATCATAACTATAATTTTATATAAAGAGAAAAATTTGATTATTGCTGCCTCCCATCATTTTCTTTTCTTCTGTCTCTCTCCTTTCTGAGCTCCCTCATCTATACTTCTTTACCTGTGCGTTCCTTTGTCAGAATAATAAAACCTGGTACAAACATAGTTTAAAAAGTTCTTTCTTGTTTTGTAATTGAAAATACCATTGTTCGATTACTATCATAGGAGGGGGTGCATCACCTTTTTTACGCAAAGCATGTATAGTGGGATTAAAACCCTCGGTAGATGTACAGTATCTTCAGTATTTGCTATATCAGTTTCCAGCTGGTGCGTTGCGACTCCCAAGTAGGTCACTTCCTTTCCCTACATGGAGGAGAAAGAAAATTGAAGGTTAACGTGGGTGATCTCGGATATGTCAGAAGTTTGAGAAAGAGTTCGTTGTGTAAAGCGATTGGGGCCACTGATGTGCAATTCTCATTTATTTAGTAATGACATATTTCATTAATAAAATCATGAACGAAGATTAACAACCTCCTTTCCTAATCTTCATTTTTTCTTTTTGAAATAGAAGGCTATATATCAAATCTTTCAAATATAAAATCTAAATCATGGTGTGTGTGTGTGTGTGTGTGCATCTGCAAAATATATATAAATGTATGTATGCATACATATTGCATATATATATGTATGTATGTATACATATCATATTAATATATATATATACAGTATACATGCATATGTATATACAAATATGTATATACTCATATTTATATGTATATACAAATATATGTATATGTATATATAAATATATGTATATGTATATTCAAATATATCTATATGTATTTACAAATATATCTATATGTATATACGAATATATGTATATGTATATACAAATTTATGTATATGTATATACATATACAAATATATACATATACGTATATATACATAAATGTATATACACATGTTCATATGTATATACATATGTTCATATACGTATTTACTTAAAGCTTTTAAAATCCGCAGGCCCTACAACAACAACAGTTTTACAAACAACTACTCTGTCACCAACGACTCCTGAGCAACCAATGACCACTGATGAACCAATAACCACAGTTTTACAAACAAGTGCTGTGTCACCAACGACCACTGAGCAACCAACAACAGAACCACCGACAACTTTACCAACAACCACCACAGTGCCACCAACAACAGAATCACCGACAACTGTGTCACCAACAACAGAACCGCAGACAACTGTGCCACCAACAAGCACAATGCCACCAACAACAGAACCGCCGACAACTGTGCCACCATCCACCACAGTGCCACCAACAACAGAACTGCCGACAACTGTGCAACCAACAAGCATAGTGCCACCAACAACAGAACCACCGATAACTGTGCAACCAACCACCACGGTGCCACCAATAACAGAGCCACCGACAACTGTGCCACCAACCAGCACAGTGCCACCAACAACAGAACCACCGACAACTGTGCAACCAACCAGCACAGTGCGACCAACAACAGAACCGACGACAACTTTGCCACCAACAACAGAACCGCCGACAACAGTGCCACCAACCAGCACAGTGCCACCAACAACAGAACCACCGACAAATGTGCCACTAACCACAACACTGCCATCAACAACAGAACCGCCGACAACTTTGCCACCAACAACAGAACCGACGACAACTGTGCCACCAACCAGCACAGTGCCACCAACAACAGAACCACCGACAAATGTGCCACCAACCACCACACTGCCACCAACAACAGAAATACCGACAACTTTGCCACCAACAACAGAACCGCCGACAACTGTGCCACCAACCACCACAGTGCCACCAACAACAAAACCGCCGACAACTGTGCCACTAACCACCACAGTGCCACCAACAACAGAACCGCCGACAACTGTGCCACCAACCAGCACAGTGCCACCAACAACAGAACCGCCAACAACTGTGCCACCAACCAGCACACCTGCCACCACACAACAGAATCGCCGACAACTGTGCCACCAACCAGAACAGTGCCACCAACAGAACCGCCAACAACTGTGCCACCAACCAGCACACTGCCACCAACAACAGAATCGCCGACAACTGTGCCACCAACCAGCACACTGCCACCAACAACAGAACCGCCAACAACTGTGCCACCAACCACCACAGTGCCACCAATAACAGAATCGCCGACAAATGTGCCACCAACCAGCACAGTGCCACCAACATCAGAACCAAGGACAACTGTGCCACCAACAACCGAACCACCGACAAATGTGTCACCAACAACAGAACCACCAACAACAGAATCACCGACAACTGTGCCACCAATCAGCACACTGCCACCAACAACAGAACCACCAACAACTTTGCAACCAACCAGCACATTGCCACCAACAACAGCACCCCCGACAACTGAGCAACCAACCAGCACAGTGCCACCAACAACAGAACTACCGACAACTGTGCAACAAACCAGCACATTGCCACCAACAACAGCACCCCCGACAACTGAGCAACCAACCAGCACAGTGCCACCAACAACAAAACCACCGACAACTGAGCAACCAACCAGCACAGTGCCACCAACAACAGAACCGCCGACAATCGTGCCACCAACCAGCACAGTGCCACCAACAACAGAACCACCGACAACTTTGCCACCAACCAGCACAGTGCCACCAACATCAGAACCACCGACAACTGTGCCACCAACAACCGAACCACCGACAAATGTGTCACCAACAACAGAACCACCAACAACAGAATCACCGACAACTGTGCCACCAACCAGCACACTGCCACCAACAACAGAACCACCAACAACTTTGCAACCAACCAGCACAATGCCACCAACAACGGAACCACCAACAACTTTGCAACCAACCAGCACATTGCCCCCAACAACAGAACCGCCGACAATCGTGCCACCAACCAGCACAGTGCCACCAACAACAGAATCACCGACAACTTTGCCACCAACAAACACAGTGCCACCAACAGAACCACCGACAACTGTGCAACCAACCAGCACAGTGCCACCAACAACAGAACCGTCGACAATCGTGCCACCAACCAGCACAGTGCCACCAACAACAGAACCGCCGACAACTGTGCCACCAACCACCACAGTGCCACCAACAACAGAACCCCCGACAACTGTGCCACCAACCAGCACAGTGCCACCAACCAGCACAATGCAACCAACATCAGAACCACCGACAACTGTGCCACCAACCAGCATAGTGCCAACAACAACAGAACCGCCAACAACTGTACCACCAACAAAAGAACCGCCGACAACTGTGCCACCCACCAACACAGTGCCACCAACAATAGAACCACCGACAACTGTGCCACCAACCACCACAGTGCCACCAACAGCAAAACAACCGACAAGTGTGCCACCAACCAGCACAATGCAACCAACATCAAAACCACCGACAACTGTGTCACTAACCAGCACAATGCCACCAACAACAGAACCGCCGACAACTATGTCACTAACCAGTACACTGCCACCAACAACAGAACCACACACAACTGTGACACCAACTAGCACAGTGCCACCAACAACAGAACCTCCGACAACTGTGCCACTAACAAGCATAGTGCCATCAACAGAACCGCCAACAACTGTGCCACCAACCAGCACACTGCCACCAACAACAGAATCGCCGACAACTGTGCCACCAACCAGAACAGTGCCACCAACAACAGAACCGCCAACAACTGTGCCACCAACCAGCACACTGCCACCAACAACAGAATCGCCGACAACTGTGCCACCAACCAGAACAGTGCCACCAACAGAACCGCCAACAACTGTGCCACCAACCAGCACACTGCCACCAACAACAGAATCGCCGACAACTCTGCCACCAACCAGAACAGTGCCACCAACAGAACCGCCAACAACTGTGCCACCAACCAGCACACTGCCACCAACAACATAATCGCCGACAACTGTGCCACCAACCAGCACACTGCCACCAACAACAGAACCGCCAACAACTGTGCCACCAACCACCACAGTGCCACCAATAACAGAATCGCCGACAAATGTGCCACCAACCAGCACAGTGCCACCAACATCAGAACCACCGACAACTGTGCCACCAACAACCGAACCACCGACAAATGTGTCACCAACAACAGAACCACCAACAACAGAATCACCGACAACTGTGCCACCAACCAGCACACTGCCACCAACAACAGAACCACCAACAACTTTGCAACCAACCAGCACATTGCCACCAACAACAGCACCCCCGACAACTGAGCAACCAACCAGCACAGTGCCACTAACAACAGAACCACCGACAACTGTGCAACAAACCAGCATATTGCCACCAACAACAGCACCCCCGACAACTGAGCAACCAACCAGCACAGGGCCACTAACAACAGAACCACCGACAACTGTGCAACAAACCAGCATATTGCCACCAACAACAGCACCCCCGACAACTGAGCAACCAAACAGCACAGTGCCACCAACAACAGAACTGCCGACAATCGTGCCACCAACCAGCACAGTGCCACCAACAACAGAACCACCGACAACTTTGTCACCAACCAGCACAGTGCCACCAACATCAGAACCACCGACAACTGTGCCACCAACAACCGAACCACCGACAAATGTGTCACCAACAACAGAACCACCAACAACAGAATCACCGACAACTGTGCCACCAACCAGCACACTGCCACCAACAACAGAACCACCAACAACTTTGCAACCAACCAGCACAATGCCACCAACAACAGAACCACCAACAACTTTGCAACCAACCAGCACATTGCCACCAACAACAGAACCGCCGACAATCGTGCCACCAACCAGCACAGTGCCACCAACAACAGAACCAACGACAACTTTGCCACCAACAAGCACAGTGCCACCAACAGAACCACCGACAACTGTGCAACCAACCAGCACAGTGCCACCAACAACAGAACCGCCGACAATCGTGCCACCAACCAGCACAGTGCCACCAACAACAGAACCACCGACAACTGTGCCACCAACCACCACAGTGCCACCAACAACAGAACCCCCGACAACTGTGCCACCAACCAGCACAGTGCCACCAACCAGCATAATGCAACCAACATCAGAACCACCGACAACTGTGCCACCAACCAGCATAGTGCCAACAACAACAGAACCGCCAACAACTGTACCACCAACAACAGAACCGCCGACAACTGTGCCACCCACCAACACAGTGCCACCAACAATAGAACCACCGACAACTGTGCCACCAACCACCACAGTGCCACCAACAGCAAAACAACCGACAACTGTGCCACCAACCAGCACAATGCAACCAACATCAGAACCACCGACAACTGTGCCACCAACCAGCACAGTGCCACCAACAACAGAACCGCCGACAACTGTGCCACCAACCAGCATAGTGCCAACAACAACAGAACCGCCGACAACTGTGCAACCAACCAGCACAGTGCCACCAATAGAATCAACCACAATACTAACATCATCTGTAAAATCAGAAACTACACAAAATACTTTACCAGAACTTCAGCAAAAAAAAGCACAGTTACTTCAAGAAATTGAAAGACTCGAGAACCAAATTGCTGCCTCCAACGCCACTCTCACAGCTCTGCAAAACACCAATGAAGCCCTGCAACGAGTCATTGAAGCCATCGAGGAAGCCACTGGCAATTCCGGAAGGAAGCGCCGATCACTTACTTACTCTATCGATCAAGATGGCGACACTGTCACGGTCGATCCATATTGTGAGGTAAATCAGGACAATGCCGTGACTGGCAACCCAACAGATCTGCTTCTTACAATGATCAATGATCTCTCCACCAAGCTGTCCAACCTCACAACCGACCAAATCACTTGCTTCAATCAACTCATTGATAATTTCGCCACACTCGTAGAGAATGGAACCTTCGTCATCGATTCGACTGTATTAGATAACATCACGGCCGCGGTAGAAGCAGCAGGCAGTGTCGTGGGAGACCAAGTCCAATCAGTTCAATTGCTCGTCAATGTTTTACAAGAACAAAAACAAAATAAAACGGATGAGCTTGTCCAAGTGGAGAACCTAATAGCAGCAACGACAGGTGAGAAGTTATGTCTACATAATATATATATATTTTTTTCCATGTGTTTAATGTTAGTTGTATTAATGTCTCTATGACTAAATAAACGGTATTTCTTTTACAATAATCAAGAATTCATTGCAAATCACTATATATACATACAAATAAACGCATATTTACATAAATTGCCAATCATAACCACAGTAACACCGACAAACCTGCCAACTGTGCACTAATTCCTTCCACAGTGCCACCAACATCAGAACCCCCGACAACTGTGCCCCCAAAAACAGAACCGCCGACAACTGTGCCACCAACCAGCACAGTGGCGCCAACAACAGAACCACCGACAACTGTGCCACCAACAACAGAACCACCGACAACTGTGCCACCAACCAGCACAGTGGCGCCAACAACAGAACCGCCGACAACTATGCAACCCACAAGCACAAAGCCACCAACAACAGAACCACCGACTACTGTGCAACCAACCAGCATAGTGCCACCAACAACAGAACCACTGACAACTTTGCAACCAACCAACACAGTGCCACCACCAACAGAACCACCGACAACTGTGCCAACAATAACAGAACCACCGACAACTGTGCAACCAACCAGCACAGTGTCACCAACAACAGAACCACCAACAACTGTGCAACCAACCAGCACAGTGCCAACAACAACAGAACCACCGACAACTGTGCCAACCACAGAACTACCGGCAACTGTGCAACCAACCACCACAGTGCCACCAACAACAGAACCGCCGACAACTGTGCCACAAACAAGCACAGTGCCACCAACAACAGAATCGCCGACAACTTTGCAACCAACCACCACAGTGCCACCAACAACAGAACCACCGACAACTGTGCAACCAACAAGCACAGTGCCACCAACAACAGAACCGCCGACAACTTTGCAACCAACCACCACACTGCCACCAACAACAGAACCACCGACAACTGTGCCACCAACAACAGAACCACCAACAACTGTGCAACCAACCAGCACAATGCCACAGACAACAGAACCGCCGACAACTGTGTCACTAACCAGCACAGTGCCACCAACAACAGAACCACCGACAACTGTGCCACCAACCAGCACAGTGCCACCAACAACAGAACCACCGACAACTGAATCAACCAGCACAGTGCCACCAACAACAGAACTACAGACAACTGTACATCCAACCAGCACAGTGCCACCAGCAACAGAACCACCGACAACTGTGCCACCGACCAGCACAGTGCCACCAACAATAGAATCGCCGACAACTGTGCCACCGACCAGCACAGTGCCACCAGCAACAGAACCACCGACAACTGGGCCACCGACCAGCACAGTGCCACCAACAACAGAATCGCCGACAACTGTGTCACTAACCAGCACAGTGCCACCAACAATAGAATCGCCGACAACTGTGTCACTAACTAGCACAGTGCCACCAACTATAGAATCGCCGACAGCTGTGCCACCAACCAGCAAAGTGCCACCAGCAACAGAACCACCGACAACTATGCTACAAACAAGCACAGTGCCACCAACAACAGAACCACCGACAACTGTGCAACCAACCAGCACAGTGCCACCATCAACAGAACCACCGACAACTGTGCAACCAACAAGCACAGTGCCACCAACAACAGAACCGCCGACAACTTTGCAACCAACCAGCACAGTGCCACCAACAACAGAACCACCGAATCCTGTGCCACCAACAACAGAACCACCGACAACTGTGCAACCAACCAGCACAATGCCACAGACAACAGAACCGCCGAAAACTGTGCAACCAACCATCACATTGCCACCAACAACAGAACCACCGACAACTCTGCCCCCAACCAGCACAGTGCCACCAACAACAGAACCACCGCCAACTGTACAACATACCAGCACAGTGCCACCAACAACAGAACCAACGACAATTGTGCAACCAACCAACACACTGCCACCAACAACAGAACTACCGACAACTATGCCACCAACAACAGAACCACCGACAACTGTGCAACCAACTAGCACAGTGCCACCAACAACAGAACCACCGACAACTGTGCAACCAACTAGCACAGTGCCAACAACAACAGAACCACCGACTACTATGCAACCAACCAGCACAGTGCCACCAACAACAGAACCGCCGTCAACTTTGCAACCAACAAGAACAGTGCCACTAACAACAGAACCGCCGACACCTGTGGAACCAACCAGCACAGTGCCACCAACAACAGAACCGCCGACAATTGTGCAATCAACCAGCACAGTGCCACCAGCAACAGAACCACCGACAACTGTGCCACCGACCAGCACAGTGCCACCAGCAACAGAACCACCGACAACTGGGCCACCGACCAGCACAGTGCCACCAGCAACAGAACTGCCGACAACTGGGCCACCGACCAGCACAGTGCCACCAACAACAGAATCGCCGACAACTGTGTCACTAACCAGCAAAGTACCACCAACAATAGAATCGCCGACAACTGTGCCACCGACCAGCACAGTGCCACCAGCAACAGAACCGCCGACAACTGGGCCACCGACCACCACAGTGCCACCAGCAACAGAACTACCGACAATTGGGCCACCGACCAGCACAGTGCCACCAACAACAGAATCGCCGACAACTGTGTCACTAACCAGCACAGTGCCACCAACAATAGAATCGCCGAAAACTGTGTCACTGACTAGCACAGTGCCACCAACTATAGAATCGCCGACAACTGTGCCACCAACCAGCACAGTGCCACCAGCAACAGAACCACCGACAACTGTGCCACAAACAAGCACAGTGCCACTAGCAACAGAACCGCCGACAACTGTGTCACTAACCAGCACAGTGACACCAAAAACAGAACCACCGACAACTGTGCCACCAACCAGCACAGTGCCACCAACAACAGAACCACCGACAATTGTGCAACCAACCAGCACAGTGCCACCAACAACAGAACCACCGACAACTATGCCACCAACAACAGAACCACCGACAACTGTGCAACAAACCAGAACAGTGCCACCAACAACAGAACCACCGACAACTATGCCACCAACAACAGAACCGCTGACAACTGTGCCACCAACCACCACAGTGCCACCAGCAACAGAACCATCCACAAATGTGCCACCAACCAGCACAGTGCCACCAACAACAGAACCGCCGACAACTCGGCCACCAACCAGCACAGTGCCACCAACAACAGAACCGGCGACAACTGTGCCACCAACCAGCACAGTGCCACCAGCAACAGAACCCCCGATAAATGTGCCACCAACCACCACAGTGCCACCAGCAACAGAACCATCCACAAATGTGCCACCAACCAGCACAGTGCCACCAACAACAGAACCGCCGACAACTGTGCCACCAACCAGCACAGTGCCACCAACAACAGAACCACCGACAACTATGCCACCAACAACAGAATCACCGACAACTGTGCCACCAACAAGCACAGTGCCACCAACAACAGAACCACCGACAACTGGGCCACCGACCAGCACAGTACCACCAACAACAGAACCGCCGACAACTGTGCAACCAACAACAGAACCACCGACAACTGTCCAACCAACCAGCACAGTGCCACCAACAACAGAACCACCGACAACTGTGCAACCAACCAACACAGTGCCACCAACAACAGAACCGCCGACAACTGTGCAACCAACCAGCCTAGCGCCACCAACAACAGAACCACCGACAACTGTGCCACCAACCAGTACAGTGCCACCAACAACAGAACCGCCGACAACTGTGCAACCAACCAGCCTAGCGCCACCAACAACAGAACCACCGACAACTTGGCCACCGACCAGCACAGTACCACCAACAACAGAACCGCCGACAACTGTGCCACCAACAACAGAACCACCGACAACTATGCCACCAACAACAGAACCACCGACAACTGTCCAACCAACCAGCACAGTGCCACCAACAACAGAACCACCGACAACTGTGCAACCAACCAGCACAGTGCCACCAACAACAGAACCGCCGACAACTGTGCAACCAACCAGCACAGTGCCACCAACAGAATCAACCACAATACTAACAACATCTGTAAAACCTGAAACTACACAAAATACTTTACCAGAACTTCAGCAAAAAAAAGCACAGTTACTTCAAGAAATTGAAAGACTCGAGAACCAAATTGCTGCCTCCAACGCCACTCTCACAGCTCTGCAAAACACCAATGAAGCCCTGCAACGAGTCATTGAAGCCATCGAGGAAGCCACTGGCAATTCCGGAAGGAAGCGCCGATCACTTACTTACTCTATCGATCAAGATGGCGACACTGTCACGGTCGATCCATATTGTGAGGTAAATCAGGACAATGCCGTGACTGGCAACCCAACAGATCTGCTTCTTACAATGATCAATGATCTCTCCACCAAGCTGTCCAACCTCACAACCGACCAAATCACTTGCTTCAATCAACTCATTGATAATTTCGCCACACTCGTAGAGAATGGAACCTTCGTCATCGATTCGACTGTATTAGATAACATCACGGCCGCGGTAGAAGCAGCAGGCAGTGTCGTGGGAGACCAAGTCCAATCAGTTCAATTGCTCGTCAATGTTTTACAAGAACAAAAACAAAATAAAACGGATGAGCTTGTCCAAGTGGAGAACCTAATAGCAGCAACGACAGGTGAGAAGTTATGTCTACATAATATATATATATTTTTTTCCATGTGTTTAATGTTAGTTGTATTAATGTCTCTATGACTAAATAAACGGTATTTCTTTTACAATAATCAAGAATTCATTGCAAATCACTATATATACATACAAATAAACGCATATTTACATAAATTGCCAATCATAACCACAGTATCACCAACAAACCTGCCAACTGTGCACTAATTCCTTCCACAGTGCCACCAACATCAGAACCCCCGACAACTGTGCCCCCAAAAACAGAACCGCCGACAACTGTGCCACCAACCAGCACAGTGCCACCAACAACAGAACCAACGACAACTATGCCACCAACAACAGAACCACCGACAACTGTGCCACCAACCAGCAAAGTATCAAGAACAACAAAATCACCGACAACTGTGCCACCAACCACCACAGTGCCACCAACAACAGAATCACCGACAACTGTGCCACCAACCAGCACAGTGCCAACAACAACAGAACCACCGACAACTGTGCCACCAACCAGCACAGTGCCACCAACAACAGAACCGCCGACAACTGTGCAACCAACCAGCACAGTGCCACCAACAACAGAACCGCCGTCAACTTTGCAACCAACCAGAACAGTGCCACCAACAACAGAACCGCCGACACCTGTGCCACCAACCAGCACAGTGCCACCAACAGCAGAACCACCGACAACTCTGCAACCAACCAGAACAGTGCCACCAACAACAGAACCGCCGACAATTGTGAAACAAACCAGCACAGTGCCAGCAACAACAGAATCGCCGACAACTGTGTCACTAACCAGCACAGTGCCACCAACAACAGAACCGCCGTCAACTTTGCAACCAACCACCACAGTGCCACCAACAACAGAACCGCCGACACCTGTGCAACCAACCAGCACAGTGCCACCAACAACAGAATCGCCGACAACTGTGGAACCAACTAGTACAGTGCCACCAAAAACAGAACCACCGACAACTGTGCAACCAACCAGCAAAGTGCTACCAACAACAGAACCGCTGACAACTGTGCAAACAACCAGCACAGTCCCGCCGACAACAGAACAGCCGAAAACTGTGCAACCAACCAGCAGAGTGCCACCAACAACAGAACAGCCGAAAACTGTGCAACCAACCAGCAGAGTGCCACCAACAACAGAACCGCCGACAACTGTGCAACCAACCAGCACAGTGCCACCAACAACAGAACCACCGACAACTATGCTACCAACAACAGAACCGCCAACAACTGTGCAACCAACCAGCACAGTGCCAGCAACAACAGAATCGCCGACAATTGTGCCACCAACCAGTACAGTGCCACCAACAACAGAACCGGCGACAACTGTGCAACCAACCAGTACAGTGCCACCAACAACAGAACCACCGACAACTGTGCAACCAACCAGCACAGTGCCACCAACAACAGAACCACCGACAACTGTGCAACCAACCAACACAGTGCCACCAACAACAGAACCGCCGTCAACTTTGCAACCAACCAGAACAGTGCCCCCAACAACAGAACTACCGACAACTGTGCCACCAACAAGCACAGTGCCACCAACAACAGGACCGCCGACAACTGTGCCACCAACAACAGAACCGCCGACAACTGGGCCACCAACCAGCACAGTGCCACTAACAACAGAACCGCCGACAACTGTGTCACCAACAACAGAACCGCCGACAACTGTGCAACCAACCAGCACAGTGCCAGCAACAACAGAATCGCCGACAATTGTGCCACCAACCAGCACAGTGCCACCAACAACAGAACCGGCGACAATTGTGCAACCAACCACCACAGTGCCACTAACAACAGAACCGCCGACATCTGTGCCACCAACAACAGAACCGGCGACAACTGTGCAACCAACCAGTACAGTGCCACCAACAACAGAACCACCGACAACTGTGCAACCAACCAGCACAGTGCCACCAACAACAGAACCACCGACAACTGTGCAACCAACCAGCACAGTGCCACCAACAACAGAACCGCCGTCAACTTTGCAACCAACCAGAACAGTGCCACCAACAACAGAACCGGCGACAACTGTGCCACCAACAAGCACAGTGCCACCAACAACAGAACTGGCGACAACTGTGCAACCAACCAGCAAAGTGCCATCAACAACAGAATCGCCGACAACTGTGCCACCAACCAGCACAGTGCCACCAACAACAGAACCGCCGTCAACTTTGCAACCAACCAGAACAGTGCCACCAACAACAGAACCGGCGACAACTGTGCCACCAACAAGCACAGTGCCACCAACAACAGAACCACCGACAACTTTGCAACCAACCAGCAAAGTGCCATCAACAACAGAATCGCCGACAACTGTGCCACCAACCAGCAGAGTGCCACCAACCAGCAGAGTGCCACCAACAACAGAATCGCCGACAACTGTGCCACCAACCAGCACAGTGCCACCAACAACAGAATCGCCGACAACTGGGCCACCAACAACAGAATCGCCGATAACTGCGCAACCAACCACCACAGTGCCACTGGCAACAGAACCGCCGACAACTGTGCCACCAACCACCACAGTGCCAACAACAACAGAACCACCGACACCAGTGCCACCAACAACAGAACCACCGACAACTGTGCCACCAACAACAGAACCGCCGACAACTCTGCCACCAACTAGCACAGTGCCACCAACCAGCACAGTGCCACCAACAGCAGAACCACTGACAACTGTGCCACCAACAACAGAACCGCCGACAACTGTGCCACCAACCAGCACATTGCCACCAACAACAGAACCGCAGACAACTGTGCAACCAACCAGCACATTGCCATCAACAACAGAACCGCCGACAACAGTGCCACCAACAACCACTGCACCACCAACAGTGCCACCAACAACCACAGTACCGCCAACAGTGCCACCAACAACCACAGAACCGCCAACATTGCCACCAACAACCACAGTACCGCCAACAGTGTCACCAACTACCACTGCACCACCAACAATGCCACCAACAACCTCAAAACCGCCAACAGTGCCACCAACAACCACTGCACCACCAACAATGCCCCCAACAACCACAGTACCGCCAACAGTCCCACCTACATCAGAGCGGCCAACAACTAGAATGCCACTAATAACCACAGTATCACCAACGGTGCCACAAACATCAAGGTTGCCAATCACCACGGTGCCACTAACAGCCACAGTACCGCCAACAGTGCCACCAACAACGGGTCTGCCAACCACCATAGTACCGCCAACTGTGTCACCAACAACCACAGTGGCACCCACAACAACTTCACCTCCAACAGCGGTTTCTACAGAGTTCCCTGCTACCGCCACAACAACTTCACCTCCAACAGCGGTTTCTACAGAGTTCCCTGCTACCGCCACAACATTCACTGTTACACCCCTGTTGACGATACCAGGTCAGCTTGTATGAGAGCAACAGTTATTGGGTCGGATGTCATTTTATAAAGAGCAAGTTTTGTGTAGATGGATGCTTCTTTTCTTGTAGTTTTTGTGTGTATATGTGTTGTGTGTATGTGCATGTGCATGACTGTATGTATTATTATATTTAGTCATAAATGCATCCATGCATGTACATGTTCATCTGTTTTTGAATACGTGGATACTGATATATTTGATGTATGCTTTTCTACACTCACACACACACGCAAACACACATACACATATAATTACAGATACATACATACACACATACATACATAGAAACAGTGGTAACAATATGTATATATGTATAAGTATGTATATGTATACATATATATAGAGATGTATATGTATATATATACATATACATATACATATATATAGACATATACACTTAAATGCATATATATATATATATATATATATATATATATTTATATATATGTATATATATATATATATGTATATAGATGTATATATATATACATATATATGTGTGTGTGTGTGTTTGTGTATACACACACACACACGTATATACATGTGTGTATATATACATGTGTATATATATATATATATATATATATATATGTGTGTGTGTGTGTGTGTGTGTGTGCGCGTGTTCATATATATATATATATATATATGCATGCACAAACATAGGCACAGACATGCATATATATACACACACACATATATATATACATATGCACATCCATGCACACACAGACTTATATATATATATATATATATATATATATATATAGCATCGACAATTGAAGCAGATATTTCCTTTGAAACAGGAACGGTTCCTGAATCCACTCGTCCTCCAGGAACACCTACGATGCCCCCATCGACACCAACAGCACCTGCAGCAACAACTGTTTTGACAGAACTGGAACAAAGGAAGAAACAACTGGAAGAGGAGCTGGAACAGCTTCAAACTGCAATTGCTGCCAACAATGCTACCGCCAGCGCTCTTGCAGAAACGGAAGCAGCGTTGCAGCGAGTCATTGATGCCATAAGTAATAGTGGAAGCCACAAGAGGAGAAGACGATCCCCTACTTACGCTGTCAACCAAAGTGACGACACTGTGACAGTCGATCCATATTGTGAGGTAAATGAGGACAATGCCTTAACTGGGGACCCAACAGATCTGCTTCTTACAATGATCAACGATCTCTCCACCAAGCTATCCAACCTCACAACCGACCAAATCACCTGTTTCAATGAACTCATTGGTCATTTTGCTACACTCATAGAGAATGGAACGTTCGTCATCGATTCTAGTGTAGTCGGCAATATTACAGCCGCTGCAGAGGCAGCAAGCAGCGCCGTGGGAGAACAGGTTGAGTCTTTAGAGGCTCTCATTTCGAATCTACAGTCGCAGGCAGAGGAAAAGAATTCCGAACTCAATGAACTGCAAAGTGAACCTACGTCTACAGCAGGCAAGAACATACATTTCCTTTACCGTGGTTTCACCCATTTTATCAAATATCACAGCAGTAGGAAATATGACTGTTATCTTTGAGATTTCCTCCTGGTAGCCCTGAGCTCAAAGACAAAAAGGCAAAAGAAAGATTTAATATAATTAGTAATGCCATGCAGTTCAATCACCTCGTATTAAAATCACAGCGAGTGTTACTTCTCTCTTACTTATTGCTCTTAGCAGTGACATAAATTACATCTGTGCTTATTTCCATATCTTCTATAGAGACCCTTACGATCTCTGGGACTTCAACTATCGTAACAGAAACTGTTTTTGAACGCACACACAGACACACACATATTTATATACATAAGTATATACACATATAGAAATATATATATATATATATATATAGATATACATACATATATATATGTATATTTATATTTGTGTATATACATATACAAATATAAATTTGTAAAAAAAAAAAAAAAAAAAAAAAAAAAAAGCCCATTAATACCTCTAGTCTAGGCATCTCTAGTCTTCTTTTTAATCATCTATTCCTCCTGATTGTAAAATAATTCTCAACATATACATCCTTTTGTCAGGTTCGACTTCAGCAAGCACCGCCTCAGTGATTTCAACGGTAACAGAAGCAATATTGCCCACAACCACAGAGCTGCCTTCAAACTCTACTGAGAAATTGCTAGAAACAGTTACCTTACCTGAAACATCGACCATTGAAGGAGAAACTGTCTTTGAAACAGTGACTCTTCCTGAAACATCGACCATTGAAGGAGAAACCGCCTTTGAAACAGTGACGCTTCCTGAAACATCTACCACTGAAGCACCAACAATTATGCCACAAACAACAGAACCACCGACAGCTGTGCAACCAACCAGCACAGTGCCACCAACAACAGAACCACCGACAACTGAGCAACCAACCACCACAGTGCCACCAACAATAGAACCGCCGACAACTGTGCAACCAACCACCACAGTGCCACCAACAACAGAACCGCCGACAACTGTGCAACCAACCAGCACAGTGCCACCAACAACAGAACCGCCGACAACTGTGCAACCAACCACCACAGTGCCACCAACAACAGAACCGCCGACAACTGTGCCACCAACCAGCACAGTGCCACCAACAACAGAATCGCCGACAACTGTGCCACCAACCACCACAGTGCCACTTACAACAGAACCGCCGACAACTGTGCAACCAACCAGCACAGTGCCACCAAAAACAGAATCGCCGACAACTGTGCCACCAACCACCACAGTGCCACCAACAACAGAACCGCCGACAACTGTGCAACCAATAAGTACAGTGCCACCAACAACAGAACCACTGACAACTGTGCAACCAACCAGCACAGTGCCACCAATAACAGAACCGCCGACAACTGTGCAACCAACCAGCACAGTGCCACCAATAACAGAACCGCCGACAACTGTGCCACAAACAACAGAACCGCCGACAACTGTGCCACCAACCACCACAGTGCCACCAACAACAGAACCGCCGACAACTGTGCAACCAACCAGCACAGTGCCACCAACCAGCACAGTGCCACCAACAGCAGAAACACCGACAACTGTGCCACCAACAAAAGAACCGCCGACAACTGTGTCACCAACCAGCACAGTGCCACCAACAACAGAACCGCCGACAACTGTGCTACCAACCAGCACAGTGCCACCAATAACAGAACCGCCGACAACTGTGCCACCAACCAGCACAGTGCCACCAACAACAGAACCGCCGACAACTGTGCAACCAACCAGCACAGTGCCACCAACCAGCACAGTGCCACCAATAACAGAACCGCCGACAACTGTGCCACCAACCAGCACAGTGCCACCAACCAGCACAGTGCCACTAACAGCAGAACCACCGACAACTGTGCAACCAACAACAGAACAGCCGACAACTGTGCCACCAACCAGCACATTGCCACCAACAACAGAACCGCCAACAACAGTGCCACCAACAACCAGTGTACCACCAACAGTGCCACCAACAACCACAGTACCGCTAACAGTGCCACCAACAATCACTGCACCACCAACAGTGCCACCAACAACCACAGTACCGCCAACAGTGCCACCAACAACCACTGCACCACCAACAATGCTACCAACAACCACAGAACCGCCAACAGTGCCACCAACAACCACTGCACCACCAACAGTGCCCCCAACAACCACAGTACCGCCAACAGTCCGACCTACATCAGAGCGGCCAACAACTAGAATGCCACTAATAACCACAGTATCACCAACGGTGCCACAAACATCAAGGTTGCCAATCACCACGGTGCCACTAACAGCCACAGTACCGCCAACAGTGCCACCAACAACGGGTCTGCCAACCACCATAGTACCGCCAACTGTGTCACCAACAACCACAGTGGCACCCACAACAACTTCACCTCCAACAGCGGTTTCTACAGAGTTCCCTGCTACCGCCACAACATTCACTGTTACACCCCTGTTGACGATGCCAGGTCAGCTTGTATGAGAACAACAGTTATTGGGTCGGATGTCATTTTATAAAGAGCAAGTTTTGTGTAGATGGATGCTTCTTTACTTGTTGCTTTTGTGTGTATATATGTGTTGTGTGTATGTGCATGTGCATGACTGTATGTATTATTATATTTAGTCATAAATGCATCCATGCATGTACATGTTCATCTGTTTTTGAATACGTGGATACTGATATATTTGATGTATGCTTTTCTACACTCACACACACACGCAAACACACATACACATATAATTACAGATACATACATACACACATACATACATAGAAACAGTGGTAACAATATGTATATATAAGTATGTATATGTATACATATATATAGAGATGTATATGTATAATATATACATATACATATACATATATATATAGACATATACACTTAAATGCATATATATATATATATATATATATGTGTGTGTGTGTGTGTGTGTGTGTGTGTGTGTATAGATGTATAATATAAACATATACATATACATATATATAGACATATACACTTAAATGCATATATATATATATATATATATATATATACATATATATGTGTGTGTGTGTGTTTGTGCATACACACACACACACGTATATACATGTGTGTGTATATACATGTGTATATATATCTATATGTGTGTGTGTGTGTGTGCGCGCGTGTTCATATATATATATGCATGCACAAACATAGGCACAGACACACACATATATATATACATATGCACATCCATGCACACACAGAGACTTTTATATATATACACACATATATATATATATATATATATATATATATATAGCATCGACAATTGAAGCAGATATTTCCTTTGAAACAGGAACGGTTCCTGAATCCACTCGTCCTCCAGGAACACCTACGATGCCCCCATCGACACCAACAGCACCTGCAGCAACAACTGTTTTGACAGAACTGGAACAAAGGAAGAAACAACTGGAAGAGGAGCTGGAACAGCTTCAAACTGCAATTGCTGCCAACAATGCTACCGCCAGCGCTCTTGCAGAAACGGAAGCAGCGTTGCAGCGAGTCATTGATGCCATAAGTAATAGTGGAAGCCACAAGAGGAGAAGACGATCCCCTACTTACGCTGTCAACCAAGGTGACGACACTGTGACAGTCGATCCATATTGTGAGGTAAATGAGGACAATGCCTTAACTGGGGACCCAACAGATCTGCTTCTTACAATGATCAACGATCTCTCCACCAAGCTATCCAACCTCACAACCGACCAAATCACCTGTTTCAATGAACTCATTGGTCATTTTGCTACACTCATAGAGAATGGAACGTTCGTCATCGATTCTAGTGTAGTCGGCAATATTACAGCCGCTGCAGAGGCAGCAAGCAGCGCCGTGGGAGAACAGATTGGGTCTTTAGAGACTCTCATTTCGAATCTACAAACGCAGGTAGAGGAAAAGATTGCCGAACTCAATGGGTTAGAAAGTGAACCTACGTCTACAACAGGTAAGGACTTCCACTTCTTTTACCGTGGTTTCTCCCATTTTAACAAGCATCACGAGTAACAGGAAAAATGATCATTACCTTTGAAATTTTATCCTGGTAGCTAAAAATAGGGCAACTAGTAATGCTATGCGGTTTAATAATCTGATAATAAAATCATTATCCTTTATCTGTTACTGCATTTATTCTAAAGCTAATGCAAACGCTGATGTGCGTGTTACTACTCTTTTTCTTATTGGTCTTTGCATTGACATATAAATTACATCCGTGCTTATTTCCACAGCTTCAACAGCGACCCTTACGATATCTGGGACTTCAACTATTGTAACAGAAATTGTTTCTGAAACAAGTACGTTATCCGAAACAACGACAATGGAAACGGAAACTGTTTTTGAAACTGGTACCTTCCCCGAAACATCGACAATAATTTTACCTGAGACATCGTCATTTGAAACAGAAACTGTTTTTGAAACTGTTACTTTATCTGAAACATCGACAATAATATTGCCTGAAACAACGACCGTTGAAACAGAAACTGTTTTTGAAACAATTACTTTACCTGAAACATCCTCAATAGAAACAGATACTGTTTTTGAACCTGTTACTTTACCTGAAACATCGACTGTAATTTTACCTGAAACATCGACAATTCAAACAGAAACTGTTTTTGAAACTGTTACCTTACCTGAAACATCGACTGTAATTTTGCCTGAAACATCGACAATTGAAACAGAAACTGTTACCTTACCTGAAACATCGACTGTAATTTTGCCTGAAACATCGACAATTCAAACAGAAACTGTTACCTTACCTGAAACATCGACTGTAATTTTGCCTGAAACATCGACAATTGAAACAGAAACTGTTACCTTACCTGAAACATCGACTGTAATTTTGCCTGAAACATCGACAATTGAAACAGAAACTGTTACCTTACCTGAAACATCGACTGTAATTTTGCCAGAAACATCGACAACTGAAACAGAAACTGTTTTTGAAACTGTTACCTTACCTGAAACATCGACTGTAATTTTGCCTGAAACATCGACAATTGAAACAGAAACTGTTACCTTACCTGAAACATCGACTGTAATTTTGCCTGAAACATCGACAATTGAAACAGAAACTGTTTTTGAAACTGTTACCTTACCTGAAACATCGACTGTAATTTTGCCTGAAACATCGACAATTGAAACAGAAACTGTTTTTGAAACTGTTACTTTACCTGAAACATCGACTGTAATTTTGCCTGAAACATCGACAATTCAAACAGAAACTGTTTTTGAAACTGTTACTTTACCTGAAACATCGACTGTAATTTTGCCTGAAACATCGACAATTGAAACAGAAACTGTTTTTGAAACTGTTACCTTACCTGAAACATCGACAATAATATTGCCTGAAACAACGACCGTTGAAACAGAAACTGTTTTTGAAACAATTACTTTACCTGAAACATCCTCAATTGAAACAGAAACTGTTTTTGAAACTGTTACCTTACCTGAAACATCGACTGTAATTTTGCCTGAAACATCGACAATTGAAACAGAAACTGTTACCTTACCTGAAACATCGACTGTAATTTTGCCAGAAACATCGACAACTGAAACAGAAACTGTTTTTGAAACTGTTACTTTACCTGAAACATCGACTGTAATTTTGCCTGAAACATCGACAATTGAAACAGAAACTGTTTTTGAAACT